>NC_064626.1:189534554-189850436 GCF_023864275.1 Schistocerca cancellata | reverse complement strand
ATGGGTAGATCATGTAACTAATGAGGAGGTATTGAATAGGGTTGGGTAGAAGAGAAGTTTGTGGCCCAACTTGACTAGAAGAAGGGATCGGTTGGCAGGACATGTTCTGAGGCATCAAGGGATCACTAATTTAGTATTGGAGGGAAGCGTGGAGGTTAAAAATCGTAGAGGGAGACCAAGAGATGGATACACTAAGCAGATTCAGAAGGATGTAGGTTGCAGTAGGTACTGGCAGATGAAGAAGCTTGCGCAGGATAGAATGGAATGTAGAGCTGCATCAAACGAGTCTCAGGACTGAAGACCACAACAACAAGGTCTCGTATTGTCATGCAGTAGGAACCAGCCCTGAAAGTGTCACAAATCAGTGTGGCGACGTCGAATTGCTTGTCGCAAACGTTTCAAGACTTCGATGTATAGAGTTCGGTTCACTGTTTGACCTGGAGGAACATACTCAGGGTGAACTATTCCTTTACTATAATAGAATGCGATCAACATTATCTCCGTGTTCGAAGGTCGTCGTTTGACTTTTTTCGAGCCTGGTGATCCAGGACTCCGCCATTCACCGCTTTGACGCTTCGAGTGAGAGTCATACCGGCAGCACCGACTTTCATCCCCTGCAATAATCTTTGGCGGAAATGTGGGATTACGACCAGTCTTTCCTCTTTCTGTTCGGCTGCTAGCGTGCGAGTGACGAGTTTTGCAATAAGTTTCATTTCCTTAAATTTTCGCGTAAAACCTTGTGACGCACATCGCGATTCAAATTCTTCTGATATCGCAGGCACAGTTACATGACAATCTTCTTGCAATAATTGCCTGCATATCGATATGTGCTGTAGACGAGCTCTGGAAGCGTCTTCCGCTGAATCTCTGCCTGCACGAAACTTTTTGTGCCACTCGAAAACATCTTGAAAGTGCAATGTTTGCATACGCTTTCTTAATCATTTTTCACGTCCCAGCAGCGTGTGTGATCGCCAAGGACGACAGTACATGCTCTGCAACGTGCTCCAAAACTGGCTACAGCGCTGGGAAGGAGTTCTTGTGGTAGGGTGTTCCATTCCTCGACCAGCGCGGTTGACAGTTGCGGGTGGGTGGTTTGTACATGTGGATGAGCTGCAGTGCGCCTGCCCAAACCCATCGCACACGTTTACGATTGGGTTTAAGTAGGGGTAACGGGTAGGACAGTCGATTCGTGGAATATCCTCTCGTCTCGAGAGCTCCTCCACTGCTCTGTTCGACGCAGTCGGGCACTGTGATCTATAAATTTTAAATCAGAACTGAATGTATTGTGCATTACATGGGTAATCGTCCAAGTAGCCCAGGAAATCTTTAAGCAATAATCTTGTCGGGATGTCCATTAAAGTCATACATGTTTTGTGTCACGTGAGAGTAGGAGAGTCAATATAGACAGTAACGTATGACGTCATCTCAAGTCGAGATTTTTTTTGTAGTGCAGTCTTTGCTGAGCGGTTGACGCTGTGTAGGTATCAATAGGTAATCAGTTTTTTTTTTTTTTTTGACATAGCAATCACAATGCTGCGTTATGCGCGATTTTTTTTTTCTTTTGAAAAAGATAATAACACCTGAGTTGCTCAAGTGCGCGGACAAGTTGTAATCGAGTGCTGGTTCTCTTCAGTTTCAAATAATTGACCTAAAACTGATAATCCAGAGTCCGGAGTTGGTTTTGAAAACGTTCTAGAGAGCCACGGCCAAACTTTGTTATAAACAGATCGTGTGTGGATTTTGAAATAACGGCGCGAAGTTTGAGATACGTGGTAGGCTATCGCGCGTTATAGCAGCGTGAAGGATTAATTGATATTCGCCTTAATTTCTTGACCTTAACTTGGTAATCATTATTAAAGAATTATTGGACATTGTAGTAATCGTTGTTGGTTCTTACAGTAAATGGGGTTTGACTTACTCTTTATTATTACTTATATTAATGACTGAATAGTCAATTGATTGATACGTTGGTTAGCAAACAATAAACAGATTGTAATGTAATTACCGGGACGATCATTTCCATCATTGGTGACCATTACAAGCACACCAGAAAACTAACTACTCTCGTTGTGAATGACAATTAGAACGGATGAGTTTTTTTTTCAGCTCCTTGGAATCAATAAACTTCATCCGAAGTTGGAACTTTATAAACTGTGTCGCGTTCCTTTAATTTATTAGATCGATAAATATTATAGTCTACACAACAATTTTCACCTTTTGAAAAAGAGAACACTCACCTTTTTAGAGGAATGTTTCAACTTTAGTCATCAATCTTCCCAAAACGGAGATGTGACATATCAATCATTTTGATTTGCAGCTCCTTGTATTGGTCGTGTTTGCAGGTAAAATTGTTGGATGTGACACTCACAAATAGCACTACGTCATCATTATCAACCACATATGTGCTCCCTTCTCCCTCCCATTCGTCGAAAACCCTGAGATATAGCCGCGGTACGACGAAGGAAGAAGGAAGAGGGTTTCGACAGCCGAGGAGAAAATAAGAAAACGACGACGACGGAGCAAGAAAGAGAAAGAAGGAGAGTGGAGGTCAGAGTATTCCTGAAGAGATGCACGTGCTGAAGGAGTACAGTCTCACATAACCACTGATCGGTGAGCGTACCATGTTCAAAGACTTGGATGTCAGTACGCCCATGAAACATTATTCCTGCCCACACCATAACGCTTGGACCAGCAAAACGACCATGTTCGACAATGTTCCTGGGCTCATTATGAGACACCACCTTTCGCCATATAAGCACGTCCAGCATTGTCGAACATGATCGTTTTCAGAATGAGACTTTCACTCTGCAGCGGAGTGTGCGCTGATTTGAAATTTCCTGGCAGATTAAAACTATGTGCCCGACCGAGACTCGAACTCGGGACCTTTTGCCTTTCGCGGGAAAGTGCTCTATCATCTCAGCTAATGAAGCACGACTCACGCCCGGTACTCACAGCTTTACTTCTACCAGTATCACATCTCCTACCTTCCAAACTTTACAGAAGCTCTCCTGCGAACCTTGCAGAAGTAGCACTCCTGAAAGAAAGGATACTGCGGAGACATGGCTTAGCCACAGCCTGGGGGATGTTTCCAGAATGAGATTTTCACTCTGCAAGCGGAGTGTGCGCTGATATGAAACTTCCTGGCAGATTAAAACTGTGTGCCCGACCGAGACTCCCGAGTTCGAGTCTCGGTCGGGCACACAGTTTTAATCTGCCAGGAAGTTTCATTATCGTTTTGCTGGTCCACCTGATATGGTGCGGGGAGGTGTAACGTGCATAGGTTACGGTCCTCTAAATCTTTGAACACGGAGCACTGACAAGTCAACGTTATCCTCACACTGTACTCCTTCTACATCTGCTTGTTTTTAGAGGTGCACCCAGACTTCATTTTTATGGATGTTGTAAGAGGTATGCGCTGTCTGCGATATGAGAATCGCTGACCAGAGAGCAGTGTTGACTCAAGACCACCTACAATACATCAGACCACAACACAGAAACCAAGATGGCGGCAGTCTTAGGCCAAGTATTTCAGCGGTACCCTAATACGAATTATTTACAAACTTCATAAATGGAAAGTAGATTCTAAATTGCGTAACAAATGTCGTATTGTTATGTATTTTTCTATGTTCAAACTTAAATAAAAAGTTGTTACTAACGTCACAAATTACGTAATAAGTACTATGACGAAGTAAAATTTGGAGATGCAACTCAAAATCAAATTCAAACAACTACTACACAACGACTGTAAATGGCATTTTTGGACACTAATAATAATTTGCAAAATAGAAGCTACATAGCAACAATAAGTGAAGCATGTAACTCAAGCTCAAAATTGTATTAAACAATATGCAGTTAATTCTAGTCACTGTCATTATGTAATATGGTAGAAGTGGTTTGACTTTGAATACCTATTGGATTTATTTGCTGCTCAGCTTGGCCACTTTGCGTTTTGTTATTTTTGCTGCAATGTCTTCACGAGTTCCTCTTTTTTTGTTTTACTCGTGTTCGAGCAATTACCTTTGAAACACACTTTTCATTCAATAATATTGTGTAATTATTAATAAAAATATTTGAAAGCACTTTAATACTTTTCTTGATTATTGTCTTTAAAGGAATGCCACATTTACACACATCACTGACGTCACTAATGGCATTTTCACACAATTCATCTCCAAAGGCAAGTACTGCGTCTCTTTGATTTTCAAGTTTGAGAAATTCTGGTTCATATGTGCTGCTAATCAGAACCTGAGAAAGTTTATATAGATTACAACGCAAGGAAATCATTATAGAAGCAGGGCACTTCAGTCCCCCACGATTCAGTTGGTTGAAATAGGAAAGGAGTCCTTTGGTTTCACACTGCAACAAAATTTCATCCTCTTTCTGTAACATTTCTTCACAAACTAAACATTTTCCACCTTTTCGCAGCTTTTCAAGCACTGTTTTGCTGGTGTAGCTAGCAGTACAAACCAAGACTCTCAAATCTTCATACATCATGGGAATGTTTACAGGAAAGAGAGCTATTACTTCTTTATAATCAGAATGTAAAGATGATGCCATGAAAACCTGCATTGTACCTGCTGTTGTAGTATCTGAAGTATTCTCAGCAACACCAAGTATCTTTCCTTCCTTATAAGAGAATTTTGAATGAACATAAACTTTATCTAGCATCACTGAAATTAGCTTGTCACTTTCCCGAAGAAATTTATTTTTTTCCCTCAAAAAAGCTACCTGTGATGGACCAATACAAGGTTTATTTGGATCCATTTTGCATAGAAACTGCCTTAAATAGACAGGATGAGGTAATGTTAACACATTTGTTTTTCTCAAGTGATGGTGGGCACCAGGAAATGAAAAGCAAATGGTTGCCGCCCATATAAAAAGCTCAGGAGAATATCTACTTTGCTTTGTTATTTCAAGTTGTAATTGCTCCAAAACAAATTCTATTTTAGGTGGTATTTCAGCATCAAAATCACTACCAGCTTTCAGTGCTTGTTTGAGAACATTGACTAAAATTATAATCTTGTCAATGGTGCCAATAGAGTTATCTGTGAAACCATTTAGGTGACTCCACCAGATTGTCAAATTTCGTCCACTTGTCACATTTCAAGTTCTCTTTCTCCCCAGACTAATATCCATATCAAGGTTTCTGTAAAAAAATACACATTTTTGTGAAAAACTTTTACTTCCAAGGAACTTGATATCTTGAAGCACATCACTGAAGAATCATCCTATAATTTAATGAAAGATACATAGTCATCCTTTACTAAAAGTGTAAATGGACAAACATTCCTTTTCTGCACTTCGCTTTTGAAATTCTGAAGGTCAGGTATATTGTCATTTTCGCACCAATTACTGAAACTACATTCATCAAGTTCCAGTAGCTGTTGAATACGATCTTCAGGATTCTTCTTTTCCTTAGGAACTGGTACTGTGTGATAAGAAGGTTGATTAAGAAAGATAGTTGGAATTGCATCAATTGATAGTTTTGGTATTTTTCGTGCCACACGTATTGGTTCACTATTTTCCACAGGAAAAATGTCTTTCCTAACCACAAACGTAGGTTCAAAATGCTTAATGCATACCACAGTTTTATCGTTCACTTCAAAATTATCTCTATGAATTAGTTTAATCCATTTGTTCCTCAATGCTGTTTCTTTGGGAAACTTAAATGTTGTGGTATCGTATGTTTTGCCGTAATTGGATTTACATCCTGGTATAGGCCTACAACAGCTACAATCCATCGCAAGAACAGTTTACACTTTAAATTATGCTGAACTTACTACAGAATCTAGAAAATAAATACTAGAGTAGCACCTGTGACGACATTCACAGCATATAACATAAATAACAGGCAGTAATAAACGCTTTCGCTTCTCTTGAACGTCATGTATACAATGTTACACACATATGTTATGGAAACACAAGCACGCTGGTTTGTTTCCCCCACGATTGCCGCAATATTGTCAACTATCGATGTCTGCCTTATGGTCTGATTTATTGTAGGTGGTCTTGGTTGACTGCAGTACGAACCGTGTAACTGTAGCAGTAGTTGTTGCTAGTCGCTGGTCTGAGGTTGTCTGCGCTTGTCTGCAGTCTGCTCTGGTCGAGAATCTGGAGATGGAGTATTATTGTGTAAGGTAAAGAAGCAGCGTCGCGCGTGTAACCTCCCCACAAAATTAAATTGAACTTAAAATAATTATTATGGATAGCGATTCTCATTTTTGTGTGACCTCAGAACAAAACTGGTTCCCATTTATAATCTCCGTGCACAAATGCATTCACATTTAATGTACCCACAAAATTCTTTTCTCATTTAATGTAAGCTCGAAACAGAAAAAATCCTAAACCTCATAATAAAAAATAAGTTCAGTAACCTGGTAAAATTTGGACGACAGCAGTGCTGCGTCGTGGCCCTGTAAGATCATTCTGAATAAAAAGCAAAAATTCTTACCTCAATAAAAAAACGGCGAATATATCTGCTCTTACCTAAAAAGTTTTTGGCACAGCTCCGTGCAGTGCTGGCTTATACATGTGTGATTTGTGAAAGGAAGCAACAGATTTTTTTTGAAATGAATGCATCTTTTTAAAAAAAATTCTTTATATTACCAAAATTATTATTAGGACATTTTTAAAACATTTGGATGACAGTTCAGATACATTACTAGATATGCGCGACGCTGCTTCTTTACCTTATACAATAATACTCCATCTCCAGATTCCCGACCAGAGCAGACTGCAGACAAGCGCAGACAACCTCAGACCGGTGACTAGCAACAACTATTGCTACAGTTACACAGTTCGTACCACAGTCTAACATAACAGTCGCGACACTCACTGCTGTAAAAGTTGTTGCCGTTTGACAGATGGAGCGACACTAGCGCTCCAAGCGGCGGGTAAGGTGAACGTCAGACGTGTCTAAGCATAATGTTTGTTTGCATCCATTTCCTACGCAATTTCCGATTTATTCGAGTTATTTTCTTGCCTCGAAGAGTTTGTGTAGTATCAAAAGGCATATACGTTTCTAAAAATGATTCTAAAATATGCGCAAGTATGGACAAAAAGCATGAATAGAGTGGCAAGCTACAACACATTCGTGATGAAACAGTTGTGTCATTGGACAGAATTGCAGCTTACCACGTTGATATCAAAAGAATATAAACACACAGATTCACATGTAAGAAGCACAGACACGTACCTCTCCATGCAAAAGCGATCGACAGCTCGTTTATCGTTCTGTAGGCTTACTGTGTTTGTCATTGTCGCCTGTTGCCACACGTACGACCTTCATCTTTATATTATTCTAAGTGGGACAAGCAACTGCCAAATAGTGGGAGACATATGCTGAAAACACTATAATGAGCTGATTACATTACAATTCACGAAAAACCAAATATTTGAATAATTTTCAAACAACTGTCTGTAGGCACTTTCTTGTCCCGTAATAGTTTCGCTTCTGCACATTCTGAAACTTCACACGCTTTTGTAAGACACGAACATCTGCACTTCATCGTTATACCAGGTCTGTGTTGATGATTCACACGAATCTGGCACTGATACATGGAGAGTCGAACTGGCTGCTTCTGTGTCATAGGACTGTTTTACAGCTTTAGATTGACTGTCGAATCTTTGTGGCAGTTTCTTCTTCATCGTCAGTTGAGGGGGTTTATTTGGAATGTCAAACAGTGTGGGTACTGCATTCCAAACGAGTTTGTTATTGTCTGCGTTCATGAACCGGTTTTGTTCGAAATGTAGCGATCAAAAGCTAATATTATTATACAGGTAAACTGGGTCTTTCTTCATAAGGTCTTCTCGTCTGCTATTAACTAGCCATTTTCTGCTCCTAAAACGAAACATTCATCATTTATACACATAGAGTTTGCAAGTGAATCCTGACGATACAGTTTAGTAACATGATGGTATATACCTCCCAGGATCCTTAGGAAACCTAAAAAAGACAGCTGTGGTGTCTTCTTCCTGTTGTTGCTGCAATTTATTGCGCTACAAACGCTCCCGATGGTAAAAAACATTGTATAAATCAAAATAAACAATCAGTATTCGCTTTCACGATCGCGCCGAACTCACAGTTCAACCTACCGGCCGCTTGGGGCGCTGCTGACGCTGTAGCTACAATAGAGGCGAAGTGTCGCGACCTTCGACCATAGATACTAGTAGACTGGGCTTGCTGTGCAGAAGCTATAGGGCTGGTGTGGCTCCAACATAAACCACGTGACTGTTGGCAAAACGTGGCGGGATTTCAAACCAGCGGTCTGCCATCCTATGTTTGTATCGTATTTTACCCACATTTCTCAGTTGACTGCCAAACGCTTCCAACAAAAATTACTTTTTTATTTGCGAAAAATTATGTCAGAACTACATTTGACTGGATTTGTTCACAGTACCATTTATAAAATCTAATAAATACATCGAACGCTCCTCTGGTGGGCAGTGGGGTGAAATTACTATAAACTATCAATTAAAGTAAGATGTCGTTAGAATTCTTTTAAACAGTAAGAGTGGGCTCGTGTCAAAACTTTAAACATTGGATTCGCCGCGTTTTGTGCTCTAGTCACTTATAAAAGAAAATGGGTTATGGGAATTATTTCAACTATAGGTGCCAAAATTAGGAGCAGGTCCATTTTAGCGTATCAATTTTAGGTGCACTTCAAAGGTTCAGTTCCTACTATTTTTAGAAAAGTTTAAACTATCAGTTTAAAAAAATGCTATTTTAGATGAAAGGTGAGACTTTGAAGTTTCAGAAAATAATTTTGGAGCCTACATTTATTTAATAGTATTAGAAGGTAGAAAAAAATTCTCTTCATGTGTCGACTATAGGTGCTCTTACCTACTTATAATTTCACTTGTATATACAAAAAGGCGCGTATGTGCAGATGGCATAAAGTTTTTCCGTTTCAGGGCCTGTATCCAAAGCTGCCTTCGGTTGTCATCCTTAGGGAAGCTACGAGTAGGAACAAGAAACAGCTATACTTACTTCTGTAACCGAATTATGACAGATACTTTCCAAAATGTAATGTGAGTCTGACTTTACAGGCATCGCTTTCAACACTTTAATTTACGTGATACTCTATTTCAAGTGTAAAAAACATATAAAAATCACGTCAGCAGATTTCAATAAACGCATCTGCATTGTCATAGGAACACTTACACGTGAAATGTAATGCCATTTCCCCCGACAAAACACTGAGTACAGCCATAAGCGCAACACGAAACAACCATGTTTTGCCAACATTCACGTGACTTTAGCCCAGAGATGTTGGAGCCACGAAAATGACGTCAGGGCCAGTCTATTATATTTATGGTCGAAGATCGCGACTGTTATGTTAGACTGTGGTTCGTACTGCAGTCAACACTGCTCTCTGGTCAGCGATTCTCATATCGCAGACAGCGCATACCTCTTACAATGTCACTGCGAGTCCGCACTAACAGCACAGGTGGAAGAACTACAGCGACGATAGGATTTTGGGCGAGTAGACTGCCCTGCCCGTTTCTCCGTCTTGACTCCCATCGATCACGTGTGGGACGCGTTGGTGTGACGTATTGCAGCAACGAATATCCAGCAGTAGTCAAACCCGCTGGTGACCAATGGAACGCCCTATCATAAGAATTAATTAGAAACATTGTGGCCAGCGTGGGAATAAGTTGCAAAGGATGCATTGCCATCCATTTATGATCAGACATCCTTTTAACAACCATGTCCCGCTCTTTGTAGTGCCCAGGGGATCATCCAAAATCTCGGTGGCTACCGTGCAGTGATTGTCTTTGAATAAAAGTGTCACTCCTGTTCTTATCACTGCGTATTTCTTTCAGTTGTCTTTTTTACTATTCTGTAACAGTTCTTCCCATTTATGGTCCAAGTTCCACCGAGCTACATGGCAGTGACAAACCATGAGAAAGTTACTTTTTGCCGCGCGGGATTAGCCGAGCGGTCTTAGGCGCTGCAGTCATGGACTGTGCCGCTGGTCCCGGCGGAGGTTCGAGTCCTCCCTCGGGCAAGGGTGTGTGTGTTTGTCCTTAGGATAATTTAGGTTAAGTAGTGTGTAAGCTTAGGGGCTGATGACCTTAGCAGTTATGTCTCATAAGATTTCACACACATTTGAACATTTTTTTGAAAGTTACTTTCGTCCTTGAAATTCAAAAATCAAATGGTTCAAATGGCTCTGAGCACTATGGGACTTAACATCTATGGTCATCAGTCCCCTAGAACTTAGAACTACTTAAACCTAACTAACCTAAGGACAGCACACAACACCCAGCCACCACGAGGCAGAGAAAATCCCTGACCCCGCCGGGAATCGAACCCGGGAACCCGGGCGTGGGAAGCGAGAACGCTACCGCACGACCACGAGATGCGGGCCCTTGAAATTCAACACACCCGTGTAATATGTTGCTGTCGTTCCAGGAAACTATGTAGGCACGGGAGGTATCAGCGGTCCTCAACGTAATCGTATAGAATTAGGACATCTTTACATTGGAAATATATCGTAACACAGGACAAGTAATTCATCGGTATTCGCATTGATGTGAGAAAAGTCATGGGACAGCAATGTGAGCATGTACAAATTACGTTAGTATGGCATGCACAGGGTATAAAAGGGCAGGGCACTGGCGTGGCTATTATTGTGGAATGACAAGACAGCCAGTCCACAGTGACGGGTAACCGAAATGCACGCGTTAACTCACGCCGGCTTGCGTGAGGTCTGAAACAGGATACGTGATGAATGCTATAAAGAAAAGTACGTAGCTGATCGAATACTTAACTTTATTCCATCATTGTGGTACATCGCTCTTGACGATACAAATGAGACACTTTAAATATGGTTAATGGCGCCTTGCTAGGTCGTAGCCATGGCCTTAGCCGAAGGCTATTCTAACTGTCTCTCGGCAAATGAGAGAAAGGCTTCGTCAGTGTAGTCGCTAGCAAAGTCGTCGTACAACTGGGGCGAGTGCTAGTACGTCTCTCTAGACCTGCCGTGTGGTGGCGCTCGGTCTGCAATTACTGACAGTGGCGACACGCGGGTCCGACATGTACTAATGGACCGCGGCCGATTTAAAGCTACCACCTAGCAAGTGTGGTGTCTGGCGATGACACCACAGCTATCAATTGTAATCAGGTGATTCCGACGCGATTATGGCCGCACGACGGGAATTAACTGACTGAATGCGGAATGGTAGTTGGAGCAATACACATGCGACACTCCTTTTCGGAAATCGTTAGGGAATTGAATATTCCGAGATACACAGTTTCAGGAGTGTGCCGAACATAGCAAATTAAGGCATTACTTTTCACTACACAAACGCGGTGGCCTACTACCTTCACTTAACGACCGAGAGCAGCGGCGTCTGCGTAGAGTCGTCAGCACTAACAGACTAGCAGCATACCATGACGGAATCGCATAAGTCATTTGGGATGTACGACGAACGACATGGCACTGTGGAAGCTGGTTTTGGCTCCAGAATGGTTTGGGTTGTGTTTGTACTGACTGCACTGGGTCCTCTGATACTACTGAACCGACAACTGACTGGAAATGGTTCTGTTCGGTTACTGGAGACCATTTACGTGGACTTCATGTTATCGATCAACGATGGAATTTTTATGAATGACAATGCTCCACGTTAGCAGGCCAGAATTGTTCGAGACTGGTTTGAAGAATATTCTGCACAATTACAGCGAACGATTTGTCTACACAGATTTCCCGACATAGGACAGACCATTTTGTGCACAAAATCTTGCGCTGGCAACACCTTCGCAATTATGAGCCGGTACAGATGTAACATGTCTCAACATTTCTGCTGACAACAGTACTGCTATTAATCACGTCTATCTGTGTCTTATATTTTCCTGTTTCTTGTGCTATTTGAAATTTTCATACCACCATATTGTCGATACTCACCATTCAGTAAAAAGCCTTCTCTTGTTACAAAAATCGTGGCACTGATTCAGTAGGTAACGGCATTCTACACTGATTACATCCCCACAAGAGTATAAAGTCTTTATAAATGATTGAAGCACTTTCCTAAATTCACTTTAACTACACTAATTGTCATATTGTCGTAAAACTCAACACTCAAATAGAAAAATCTCTAAAAGCCACCTCAAGACTCTTTAGAACCAAGTTCATCAAAGATCCACCAATTGTACGCGCAGTTTGAAGCTTCAGGATATCTCTACAAGAGGAAATCGACTGGTTGGCCTACAGTGCGTGTAACACGGATGCCAGTGTGAATGCGGGTTTTGCACGTAGCCTATAGAAGCTGACGAATAAAGGAAGGAAAGAGCTGAACATCTGACAGTTTGAAAGATCATTCACCAATAGTAAATGGGTTCCGTGCAGTCTTACGGTTTAATGTTTACGCACCTTTTTTCTTCTGCGAGAAGACACATGTTTCTGGACATGCTGGAAAACCAGCTCATGCCACAAATGGAGACCGAGAGTGTGAACCTCATCTGCCAAAAGGATGGTGCTCAATCAAAATTCCATCATGATGTCCGTGAATTCTTAAACAGGAAATTGAGAAACCGGTGGATCGGTTAGTCGTCTGGTCGATAATCAACAATACATGTAATGGACTTCAGGCTCTCACGGTGTAGGTTCGTGGGATTTTTTGTGTGGGGTTATGTGTGGGGTTACGCCTACACTACCAACAAACTTACCAGAACTCTAGCATTAACAATGCTTCTGTAAAGATTGATAGGGACATGCTGCGCCTGATATTTGCTGGACAGTGCATGGAGCACTTGATGTCTTAAAAAACTTTCTGAGTATTTGACAATAAGGCTATGTAGCTATATCTGTGAAATCGCTTCAGTCATTTATAACGACCTTGTGTATTCAGAAATATACCATTTACTTCTGCATTCATACGATTCATAGACTTCATGTGAGTACTTGTTGGTGAAAATACAAAAAAGGTCCAGGAATTGAGAAAAGAGTGGAGACCAATTCTGCCCGTATAATGGATATTCCGCTGCAGTAACAGATGTTAACGGGGCAAGGATAGAAAACTGTGATGTTTGACAGATGTAGATCTCGCTTTCAGCACGTTTCACACACCCGCATCCCTCCCACTCCACCCTCCAATAAGGCGCACTGCAAACATATTTCTTCTTGCCTTCAGTCAGAAGACTGTTTTGATGAAGCTTTCTACTCTACACTATCCCTAGATGTCTCTTCTGCTCTGCGTAACTACTGTAACATACATCCACTTGGCTGCTTAATGTTGTCAGGCAACGACCATTCACTAGAATTTTTACCTCTAACGTGGCCCTCTGTTGATATACAATAATATCTTTTGCTTTGTGACCCAGAATACGTCTACTCAACCTATCAGGTCGTTTAGCCAAGATGTGCAATGAATTTCTTTTCTCCCTAATTCGATTCAGCACTTCATCACATACTCGATCTACCAATCTAATTTTCAGCAAGCTTCTTCTTTCTTCTTATTTATCTGGTTCATCTGTTCATCATCCACGTTTCAGCTACACTGCAGACAAACGCTTAAAAAAAATTTCCGCAACCGAGGCTATTGTACATCTACATGAATACTCCGCAAGCTAGTCAACATTGCATTGAGTAAGGTATATCGTTAAATATCGATGATGATTTACAGCTTAATCCATACTTTCAGCAATTTGCGTGTTAGTCACGTAAACTGCAATTGACTCCAACGTGGGGAAAAGTTTCTGTGGTATGATTAACACGTAGTTTGCTGTCTTTATGAATGAAATTTAAAACCAACCCCAGTATCTTATAGACTGAAGGCATAATGTGTGCACATTAATACTAAGTTGTAGAATCTGACCTATTTTCTTGGGTATTTTTATGACGGTCTACAATACTCTACTGAGATACGATCCTACTTCTCTCCTCATTGTGATAACTTAAAAATGGGTGTGATGAATGCTTTTATGGTGTACTGTTGTATTAGTGTTCTTGCAGAAATAGTAAACACCCGATCAGCTACAAATTGGAAGGTTTATTAAAAGGTCTTTACCACAATTGCAACATTTATAAAAAAAGTCTTATTCACAAGAAACTATAGACAACTAAAGCGCTAAGAAAGCTTCTAGAAAACATGGTAAACGGGTTTTAATAAGCCTTTCAATTTGCAACTGATTGACTGTTTACTATTTCTCCAAGAAAGTTTCATTCTACAGCTGCTGCTCCAGCCGTGTATAAAATTTTACACTCTTGTATTAGGATTGTTACTGATCATTGTGTAAGTTAAGAAGAAGGAAGTTTAGGAAAACTTGCCTTCTAGTTCTCAAAAACGACTAACAGTATCACATGCCCTCACTTCATCAAGGAGCTGTTGGTCTGCAACGTATTTTCAACTAACATTTGATTCCGAGGTCTAGGTTATATCCTCCTATGAAGTCAACAATTTGTGTATTTAAATATTTGATATTTCCCGGTTGCGATCAAAATATCTGTTAACTTCCAATATTCCCCGAAGCATTTAAACCGTTGTAATTTGATAACTGGTATCGAAGAAATTTGAAGTTTTATAAATTAGTATTTCTTCGTTATTAAATGATTCGTTCTATTGTAAGAAACAGTTTGTGATAGCACAAAGAAGTGCTGTGCCGGACAGTTGAGCCCGTCCAGCTTGAAGCGACTATGTCAGATGGTGACAAATTCTAAAGAAACAGAATAAAAGGATGTAATTTCGTGCTGCCATTTTATGTGGGTATGGCGGAATGGAACATTTCGTTTCTTCCGAAGAGTGTGCAGCGTATTTTCTTACTGGAGTACAAAATCATAAGTTCTAAGCATTGAAATTTCTTTAAAATTACTTATCAGATACACCAAGGAATTTGTCTTTTCAGATTTACGTAAATAGCAGCAGAAAAAGCTAGAATCAAATTTGAGAAGACAAACTGGTAGAAGTGCTATTATTAGCAGTGTAGCAATGACCGGAGACTACATGTCACTGATTGTCAACTGCTTTACTATTCGTCTGGATAAAAATAGATTTACAGTATTTTAAACTCTTCTGGATATTTACTTTTATTTATTTACAGTATCATACACATCGCAAAACATGTCCCCTTAATTAAGAGTACATACATATTCATCTCTATCACCCACCAAGCTGTGTTTGAAACTTGAAGATAACAAGGAGCAAGACAGGTGTGTAGTAAACTTTTGCGTGACAAACAAGAAATCTCCACAGCGTTTGTGAGTGTTTATGAAGTCAATGTATGCCCAATTGAGACGCGAAACTCTATATCTCCAAAACTACTTTTACCACTTAGAGAAAAACCATTGTCTAGACTGGATTGGAGAACAAGGCGAATCCAATTTCTGGGAATGAGATTCTTAAACAACCTGAGGCTTGCTGGTGATAACGTTCTGTTTGCAACAAGTGTGGATGAGCTTCAAATATTAAGTGGCGAACTTGTGTCAGCCATTTCTGAAGTTGGTCTAAAAAGGACCTAAGACAAAACCAACATAATGAATGGTGAATGTTGTATGCCATTATTTAGAATATCACGACCAGATAATGATTGGTATGCAGGAACCGAGCAGTATTTCGGTGGCGGCGTGACACAGATGGTCGGTGTTTGATGTACTTCATTTTACACATCCCTTAAGGTAGTGGCTAGCATGGGTGCATTTGAGCACGTGACATTTTGGTATATGATTCCCATCGGGTGGTCTTTCCACATACGTTGCTTACATAATGTGGCACACATGGTGTTTAAATAATTACACTCCTGGAAATGGAAAAAAGAACACATTGACACCGGTGTGTCAGACCCACCATACTTGCTCCGGACACTGCGAGAGGGCTGTACAAGCAATGATCACACGCACGGCACAGCGGACACACCAGGAACCGCGGTGTTGGCCGTCGAATGGCGCTAGCTGCGCAGTATTTGTGCACCGCCGCCGTCAGTGTCAGCCAGTTTGCCGTGGCATACGGAGCTCCATCGCAGTCTTTAACACTGGTAGCATGCCGCGACAGCGTGGACGTGAACCGTATGTGCAGTTGACGGACTTTGAGCGAGGGCGTATAGTGGGCATGCGGGAGGCCGGGTGGACGTACCGCCGAATTGCTCAACACGTGGGGCGTGAGGTCTCCACAGTACATCGATGTTGTCGCCAGTGGTCGGCGGAAGGTGCACGTGCCCGTCGACCTGGGACCGGACCGCAGCGACGCACGGAAGCACGCCAAGACCGTAGGATCCTACGCAGTGCCGTAGGGGACCGCACCGCCACTTCCCAGCAAATTAGGGACACTGTTGCTCCTGGGGTATCGGCGAGGACCATTCGCAACCGTCTCCATGAAGCTGGGCTACGGTCCCGCACACCGTTAGGCCGTCTTCCGCTCACGCCCCAACATCGTGCAGCCCGCCTCCAGTGGTGTCGCGACAGGCGTGAATGGAGGGACGAATGGAGACGTGTCGTCTTCAGCGATGAGAGTCGCTTCTGCCTTGGTGCCAATGATGGTCGTATGCGTGATTAGCGCCGTGCAGGTGAGCGCCACAATCAGGACTGCATACGACCGAGGCACACAGGGCCAACACCCGGCATCATGGTGTGGGGAGCGATCTCCTACACTGGCCGTACACCACTGGTGATCGTCGAGGGGACACTGAATAGTGCACGGTACATCCAAACCGTCATCGAACCCATCGTTCTACCATTCCTAGACCGGCAAGGGAACTTGCTGTTCCAACAGGACAATGCACGTCCGCATGTATCCCGTGCCACCCAACGTGCTCTAGAAGGTGTAAGTCAACTACCCTGGCCAGCAAGATCTCCGGATCTGTCCCCCATTGAGCATGTTTGGGACTGGATGAAGCGTCGTCTCACGCGGTCTGCACGTCCAGCACGAACGCTGGTCCAACTGAGGCGCCAGGTGGAAATGGCATGGCAAGCCGTTCCACAGGACTACATCCAGCATCTCTACGATCGTCTCCATGGGAGAATAGCAGCCTGCATTGCTGCGAAAGGTGGATATACACTGTAGTAGTGCCGACATTGTGCATGCTCTGTTGCCTGTGTCTATGTGCCTGTGGTTCTGTCAGTGTGATCATGTGATGTATCTGACCCCAGGAATGTGTCAATAAAGTTTCCCCTTCCTGGGACAATGAATTCACGGTGTTCTTATTTCAATTTCCAGGAGTGTAGGATGCCCGCATCTATCCCATAGAACAATAGTCATATTCATATAAGTGGTTATTAGCCCACGAGTGGTGAAATGGAGCCTTAGGTGACAAGTTGACGTTTAGCTAGTCCGTCTCGACCTTTTGGGATTTAATTCCCTTTACATTTATTTGTAGTTGCAATCCAGAGAAGACTTTATCATTGTCCATTTATGGCATGCACATGGGCGTATCCGTAGCTATCTCCTATTTCTTTTTAATTCTTCCTTGTGAAGAACATGACATTTTCCCATGTGAAGTGTCCATAATATTTTCCTATGTGTCTTTTCTGGCCAAGTACGTTTTATCGTATCATATCTATTTAACAATAGCCTTTAATATAAGAGGCGATAATTCTCTTTTGTAGCGCGTAGTTAAATTGGCCTCTGTCGGCCGATAGAATATAAGGGCGCTGAAAGGGCGTTGCAAGTCCGTTCACGCAATTACCACATTTTTTACACCTAAATCATAATTCGACCTACGCTGGTCGTTTGCTATTACATGGCAATGAAGTGGCGTTGTTCGTTCACTCACGCGTTATTTTTAGTAATAAGATAAAAGAAATTAATTTTGATAATATTCTTCGTTGTGTGCGTGTCAGCTATAAGTAGTACATCAACATCAACTGATAAAAACACCTACTCGACCAGCTGTGTACAGGTTAACCGGGATTATTACATTATGGCGTTTACATACTACAGTTTTGCTGTTTCATGTCCTATGACATCTTTCATTAGTAACGATGGGTGCGTTATGCATCATTCGTTGTGAAAAGTCCGATATATTCAAATAGTGTAAGTCGAGGTAGTGTGTTCGAACTTATATAAATCCATGCATAGTTTGTTACATTTTAGCTATAACCTGGTGTTTAAGATTTTCAACCTTTCTATAAGTTATTCGTTTTTAAATATAACTGCGTTGGTCTTTTATCATTGACCGTCATGGTCTCAGACATGCGCAATGTTCCCCGCCATGTTGATTTGCAGTGCGTTATCTAGTCCTACTTAGTTTCACGTGTGCTCCCGAGTCCCATCACACGGCGTCCATGGAGACGAGGCGCACGCCAGAGCTTATGTCTTGGTGTTGACTTAGCACTTACGTACCGCATTTTGAAAATGTGTCTACGCGTATCAGGCTGTTTTATTTCTAGACCATGCCCTCTTAGAGAAATTTAGATTCAGGTACATCTTCTGAAGAAGGCTCAATTATTTGGGCTGAAACCTAGGTAAAGGTTGTTTTCATTACCGCAATCGAGGCTGATAGTTTCTTATATATTAGATTATCACGAATGCTGACTGGGCTGCAATGCTGAAAGTACAGAATGAACTGTAATGGACATTAGACGGAGATAGTGGAAAGAGTAAATACTTTGAAATGGCATTAGGATAATCAAGTCACTAGAAGAGGGGATGACAATGGAGATTGTGAAAAAAGAAAAACTAGGTTTGAGCCCAAATTAAAAAAAAAGAGCGAGAATAAGACCAAAGGACAAATTTAACAGAGGCCTGCAGAAGATAGCTGGATGCCGTTGACATCGGGAAGCACAAAATCGGCAGAAATGGCGGAACCTGCTGGGATCTTATATTTCACGCCACCTCAGACATGCCACATCGTTACGTAATCGAACTGTCTGATGGTGAATTAAGAATGCAACACTGCAAATACGTGGGGCATTAAAAATACGAGTAAAAACTAAAATTTTCCATAATTAAAGATCTGGATATACATTTATTCCAGTCCTGCTAGTAGCCTTCTCTCTCTCTCTCTCTCTCTCTCTCTCTCTCTCTCGCTCTCTCTCTCTCGCTCTCTCTCTCTCTGTCTTAGTCCATTGTAACCGCACGCGCCGATCGTAACCTGTGACCAATTCGCATACCTTATTAAAATACACGAATCGCGTGTAATCGAACTTTTTGAAGTTTTTGGTAGTTTTTAACTACGAAAATCGCGATTTTAGCTTATATGAAAGCTGTGTTGACTCCTGAAATGTTTGACACATGCAGAATAATGGTTTACATGACCGAAGGAACCATGATTCGCCGACTTAACAGCGCTCCGAGTATTTTTGGCGCTGGCCTCTTTCTGCGGCGACTGAGTTGCTAGAGAAACGATGCCCGGGCCTCCCACCACACCAGCAAAAAACCGCTCCCTTCTCCCAGTGGAACTGAACACTTGTCCCGCTCAGTTGAGCAAGAGAATTTACTCTGAACTTCAGAACTGTTAATTTTATACTTACTTAAAGGATGTTTAATTACTTGTATCCATGCGTAACCTAACAGAACGGAAATTCAATTTTAAGATCGCTAATTTATTATGGACCTCTCTGCAAAGCAATATGTGGATAACTGGGCTCTGCAGTTATTTCGAAACACAGCGAAGGCAAACAAACACTACAATCACTTCATTGCCTACCTTATAGTTTTATTAGCGCTCAGCCTTTGGTTATAAACTGGTCGTGATGACTGGGTGTTTGTGTTGTCCCCATCATTTCATCATCATCCAGGAAAGTGGCGCAATTGGACTGAGCAAAGGTTGGGAAATTGTACGGGCGCTGATAACCACGCAGTTGAGCGCCCCACAAACCAAACATCATCATCATTTATAAACTGGTTCTTATCTTACCTTATGAAAGTCTCCTTGTAAAAAATATTTCCAGAAAGATTTGCAGTCACCAGCTCTGAAGGAGCAATTTAACTTTACTATTTCTGAAAATTTTTTACTTCAGTATGTAATGAATTTACTATAGTAAAATTTGTTTGAATTCTCTCACTTGAAGACAAGATGGATGTAAGCTGTGAGATTATGATGTAGGCCGCGCGGGGTTAGCCGAGCGGTCTTAGGCGCTGCAGTCACGGACTGTGCGGCTGGTCCCGGCGGAAGTTCGAGTCCTCCCTCGGGCATCGGTGTATGTGTTGGTCCTTAGCATAATTTATGTTAAGTAGTGTGTAAGCTTAGGGACTGATGACCTTAGCAGTTAGGTCCCATAAGATTTCACACACATTTGAACAATTTATGATGTTGCAAAATCGCTACGGTGTTGAAATATGACTGTTATTAAGAAATGATTATATTTTAACTTGAAATAAGTGAAGTTAATCTCAAGAAAATTCTTAGCAAATACTTTAGAAAAGCGATCTTTGTTTTCATGTTTGATATTCTTATTAATTTAATCTGTTTTACTGGCTTCGCTAACGCCACTAAACTTACGATCCTGCTGTATTTTCGTGATTCTGAAACGCTTTCTAAGACCTATCGAATTCACATACAATCAGTTAAAACGATCGATAGAAAAATGAGAATTTTTTTTTTTTTTTTTTTTTTTTTTTGAATCATCGATGAAATAACTTGGAAGAGAATTTTTAAATCACAGTTTCTATTCAGGTAATGAAGGCATGAGAAACTAACTGTAATATTCATTTACAATCCTATCCATTTAGATGTAATAAAAGCATTCTTGCCTTAGTGAACGTAGCGTTGGTATTGATTCAAATGACTCTGGGACTTAACTTCTGAGGTCATCAGCCCCCTAGAACTTAGAAGTACTTTAATCTAACTAACCAAAAGACATCACACACATCCATGCCCGAGGCAGGATTCGAACCTGCGACCGTAGCGGTCACGCGGTTCCAGACTGTAGCGCCTAGAACCACTCGGACACTTCGGCCTGCTGGTGGTATTACTGTACTTGTAGACGTAAGTATGAGAAATGGTTGAGCTCTTCACGTCTCCGTTAGAATGGAATTAATAAATTGCCAATATGCCACTTGTAGTAGCCGTTTTCTTGTTGTACCAAAATTCCATCACAGATTAACCAGAGACGACTTAAGTAAACAAATGGCGCTGCCGCACCAACTTTCGCACCAATAATCACAACCTTACACTTCTTACCACTTACCCGACATGACCCACTACGAGCACAAGCCAGGCTCCCTCGCATGACGCTCTACTACAACGGTGTCCTGCCTAATTCTTTACCGTTCTGCCCTCGCACCCCGTGTGCCAAGGTCATCTACATAACCACAGGTTCAAAACGCGTAGTGGTTCCTCCTGCTTTCGAATTACATTGGCAATATTTTTAAATTTTTTAATTAAATTTTAAATGATACTGTCTTTACATTCATAATAAATCATCGTTACTTTACTCATAGTTTAACAAACATATATTTCTTTGTGCTTCTTCTAAACGAATAAACCAGGACACTACGACTACTGCCCACCTCGACATCGGGTGTCGCTTGGTGGAGTTGTAAGCACGTGACTCTGTAACGAAAGTAAGTGGAGCAGATACGAACGGGGGATCACCCTAGCGAAGATATGGGCTGCAAAGGGGAAATCAATTGAGATAAGCGACTTTGACAAAGGGCATGTTATTACTGCGCAGCGCCTGTGAACGAGTGTCTCGAAAACGGTTAATATGGTTGAATGTTTACGTGATACTGTCGTGAGCATCTACGGAAAGAGATTGCAGCACAGTGACACTATCACTAGCCACTAGGTGCTACATGGTTGGATGTCCACAACTCTTTACAGAGCATGGGGTTTGGAGGCTTATCTGCCCTATAAAGTAGGACAGACGGTCATCTATGGTATCTCTGCCAAAAGAACACAGTGCTGTTGCACGCACAAGTGTTTCAGAGCACTTCGTTCATCGTAAATTGTTGAACGTGGAGCTCTGCAGCAGAAAACCTCTACGTGTTCACATGTTGACCCAACGACATCATCACTTACAACTGCAGTGGGCACAGGACCATTGGGACTCGACGGCCAATCAATGGAAATGCTCACCTTTCGGGTAATTACGCTTTGGCTACACTAGGTTGATGGTCGTCTCCATA
Source organism: Schistocerca cancellata (assembly GCF_023864275.1). Lineage (NCBI taxonomy): Eukaryota > Metazoa > Arthropoda > Insecta > Orthoptera > Acrididae > Schistocerca > Schistocerca cancellata. The sequence continues at coordinate 189,828,434 of NC_064626.1, read as the reverse complement.
AACCCTGTGATAGAGGTGAACGCCAGCTCGAAACGTGTAACGCGCCTTGGACGCAGGTTAGTGTGAGCAATATTATGCGCTTGCATGGGATCTGTGGTAGTAATCCAAGGCAGACAGTGGCGAACCACCTTTATCACTTCATGTTTGATGTTACCCCCACGTTGATGTCATCTTTCATCAGTATAATTGTCAATTCTCGGAGCCAGAACCGTGCTACAACAATTTGAGAAATTATCGTGATCTCACGTTGATGTCTCGGCGTCGAAATTCACCTGATGTAAATCCTGTCGAGCGCAACTGGCTCGCTACAGGGCACCATCACCGCCTACGAAAGTCAGACGCCCGTTATTCACGAGAATTACATGACGTGTGCGTAGACGTCTAATGCCACATGCCTCCACAAACCTACAACCAAACAGTCGGATCCTCGGTATGCAGAATCTGTGACGCATTTCGTTTCAAAGACAGACAAACAAGCTGTTAAGCAGGTACTCATAATGTTTTGGCTCATTAGTGTCACTGTTAGACCTATACTTTTAACAATTGATACCTCACATATTTTTTCAAAGTGTTTGATTAACAAAAAAATGTACACATCTTTTAACAAATTTACGTTGCATCGTTACACTATCTGCTCCTTCCGCTGTTCCCCCGTCCATCTTCTCCACCCCCTTGTCCATACCCTCTATCTCTTCCTCACATTCTCTAACACCATACTCTCCTTATCCCACTCCCTGTCCATCTCCTCCTGCCATCAGCTCTGACCACTTACCGTTACTCCCCCTCTATTCCCTATCTCCTCCACCACTTCTTTCTCTCACTTCCCCTCCTCTTTCTCTATCCTTCAGCTCCTCTTTCCTTTCTTTGTCCTGCTCATCTTCTTACCTCTGTCCATTTCCTCCTCTTCCTGTCAGTTTCCCCCTCCCCTATCTCTCCTCCTACCTATCGGTGTCCATCTCCTCTTTCTGCCCTTTTGTTTGCCCACTCATCCTCCCCCTCCTCACTCCCATTTATCACCCCCACCTTACCAGGAACTGCTGGTTCTTACCTCAAGAGTAATTCTTTCCAGCTAGTAAAATACTACTATGGATTTGGTGGTGTTAGTGTCAGAGGATAGCCGGATGCCTTTCCTGTCGCCACCCCGTACCCCCCCCCCCCCCTGGGACGGAATTAATGTACCCCATCTGTCGTACGTCTAGTGTAAGCCATGACATGGAGCGAACGTTTTTTAAATGTAACTGAAGGAGGACATGCTGACCAGCCCTGTATTTACCTAGCGGGATGTGGAAAACCGCCTAAAAACCACATCCGGGCTGGCTGGCGCACTGGCCTTCGTCGCTAATCCGCCGGGCGAATTCGATCCCGGGCTGGCGCGCCTACCCAAGTCCAGAAAGTAGCGCATTAGCGCTCTCGGATAACGTGGCGGGTATTTCATATAGATTTAACATAGGCTGCACACATTTCTAGACATATTTCCCCTGTATCTATAACGAAATTCGCCCTGCAGTTTCGTTTAAACGCAGCTCAAAGTCTATGAGGTCATGTCTCTTGTAATTGTGTCTTAAAATGATATAATTTTGAAGGTATATTAAACTGTCTGTGAAACGTTTTGCAGCCAGATTCAGTAGTAAATATGTAATAAATTAAGACATCATGAATGGCGTGGCAGTTTTTCATGCATTTTAGTGTATCTCCTGAAGTATTTGTCATACAATGGCATTTTTCTCCGAGTGATTTCAATGGTATATGCGAATACTATCTGCAAAATGTGTTGCAAAAAGAGTAAGTTGCCTAAAGAAGGAATAAATGAAAAGGCATGCAGTATGCGACGCTTTTACTGCTTGAACAGCAAAAATGTAGTAAGCGGTAAACGTTTTTTCCTTTTATCAATTGGGGAGAGGGATGCCAGCGAAAAAAATCTTGTAAAAAATTCTAATTATGTTAAAGTTTGTTGCAAATGACTATGTGGTCTCATTCTCATATACTGGATGAATATAGTCTGGCTATCTGTACATTGTAAGCTAAAGTTCTTTTTCACCCCCACGCATTTTAGGGCTGATGGTTCTTATCGCTACAATGGTCTTTTCCAGACGGTAAATGATATGTGTAGGAAGTCTGGCGATCGATCTAGTGGTTTAGGAGACGTGAAAAACACATACATACATACCGGGTGATCAAAAAGTCGTATAAATTTGAAGACTTAATAAACCACGGAATAACGTAGATAGAGAGGTAAAAATTGACACACATGCTTGGAATGACATGGGATTTTAATAGAACAAAAAAAAACTAAGTTCACAAAATGTCCGACAGATGGCGCTGGACAGCAAAATGTCAGTGACTGCGCATGACAATCGTGTATAAAAGGAGCTGTAATGAGAGAGAGAATCAGATGCACCAGCAGTCGCAGCATGTTGACGTTACCTGAAAAGGCGCTTTTAGTGAAGCTATATTATCAGAATGGGGAATGTGCTAGTTCAGCATACGATCCTACCGCCATAGGAAGGGTATTCGAACGGGTAAAGGTCCGTTGACAAATGCAGCTGTGGCGAGAATGATTTCTAAGTTCGAAGCCACGGGTTGTTTAGACGATAGACCCCGTAGTGGCCGACCGAGCACAAGGCGTAATGCTGCTGAGACAGTTCAGGAAGAAATGGAGACTGTAGCGGGTTCGCCTGTGCACGGGGAAGTCAGCGCTCGTGCAGTGGCACGTCGCACCCGCATTCCATACACTAATGTTTGGTTGGCACTTAGGCGTGCCCTCCGATGCTATCCGTACAAAAGCCATCGGCATCATGAACTGTTACCTGGAGATTTAGTGAAGTGGAGGGCATATGCGGTGTGGGCATTTCAAAAATGGCGGAAGATGATGATTGGTTGAGTAACGTGTTGTGGACCGACGAAGCTCATTTCACGCTTTGAGGGTCTGTCAACGCCGAGAACTGCAGAATTTGGGCTACCGAAAATCCTAGAACTGTCGTGGAAACTCCAGTGCACGACGACAAAATCACGGTATGGGTTTAAATCACCACATCTACCGTTATCGGACCTTTTTTCGTCGAGGAAATGCGTGATTCTGGTTTTGTAACTGCTACCGTGACGGGTGAGAGGTACGCCGATATGTTACAGAATCGCATCATCCCTAGCCTGTCTGATAAACACCTGCTGGAACGTACGATGTTTATGGAGGATGGCGCTCGACCCCATATTGCTAGACACGTGAAAGATCTCTTGCGCGCGTCGTTTGGTGATGATCGTGTGCTCAGCCGCCACTTTCGTCATGCTTGGCCTCCCAGGTCCCCAGACCTCAGTCCTGCGGTTATTGGCTTTGCGGTTATCTGAAGTCGCAAGTGTATCGTGATCGACCGACGTCTCTAGGGATACTGAAAGACAACATCCTACGCCAATGCCTCACCATAACTCCGGACATGCTTTACAGTGCTGTTCACAACATTATTCCTCGACTACAGCTATTGTTGAGGAATGATTGTGGATATATTGAGCATTTCTTGTAAAGAACATCATCTTTGCTTTGTCTTACTTTGTTATGCTAATTATTGCTATTCCGATCAGATGAAGCGCCATCTATCGGACATTTTTTCAACTTTTGTAGTTTTTTGGTTCTAATAAAACCCCATGTCATTCCAAGCATGTGTGTCAATTTGTACCTCTCTGTCTACATTATTCCGTGATTTATTTATGTTTCAAATTTATACTGACTTTTTGATCACCCAGTATATACACACATACATACACTTTTATATTATGCACGCATATGCAGTTGAGTATCTCTGTCGTTAATGGTTAATATAACCAACAGCACTTAATGTCATCGTTGGAAAATCATATGGCGTCTGCTGCTTTTTTACGCTGTATGTTGCCTTCCTCCAGTAATGATTGCAGTCCTATTAGATTTGACTTAGTAGTTGTGCAGCTTATACAAGAAGAGCAGAGGACATAAGGTAACACAGAACACTGTTATAGACAGTCATTCACACACATACACACACACACACACACACACTTTCACTCACACAGTAAAGTACTCATGTACAAGGACTGTTATTTTGGTTTTCACAAGCATCGCAAGTACAATGCAGATGTAGCTGTAACCCTAGTGGATGAAAGAAAGTTCCTCGCAAAAGGCTCCCAGCACCACTTTCAGTAACCTTCCTGGCAGGGACTTTCTGGCAAACTTGGTGAACTCGAGCTGTGCACATCTGCAGCTTTTCCTACTACTTGGTTTCCTTCGCGCGCACCCTCCCTCAAAAAACGAAGTTTGTAACTGGAGAGAGACGGGCGGAAAAAAAGCCGGCAGACACATTTCGCCGGTCTGCCTGCCGCGTCTAGCTCCCCCTAGCACTCGGTGGCCGCGGATGCTGACGTCAGCGCGTCTATGACGGCCGGCCCGGCCCGGCCTACCTGCTAGGTAACGAGGCGGGTAGCGCACACACCCGCCAAGCAGGCCGCGGTCTCGCCTGGCAGACCCTCCAGAATAATTGCGACGTGTTAATGAGGCCGCCAAGGCGACAAAGCGGCGACATGCGTTCGCGCGTCCCTCCAGCCGCGCTAATGCTGGGCACCCATCGCCGCTCCCTTTGCATAGACTTTGTCATCCGCGATACGCGGCGCAATTCATTGCAGGTGGTCACGTTGTAACTAACCTGATACTACGGGTTATTACGTTATTATTGGGAATGTAAATATTTATTGCTTGTGAAGTTAACGTGAGAAGATGTGTCGCCACCGACTCTAACCATACAACTAATCAAAGGTTTGGTCGAGTCTGAAAATAAATTAATTTGATCACAGACCAAAAACTCACAAAAATTCATACGTTGTGATGTCGCTCATAGTGGATACGATGTAATTAATAGTACTGCCCGTGCACTGTTCAAGACAATCAAACACTTAAAATAAAATAGAAAATACATGAACACTGCATAAGATCAGCTCCCAGCAACACACCTGAAAATAAAACTTAATCTAAAGCATTTGTTATAAAATACAAGGGGACACTAATCACTGGACCTGCGCGTAAGGAAACGCATTGGATGTGCTAACGGGAAAGCTACGAGGTGAGTGGCTTAGGTGCAAAAACGTAACCTCGGAATGCAAGAGAAAATTGTAGATAAAATCATTTATTCCTAAGACATGAAAAAGGAGGCATGTACACAATTTCTGATAACATTAATTCCTAAAACATTAACGAAAAGCATCGATACATCCACCGTTATAATCTACACCTAAAATCATTGGTGTGAATCATTCATACAACTGCTGATGCCTGATAACTGATCGCAATAACTCGTGAAACGATACACGTTTTGCAGTAAACCCGCGTGCCCACGTGGTTTGTGGAGACGCAATTTCTAGGTATTGTGGCCAAGTTGCAACAATATCACATCACACAATCATGAACAGTTAACATTCTTTAAAACAAACATGAGACCGGACAGTTAGTGATGACGGTAGCCCAACAAAACTTAAATATTCAACCACGTGGTCGGCTCCCCACGGACGAAAGATACATAAAGCAAGGAAATTTTACGAGAAGGCAAAGCTATTAATATTTAGAAAAATGGAAGCTTATACATGCACAGCTGAAGGCAAACAGACATTCATACAGAAGCGAGTGCTCACTTCTTATCGACACCTTTGTGTGGCGCTCTTCCGGTGGATCCAAGTCTGCTATAGAAATTTATTAAAAGAAAGATTTGCCGATGTTTTGCATTCCTCGCTGCGACAAGGCAACGCAATCTTTCAGAGTTGAAAAGCGAGACCAAAAGCTAACAGCTCTCCCCTCGCCAAGTAACAACGCGCCACGCGGTCAGTCTAACTCACCCTTCTTCGACTGGAGCACATCTGTGGACGCTTTCCGTACCGGCGGCAGACTGCCTCTCGCTTCTTCTCCAGCCTCTTCCACGCTCCGCGTGGCCCGGAAAACCCAAAGATGCCATTTCTGCCACCAACCTAACGCAGGTGGATTTCTCACAAGTAGCGAAAACCTCTTTGCCTACTTGACCACGACGAGAGTTGGCTATTCTGTACAACTGCTGCTGAATCTGTACGACTATCGCAGACTTTCTGCAGCAGACTACGCCACCGTCTAGCAACGTGACACACAATCACATTCATTCAATCACACCACTATAATAATTACGAGAAAAGAGAAACAAGGAAGGAAAGAGAAATACTAGTGAAAATGGGCTACCGGACTAATGAAAGGTGGCTACAGGACCCTTTCAACGTTCCACTACAGGTTCGATTACGTCAGGTACCAGGATCGGGTGCCGCGTCCTGCGCGCTCTGATTATCACACGTGCTACCAATATACATAGGTACTCTAAGTTCAGAGGGACCGATGTAAATTACACTGAAGCGCCAAAGAAACTGGTATAGGCATGAGTATTCAAATACAGAGATAGATAAACAGGCAGAATACGGCGCTGCGGTCGGCAAAGCCCATTTAAAATAACAAGTTGCGAGGTGCCGGGGCTAGCAGTGTCTTTAACACTCAATTCTTCTAGAATCTACATGTGTACATGATGCTCTAAGCCCCCCCCCCCCCCCCCTATTCTAACTCCAACTTTTGCTGTTGCACAAGGATAAAAGAAATACGCGAACTGACTCTAATCAACCCTGCCAGTGGAGTAGAAGAGAGTTTGGCACCTGCAATAATTTAATTTGATAAATAAGTTACATAAACGAAGGTTTCATTAACATAGTGAGGAATGATGGGGTTGCTCTACTGATTAACAGAATGAAAGTTCTGTCCGAAATAACAATATGATTTATTAAGACTAAACACAAAATAATAAACAAAGACACATGAACATTTACAATACATCAAATTGGCTCAAATTGGATACTCAAACAAACGCTGTGAATGTGAAGTTGTCCCTAAACTAGATTGCGAGGATTATGATGAAGTGGTATGTGCAGCCAATTCCTTCTAACTCAAATCTTAGAGAAAACACATAGCCAACCCAACATGACAGAACAAGGTTAGAAAAAAGACGAACAGGCGCGCTCTGCTGAGCTCTGATTATCACCTAGGAAAATCCCTATCTGCCGGTGCTGCGGACATACATTACCAGACTGTCTTGTTGACTGCCAGGACACGATCTTGCGTACTGGAGCCGTTGGCTGGTTGCTTCGACGTCCTCGACCGAAAGGCGAGAGCCGACTACTCACAAGAGCACCCGTACAAAAACCGAACACAGAACATTCCCGCCCCCACGACAGTGGCTATGGTTAAACGTTCCAATCAGCAACTCTAAAACCGGCGGAAAATTCCACTCCATTGCCGGAACGCTACCATTCCACCAATGGAGATTCTTGGCGCCAATTTCTGCGCCGATCTTGCTACGTCACGGAGCTATGCCCTGAGCAAGCCAATCACAGTTACTATTTTGCAGAAAGTGCGGGAATTTTCCCGCCACAGCTGCCTGGGTACACAAGTCATTCCCACGCCTCGCTGGTAGCCCGCCAGAAAGTGTTTTCGCTAAGTTTCTGCGAAGTAACGGAACCTCTAGCCCAGCCGCTACTTCAGGCTCTGCGGGCGTGCCTCTTGACAATGTCGGTGTCTGCAAAGCATTCACTCGACTTCCTCACACCCGTCGGCTTAAAGCTTTCCAGATCAGCAGAGCCCGCCTGTCACCGGACCACCCGGGTGACGAGAGACGCTGCGTGGGAAGTCCGCGTGTGAAGGAATAGCAACTTTCCACCGCATGCAATTAGAGAGGAGAATCGTAAGATAGAAATATGAGAGGGGCTCATGCCACCTCTCAAAGTGTCTGGCGGAGATGTTGGATCGGTTACTGCTGCTACAATGGCAGGTTATCGAGATTTAAGTTAGTTTCAACATGGTGTTATAGTCGGCGCACGAGCGATGGGACACAGCATCTACGAGGTAGCGATGAAGTGGGGATTTTCCCGTACGACCATTTCACGAGTGTATCATGAATATCAGGATTCCGGTAAAACATCAAATCTCCGAGATCGCTGCGGCCGGAAGAAGATCCTACAAGAACGGGACCAACGATGAGTGAAGAGAACCGTTCAACGTGACAGAAGCGCAACCCTTCCACGATATTGCATCAGGTTTCAATACTGGGCCATCAGCAAGTCTTAGCTGGCGAGCCATTCACCGAAACATCAGCAATATGGACTTTCGGAGCTGAAGACTCACTCATGAACACTTGATGACTGCACGACAAAAAGCTTTACGCCTCGTCCGGGACTGTCAACACCGACACTGAGCTGTTGATGACTGGAAATATGTTGCCTGGTCGGACGAGTGTCGTTTCAAATTTTTATGGAGTGGATGGACGTGTATGGGTATGGAGACAACCTCTTAAATCCGTGGACCCTGGATGTCACCAGTGGATTTTTTTAATTAGTGAGTCCGTCCTTCCAACAATCATATTCTTTTTAGGTTTTTCATGTTTTTTTGCCTTAGCTTCTCTTTAATTCCTGTTTACCTTGTTCCTAAATGACTTGCACTGCTGTATTTCGTCCTTCCAACGATCATTTCTTGTTTTGGTTTCTTCACATTTTTATGCAGCGATTTTGCCATAGCTTGTCTGCTCTTTCCTCTTCCTGTTTATTTCGTTCCTAAGTGTCTTGTTTGTCTGTACTTCTGAATTTCCCTGAACATTTTTGTACTTCTTTCTTTTGTCGTTCAGCTAAAGTATTTCATCTGTCATCCACAGCTTCTTCGCAGTTGCCTTCCTTGTACCTAAGGCTTTCTTCCCCACCGTGATTGCGCTTTTTACACTTGTCCAGTCCTGCATGCTGAACTATTCGTAATTCCAGTATCTATAGCTTCAGAAAACTTCAAGTGTGTCTCTTCATTCCTTAGTAAATCCGTACCCCATTTCTTTGTGGATCCATTCTTCCTGACTAACCTCTTAAACTTCAACCTACTCTTCATCATTATTTAATTGTGATCTGAGTCTGTATCTCACAGATATTGTTCAAAATTTCAACTACCATGCTCATGAGAGTGTGTAAAGGGACGCACCATCGACTGTCTTACACAGTAGTTTGACGTTACTATTTGCGCAACTGCGATAACCCTAGCAACCAGGTCCATGCAAGTATGCCTGCAGCCTCACGAACTGGGCTCTTTACATTCTCCCAGAGAAAGAAATCCTTTGGTGTAATGCGTTTCAATCGAGGTGGCCACGGAGCAGGACCACAGCGTCCATCCATTGCCGTCCAAACTGTACTTCTATGTGGTTGCTGACATAGCCCACAAAGTGCGCCAGCACCCCGTCATGTGTGCCGACGAATTCTCAGCTGCACGAGATCTAGAAACTGCGGGAAAACATGTTGAAGGACTGTTTTGTAACTTGGGCAACAACTCAAACGAAGTGCAGCAACTCTGTGAAGAGCAGCCGGGAAACGTGGGCCCTTTATATCAAAATACACAGAAGGTATTCCTGAACATCTGAAAGTTTGTCCACTGAGTTTAGAACGTCGTCTTCGTCCTCGTCCTCGTCGTCGGCGATGGTCTTCTGGTCCATCCATATATTTTAAATAATCATCCAGTCTCATTTACAGGGTTCCTATCTGAGGATTTCCAGGGGCAACAAAAATATGATTTTCGGTATTCATCATCGTCATCATGTTAATCATCGTTATCGACATTCATGGATTAGGTTGGAGGAACCTGTTCAAACTTCAATGTCTTAAGCCTATCGCCTTCTGGAGCGACCTATATCCCTTATTCCTTTAGGTATAGCTTGCATAATTTTCTTATATCTGCCTCGTCGCATTATGTCTACACGTTGCCTCCATTTCTACCTACATGTGTTCATTTTTTTCTGTTATTGCCGACATTTTAAATTCATTTCTAATATCTTCACTATTTGTTTCATCTTCTAGTTAACATCCTTTAGCTGATCCGAGGAATTTCATTTGGGACGTCACAGTTCTCCTTATGTATTCCTTATTTGTTATATAAGCCTCACATCCATAATGTAGCTATAGAACAGCCAGTTTTGGAGAAAATTTAGTAGCCCAGATCGCAGTACTGTTTTGTTTCAGATTATCAGTTTCAACAGGTAAGACTGTCATCCTCTGGTCTGTAAAGTGATGCCTTTACATAGAGTACATATAGAATAATTATTTATACTTCCCATTACAAATGACGTTTTAGAAAATTTGTTGTTATACGTCATGTTCCATTATATCTGTATCGCAGATCCATGTTAACATTTTAGTGGATATTATGTAGCACGCTCCAGACGGGGTTGTTAAAAATAAAAAATAAAAAGCGGTTTGTCCCAAATAAATACAATACGGTTAAAAAGCAGCTTGTGCTTCTAGGGACGTCTACACACACATAACAATCCAGTAATGCTCATTAGTTGCTGAACTCTGTAAAAGTACCATACACTAATATTTTTATATGGATCTAGATTTATTCGTTAATTATTTTTTGTTTCTTCATTCTACACTCCTGGAAATGGAAAAAAGAACACATTGACACCGGTGTGTCAGACCCACCATACTTGCTCCGGACACTGCGAGAGGGCTGTACAAGCAATGATCACACGCACGGCACAGCGGACACACCAGGAACCGCGGTGTTGGCCGTCGAATGGCGCTAGCTGCGCAGCATTTGTGCACCGCCGCCGTCAGTGTCAGCCAGTTTGCCGTGGCATACAGAACTCCATCGCAGTCTTTAACACTGGTAGCATGCCGCGACAGCGTGGACGTGAACCGTATGTGCAGTTGACGGACTTTGAGCGAGGGCGTATAGTGGGCATGCGGGAGGCCGGGTGGACGTACCGCCGAATTGCTCAACACGTGGGGCGTGAGGTCTCCACAGTACATCGATGTTGTCGCCAGTGCTCGGCGGAAGGTGCACGTGCCCGTCGACCTGGGACCGGACCGCAGCGACGCACGGATGCACGCCAAGACCGTAGGATCCTACGCAGTGCCGTAGGGGACCGCACCGCCACTTCCCAGCAAATTAGGGACACTGTTGCTCCTGGGGTATCGGCGAGGACCATTCGCAACCGTCTCCATGAAGCTGGGCTACGGGGCCGCACACCGTTAGGCCGTCTTCCGCTCACGCCCCAACATCGTGCAGCCCGCCTCCAGTGGTGCCGCGACAGGCGTGAATGGAGGGACGAATGGAGACGTGTCGTCTTCAGCGATGAGAGTCGCTTCTGCCTTGGTGCCAATGATGGTCGTATGCGTGTTTGGCGCCGTGCAGGTGAGCGCCACAATCAGGACTGCATACGACCGAGGCACACAGGGCCAACACCCGGCATCATGGTGTGGGGAGCGATCTCCTACACTGGCCGTACACCACTGGTGATCGTCGAGGGGACACTGAATAGTGCACGGTACATCCAAACCGTCATCGAACCCATCGTTCTACCATTCCTAGACCGGCAAGGGAACTTGCTGTTTCAACAGGACAATGCACGTCCGCATGTATCCCGTGCCACCCAACGTGCTCTAGAAGGTGTAAGTCAACTACCCTGGCCAGCAAGATCTCCGGATCTGTCCCCCATTGAGCATGTTTGGGACTGGATGAAGCGTCGTCTCACGCGGTCTGCACGACCAGCACGAACGCTGGTCCAACTGAGGCGCCAGGTGGAAATGGCATGGCAAGCCGTTCCACAGGACTACATCCAACATCTCTACGATCGTCTCCATGGGAGAATAGCAGCCTGCATTGCTGCGAAAGGTGGATATACACTGTACTAGTGCCGACATTGTGCATGCTCTGTTGCCTGTGTCTATGTGCCTGTGGTTCTGTCAGTGTGATCATGTGATGTATCTGACCCCAGGAATGTGTCAATAAAGTTTCCCCTTCCTGGGACAATGAATTCACGGTGTTCTTATTTCAATTTCCAGAAGTGTATTTTTTAATGAAGCCATTTATATAAAAATTGCATGAAACTGCACAGAGACTGCAACCCTTCGTAACTCCTTGGTTAGTTATAATGTCGTTCTTACTTATTTTGTTCCCTGGTTTTGTTTCATTGTATAAGCTTCTTATGGCCCCTATCAGATGACGCAGAATTCCGTTTCTTGTTATACCGACCAGAGTTTTTTTCTGTTTAATCTGTTAACTACCTTGTCATAGTCGATAAAAGCTGTGTGTATCATTGTTAAATTTTCTTCTTTTATCTGCCAATATCTTCAAAGTAAACAGGTTATCCATTGTTCTTCGTCTCAATCTATGTCCACTCCAGAATCTTCAGTTAAAGTTGTTTCGGCCATTGGTCTTAACCTTAGAGTCAAAATCTTTGCGTATACTTTATATCTAGCTGGTAATTATTACTTTTTTCCAATCTCCTTTCTTAAAAACTGTTTATACAACAGATTTAACCTAGATTTACTGCCATTTCGCTCATCGAGTTGATGAACACATGAGAAAAAAATCTAGGCGCCCACCTTGGACATACTGTAAAGCAATTCCGAAATGGTGACTTGTACACGCCCTCGTGATATGCCACACATATCAGAGAGCTGTGTCTGTGTTATCCGAAGATTTTCTTTGATGAATTCATCATCCCGATTCCGATGAGTCTCGTCATTTGCCGTACGCGGTCATCCATTCCGGTCTCTGTCACACACGTTGACGTTAGCAGAACTATTTCCTTCATTTCGAGCACGAACAATCCAACGTTGCACATTAATGATATCGATATATTCATCACCATACACAGCTTTCGTATTTCAGTTGGAGATACGTTTTCTGAGGGAAGAAACTCGCTGTTTTTCACACACCAACGAAGTTACGTTAAACAGCGCTATGTTACACGCTACAATTCGGAGACCTATAGAGCTAGAGTGTTATAGCTCAACTGATATTGAGAACAGAATAAGAACATCGGAGGCATTACTTTTCAGCAAACCGCTTGCTTGAAGCAAAGAGGAAACAGGAATGCCGGCCGGGGTGGTCGAGTGGTTCTAGGCGCTGCACTCTGGAACCGCACGGCCGCTACGGTCGCGGGTTCGAATCCTGCCTCGGGCATGGATGTGTGTGATGTCCTTAGGTTAGTTAGGTTTAAGTAGTTCTAAGTTCTAGGGGAATGGTGACCTCAGAAGTTAAGCCCCATAGTCCTCAGAGCCATTTGAACCATTTTTGAAACAGGTATAAGATTGGTCCACAACAACGGAGAAGGTTCGTCAGCCTTGGCGAAAGCAGCTTCTCTATGAGAAGAACACCCAAAATCGCAGTTCTCTAACCTCCAGGACTAGAGATATAGTTACAGACCAGTAACGTCTATTAGTAAAAAAGACAATGACTTACGCGCTTCTTCAACACATGAATAACCGGATGGATAAACATTATGTCGATCATAGCATGAGGGGGTCCAGGAACAAAAAACATGGAATAAGGGACAGCTTAACGATAGCAACTTGGGAATTAGAGGGCACGCTAACAAAGAATATGAGTTAGTTAAGAAATGAAAGACAAGGAAATATACACACTAGGTGCAATGGGAACAAGGAAAAAGATAAAAGGATCAAAGATAGTTAATGATGTGATGAGTTTTTAAGCGGGGAATAGCAAGACAAGCGGGAGTGGCCTTACTTGTGAGTAAAGAATTGGCATCTAGAGTAGACCCATACAGTTTTATTAATGAACAAATAATGACTAGAAAACCGACGTTCAACAGAGGGTACTTGACAGTAGTACCAACAAATTCACCAGAACAAGGAAAGGAAAAGAAAACAAAATAATTTTTTCCCGTTTTCAAAAATAAAATGGACGAGCAAAATAAAAATTACAATTTATTTTACTTGAAGGTTTTAAAACTAGAGTATGGGAATACTCCTTAGCTAAAGTAATAAGCACAAAAAGGGAGAGTCTTTTGAACGGAAATGGACGAGAAATAAGGCAATTCGTAATTTTTATTAACTTGAAAATCACTAACACTATTTTTAAGGGTATGCACACGTATTCATGGTCAGCTCGAAGTCAAAGGTCATTAACTGAATACGTAATAGTTAACAACAGCTCTCGTTGGGAGAAATACGTTCGTCTTTAGTGTGATTATATAGGGAAATAAAATGAAAATGTAGAACTTTAATAAAGTCTGTTATATTTTTAAAAAAATTGACAGTTTTCATATTAAAACTTCTGAGACGTTACTTTCCAGCACGTCCTCGTAGATCTGCTTGTACTTTTGTAGCGATTTCACGCGACATTTTTTTTCCGCAATTACTGTATATCCTTCCAATACTGCGTTCCTCGTGTGAGGGATTGAAGCACCCGAGGCGGGGCACCAACCGCAGCCAAGTTTAGCCGGCGGACACTGCAAGTTTCCAGAGGGAATTTGGAGGGATTTGGTGCCTCGTTTCGCCAACTTGAGTTGAGGAGAAAGCCTTCCCAGAGTCGAGACTGATCCCAGTTTCAGAGCTCCGTCACAGGAAGAAGTTCTATCTACAAAACACGTGATCATACGCCAAGAACAGACTATAGTAGGTCACGAAGTTTAGTGTGTTGCTCATATCGACAAGACAGTACGGAACACCTGAGATAGGCAAAGAGGGCAGCGGAGGATGGTGAAGCGTCCTGCTGGACAGTAACAATGCAACACCACGAAGAAGGCGTGCAACAAACGTCAAATGAACATAAAGCGTAATACTTGCGTGTGTATCCGAATGATATGCATTACAGCGCAACCGCAGAAAATATACTGACGGGAAAAAATTGCAAGCTAAAGAAGAATTAATGTAGAGTAATGAAAATTTTGGGAATATTTTTTTTTTTCCATTTCACATATTTAAGTGGTTAACAATGCAATGTCATACGTTAATGTAAATGCGAGGTAAGTCATTGCAATTGTGAAATGCTGGTACATTAATTACCGGCGTAGCCGCCAGAACGTTAAATGTAAGCATGAAAATATGCATGCATTGTATAGGTGCTGTATGTAAGTTTTTGCGACAGAATTCCATGCCTGTTGCACTAGGTCGTTCAATACGTGGACAGTTAAGCCTGTGTGCATGACGGTGGAGCTGACGTCCGACAATGTCCAATATGTGCTCGACTGGAGACAGACGTGGTCAACGGGAAGACCAAGGCGACATGTTGACACCCTATAAAACATGTCGGGTTACAACCGCGTTATTTGGAAGCACCCCTGGAATGATGTTTGTGAATGGGAGCACAGCTGGCCGAATAACCAGACTGACGCACAGATCTGGAGTGAGGCTGCGAGGGATAACCACGAGAGTGTCCTGCTGTCACACGAAATCTCCAGGCGTAGGTCCACTGTGCACACAAGCTGGTTGCAGGCCCTCAGCTGGCCTTCTTGTAACCAACACACGGCCATCAATGGTGAGACCTGTGGGCTCGACACTCAATCGATGTCCTCCCTCTAGGATCATCTTTGCCAGTTCACTTTGGACGTCGCGAGTGGCGCCGACGCTAGCAATAAAAGC
Source organism: Schistocerca cancellata (assembly GCF_023864275.1). Taxonomy (NCBI): domain Eukaryota; kingdom Metazoa; phylum Arthropoda; class Insecta; order Orthoptera; family Acrididae; genus Schistocerca; species Schistocerca cancellata. Next base: position 189,813,005 of record NC_064626.1, on the reverse strand, counting down.
ACGAGGTGAGAAGGTTTCGTGATAAGTGAGGTCGATGAGCACCTGGAGGTGACTTTTTGTTTTTTTCTTTTTTGGAGAGAGGAAGGGGGGTGGGAGGGGGTGCGAGCGGCCTGGGGCTTTTGAAGGTGAGGTGCCCAACGGTCAACCCTGATGACGGTGGAGCGTGTGGTTCACAAGCGGTCACTGCCTGTACCCCAAAGTAGTTTACCCAAGAGGCCATGTTAGCGTGGTTTGGGGCAGACTACCTGGATCTGTTTATGACCACTTCGGCGCTAGTAGGGTCGGCCCAGTCTCTTTCCCTCTTAAAGAGTGGAAGAACGGCCCCGTCCTGCCCACCCTAAGTGAACTGTCTTTGTCTCCCTCCTCTTTTCCTCCCCTGTTTCATCTTCCAATGCATTTTGTGCTGCCCTCAAACATGATCATTCCCACTGAAATGAGTTTCTTTGCTATAGCTCTTAATTGAAGGCAGCTGTCTTGCCTGACCCGCCCCCCCCCCCCCTCTTTTAAAAGTAGTTGTTTGTTGACTACGGAAACCTTCACATGCTTTCGACATATGAAAATATGTTTTATACACTACTGGCCATTAAAAATGCTACACCACGAAGATGACGTACTACGGACGTGAAATTTAACCGACAGGAAGAAGATGCTGTGATATGCAAATGATTAGCTTTTCAGAGCATTCACACAAGGTTGGCGCCGGTGGCGACCCCTACAACGTGATGACATGACGAAAGTTTCCAACCGATCTCTCATACACAAACAGCAGTCGACCAGCGTTGCCTGGTGAAAAGTTGTTGCGATGCCTCGTGTAAGGAGGAGAAATGTTTACCATCACCTTTCCGACTTTGCTAAAGGTCGGACTGTAACCTATCGCGATTTCGCTTTATGGTATCGCGACATTGCTGCCCGCGTTGGTCGAGATCCAATGAGTTTTAGTAGAATGTGGAATCGGTGGGTTCAGGTGGGTAATACGGAACGCCGTGCTGGATCCCAACGGCCTCGTATCACTAGCAGTCGAGATGACAGGCATCTTATCCGCATAGCTGTAACGGAAAGTGCACCCACGTCTCGATCCCTGAGTGAACAGATGGGAACGTTTGCAAGACAACAACCATCTGCACGAACAGTTCGACGACGTTTGCAGCAGCATGGACTATTAGCTCGGAGACCATGTGTGCGGTTACCCTTGACGCTGCTTCACAGACAGGAGCGCCTGCGATGCTGTACTCAACGACGAACCTGGGTGCACGAATAGCAAAACGTCATTTTTTCGAATGAATCCAGATTCTGTTAACAGCATCATGATGGTCACATCCGTTATCGCGACATCGCGGTTAACGCACATTGGAAGCGTGTATTCGTCATCGCCATACTGGCGTATCACCCGGCGTGATGGTACGGGGTGCCATGACTTACACGTCTCGGTCACCTCTTGTTCGCTTTGAACAGTGGAAGTTACATTTCAGATGTGTTACGACCCGTGGCCCTACCCTTCATTCGATCCCTGCGAAACTCTACATTTCAGCAGGATAATGCACGACTGCATGTTGCAGGTCCTGTACGGGCCGGGGGGTTCTGGATACAGAAAATGTTCGACTGCTACCCTGACCAGCACATTCTCCAGATCTCTCACCAATTGAAAACATCTGGTCAATGGTGGCTGAGCAACTGGCTCGTCACAATACGCCAGTCACTACTCTTGATGAACTGTGGTATCGTGTTGAAGCTGCGTGGGCAGCTGTACCTGTACACGCCATCCAAGATCTGTTTGACTCAATGCCCAGGAGTATCAAGGCCGTTATTACGACCAGAGGTGTTTGTTGTGGGTACTGATTTCTCAGGATCTATTCACCCAAATTGCGTGAAAATGTAATCAAATGTCAGTTTTAGTATAATATATTTGTCCAATGAATACTAGTTTATCATCTGCGTTTCTTCTTGGTGTAGCAATTTTAATGACCAGTAGTGTAATTAATGGCAGCTGTGCATGAGGAATTTTGCTGAGCTCCCTCAATGCATTAAGTGGTTACTGATTTCCCAACTCCTCCCAAAAAACTGCATCTGGTTGTTTAATAACGTAATTTGGTAAAGCTCGTTATTGAAAGCTGCAGTCTTGCTGCCTGTCTCCCTTTGAAAATCACTGTTGCTTATAGGTGACTGTACTTCTGTTTTTGAATGTAATGACAGGTGTTTTTATAACTTAAAACTCTTTATTGGAGGCTGTCTCCCTTTAAATTTTATAGTTTCCTATTTGTGAAACAGAGAAAATATTCTAGACTTCAATGTAATGAAAGGGGTTTTGGTAATATACAACAACTGTTTTTGATACATTGTTTGGTGGATGTTAATACCTCCGTCTGGGAAGGTGGCTACTGATTCTTCCGTTGCGTGTATGCAAAAAGTCTGAGATATTATTGCCGCGAGTGGTAGCGAGCCAATAGTTGAGGGTAATCGGACGCAGTGTGGCATGGAGAGGAGCTACATCAGAAAAGGTCGCAGCCTGCTCTGAAAGTGTTAGTAGCGCCGCAGGAGAATTTGTTATTAATCGAGAATTTTTGGTAATTTCCCTTTTTGTTGCTCGTAGTTGTTGCTTGCGTGCGCATTGCAGAGATTCTGTCAGATTTGTGTATGCATACATCGAAAGTAATATTCATAACTTTGTTAAGAATGGATATGTGATTATTGATTACAGACGTTAGGAATAAGTAAAGTGTTGTGTACATAGTTCCGCGTGGTCAGCGCGTACACAACTTTCCCACTAGAGCGCGCTCCGCTAAGCACAACAGCGCAGGCGCAGCGCTCGTCCGTCTCCGCTCTACGAGATGGCGCTGCCATTAAGACGGACCAAATTCTGCTTCCGCCGATCCGCGTATTAATATGTAACGCAGCCAATGAGATTGCTGCTAACGTAGAACCTTTCCTCCTCGCGGATCACACTCGCGCAGTGATACCTGAACGCGCGAGGTATTATAACGAGTGTACAGACCTCCGATTAGTCAGTCTGCATTAGTCTGCAGTCAAGTTTCAGTCTGCACCTAATAAGATTACCATATTCCTGTACATAGCCATGAAGATAAATGTATAGACCCTTTTGTCAAGTATCAGAGTTACATGTGAGAATAAGATTAACATACCAAGACCAGAGGAACTTCAGATTGTCAATTGTAAATAGCATCCAGAATCAAGTTACGTAATGTTTATGCTTCTTATTATTGTAATAAATATGTGTGAAAATTAATCAAGTTCTGTTTAAAGCGTGTCACCGTCAATCTGCTACTCTAAGCGTGCAAGTGGCATTTCTATCGTCTGACCTAACGGCAGAAGATAAACACGCCACGATAAGACCACGAGACATGTTGCTGACACTCGCTTACTTCGTTAGAGCGACAAGTCAAATAATCTGATGGTGTGTGTACCGAAGGTCTTACAGTACGCATACCACACAAAGTTTTTGCTAACCAGGTATACAAGGAAACGAAAGGTCTGAGTAAAGTTTATCAGTGTATGGAGATTCAATTTTCAGGAAGTTTTATTGATTTCTCTCATTTTTTACGCTGCGTAAGGCTTGTTGAATAAATCCCTCCTGATCATTTGATTTCTGTAAAAATAAGGCATCATGTAATGCACTCTGCGTGAATCGCAGTATTTCTTTTGAGTTATTTTAGCACGTTCTTGGTTACAATATATTTATGCAGTCGCAGCGGCAAAAAAGAGGTAAGTTGTCTGTTTCGTGCAGGAGCATTGCGGTAATTACGGGACGTTAGAAATATTTTAAAATCGCGATCAGATAACAGAGAATTGATTTTTCATGATCAATAGGAAGAGCAACTAATTTCTGCTTTTGTTCTCTATCAGAATACTGACATGTCCGATGGTAGGAGGTTCCAGAAAATGTTTGAATACTGGTATGTCGGAACTAATGAGGAAATAATGAACAGAAATGGGGAGAAGAAGAGTTTGTGGCACAACATGACAAGAAGAAGGGACCGGTTGGTACGACATGTTCTGAGGCATAAAGGGATGACAAATTTAGCGTTGATGGGCAGCTTGGAGGGTAAAAATCATAAAGTGAGACCAAGAGATGAATACACTAAGCAGATTCAGAAGAATGTAGGTTGCAGTAAGTACTGGGAGGTGAAGAAGCTTGCACAGGATAGAGTAGCGTGGAGAGCTGCATCAAACCAGTCTCAGGACTGGAAACCACAACAACAACAACAACAACAATGTCGGAACATAGGTTTTCATAATACAAGTTGTTCGGCTACTTTCCGATTTTATGATAACGATAGTAAAGTTTCCCTAGACTGCCTTACAATTTTTAGAGAAAAAGTAAAGGTAACGCTAATATTGTCAGAGATAGAGCTTTACACATTTACGTGCTTCTTTCACCAGGTTAATAAATTTAGAATTTTTAATAGCAAAACTTTCAATACGAATTTGCGTTTCGATTTACACTAGTTAACAGTAACTGAGCCTTGTAGGATCTATGTGGCAAATGTAGTGTACTTCTAGTACATATGTCAGTAACGTAAATTTATTTCTTATCTAGTTATACTAAGTAGTGTGTATCCTGCACAACGATTTTATCTTTTTTGTTTTACTCACTGTTTTTTTTTTTTAAATATCACATGCAGTTGAATTTTGAACCTTTGTTTCTGACTCATTATTTCTCGCCATATATTTAAGGAAAACTGTTGTACCCGATTTACTCAAAGCAAGTTAAGCATTAAAGATTAAAGAGTGTGTGTAGGTGATAAGTATCTGAAAGTAAAAGGAAATGAATAAATACAGTAAATAAAAAATGAAAAAGTCTATTAGGAGCACATGAGCCACGCCATGTTTACTCCTTTTAGCTTTCTGCAAGTAGTGTTTCTCTGATGACCCTGCAGATGGTAGTGTAAAAGTACAGTCGTTACTGCGATGCTTGTTGTTCGTAGTTTATCATATTTGGATTGTGAGCTTCTTTAACTTTTCAATTTTTTGTCGCGTGGTAATATAGACTGAAGAACCAAAGCAACAGGTACATCTGCCTAATACCGTGTAGGGCCCCAGCGAGCACGCACAAGTGTCGCATCATGACGTGGCAGGGACTCGACTAATGTCTGAAATACTGCTGGAGAGAATTTACAATATGAATCCTACAGGGCTCTCCATAAATCCGTAACAGTATGAGGGGGCGGAGATCTCTTCTGAACAACACGTTGGAACGCATCCCAGATATGCTCAATAATGTTCATGTGTGCCCAGCGGAAGTGTTTAAACTCAGTGTTCCTGGAGCCACTCTGTAGCAATTCTGGAAGTGTGGGGTGTCGCATCGTACTGCTGGAATTGCCGAAGTCTGTTGGAATGCACAATGGACATGAATGGATGCAGGTGATCAGATAGGATTCTTAGTTACGTGTCATCTTTCAGAGTCGTATCTAGACGTATCAGGGGTCCCATATCACTCAAACTACTCACACCACACGCCATTACAGAGCCTCCACCAGCTTGAACAGTCCCCTGCTGACATGTAGGGTCCATCGATTCATGAGGTTGTCTCCCTAACCATACACATCCGTCCGCTCGATACAATTTTAAACGAGACTCTTCCAACCAGGTAACTTGTTTTCAGTCATCAACAGTCCAATGCCGGTGTTGAAGGGCCCAGGTGAGGGATAAAGCTTTGTGTTGTCCAGTCATCGAGGGTACACGAGTGAACCTTCGGCTCCAAAGCCCCTATTGTTGATATTTCTTTGAATGGTTCGCACGCCGGCACTTGTTGATGGCTCAGCATTGAAATCTGCAGCAACTTGCGGAAGACTTGCACTTCTCTCACGTTGAACACTTCTCTTCAGTCGTCGTTGGTCCCGGTCTTGGAGGATCTTTTTCCGGCCACAGCATTGTCAGAGATTTGATGTTTTACCGGATTCCTGATATTCGCTGTACACTCGAGAAATGGTCGTACGGGAGAATCCCTTTCACGGCTACCTTGGAGATGCTGAGTCCCATCGCTCGTGCGCCAATTATGACACCACGTTCAAACTCACGTAAATCTTGATAACCTGCCATTGTAGCTGCAGTAACCGACCTAACGACTGCGGCAGACTCTTGCTTGTCTTCTACAGGCACTGCCAACCGCTGCGCCATATTCTGCCTGTTTACGTATCTCCGTATTTCAATACGCATGCCTGTACCAGTTGCTTTGTCGCTTCCGTCTATGGGACCGATGGCCTTTGTAGTCTGGTCCCTTCAACCTCACAAACCAAACCAAACCATACCAGCTTCATTGTATAATGAACACCTACCATCTATATGTTACTTTAATGTTAGTTACAGATCTGACAATGGCAGCAGCTGAAATGTCGTTTTAAATAAAGAAATAAATTAAGCCATGTAGACTGCTTGATACACAAAATTCTCGACTAAGCTTTGGACTGAGTACCATTTGGAGAATCTAGTAAACGTCAGTCGCTGAAGACCCGGATATGGCAGTAGGCGTTAACAGGTCGCGACTGTTCGCCTACTCAGTACTGGTAACCCGCCGAGTGTAGAGTTTGGAGTGCGCTCGGAGACAGCTGGGGAGCTGGCGCGACATTAAGGACGGCGGGGCTAATGCGCGCTGCTGAGTGATCACTGCGGGGCAGCTGATGGGTGTGGAGGCGCCATCAGCAGAGATCCTTCCACAGATAGCCAGCGCCGCCCCACAGTGCAGCTACCTGACCCGTAGCTCACTGCTGGAGACCCTCGTCGTGTATTCGCACATCGACTGCTGCAACGAATTTCACTATATGTCTGTGTTTCATACTTATTACTTTACTACAATACTTCTTGAAGAAACTTTACGAATATATAAACCGTACGCCTTGAAAACCCGCTCTAACCCTTAACTAGAGTCTATAACTTGTATGACTTAACTACTAATGCCTGAAGTATTCACCATTTTTACCCATTAATGAACAGCAAGTTATTAGACTACTATTAGTAAAAAGTGACGTAGTAAAATTGGTATTTGTGAAGTGGGCTTTCACATGTGAGAAAGTAGTACAAAATTATAACCGAGATATAATTCTAACACAACTCAACACGTGTAATGCCTCTTTTCTTCTTCATCTTCTCTTCAGATGTAAGGTGAAATTGCCTGATATGGTTCCTATCGTTGCCGGGGGTCTTTCTCTTCCTCTTCTTCCCTGGCATTTATAATTTCTAACCATTAAGGGGAGTCTGTAACTCTCCATTAGTTCTAAGTGTTCGTTCCATTCTTTCCTACAATCAAGAATTTTATTGTAAATCTTCAAGCTTTCCCTGCGATCTGTTGACATCTTGGATATTTGGGAATCCAGCCGGATATTCGCGTCGTTCTCGCACGATATTTCAACAGCGTGCCTCGCTGTCTTCTTCATGTGCTACCTGAGACTGGTTCTTGGGTCGATCGAGTCCAGTATTTATGTCTGGAAGGAGCTGGGCTTTCCGTCTTCGGTCCGCGCACAGTCCAGTGTTCCCTCTGTGGTCCGCGCCCGCCAGACTCGGCTTCAATGGACCCCTCCAGTTGCGGATGTTCCGACTGCCGTCCGCGCCCGTTTTGGCGGTCCCCAACGGTTGTAGACGTCATCTGAGGTGTGTCAGACCCGATCTGAGATGACAAATCTCAGGTAGCACCTGACGAAGACAGCGTGGCACGCTGTAGAAATATCGTGCGAGAACGACTGGAATACCCGGCTGGATTCCCGAATATCCAATATGTCAAGAATTTTACTATTTACACTAAAAATTTTTAGTTCTTCTCTAGCATCTTGATTCCTTAGTCTGTCTTCTAGTGTGCAATCTTTAACTCGTCTCAGAAATTTCATTTCTTCAGGCTGGATAGTGCTTTTCGATAATTACCCAAGTCTTACTTCCCTGGGGCAGTGCAGGGACTACGACAGTTCTGTAGAATTTAATTTATCTCTTCTGTTAACTGTTTCACATATCCGGCTGAAATTACTAAGCATAATTTCAATATCTTTGCTGTAGCCATACATCAACTCACATCCTAGGTAAGCGAAGTGGTTGACTTGCTCTAAAAGCTTCTGATCTACTACTGTTTCGGTTCCAATGTGTTCCTGCCACATAGGGAATATTGCCTTAGCCTTATCTGTTGAGATCTGCATTTCAAATTTCGCGCTTATTTGTTTCAGTAAGTGCTTTGTGAAGTCCTCTCCTTTACCTACTTGGGGTGTATGGTCTCCTCACCCAATCAGTCAACATTAACCTACTAGGATCACTGTATCGTCATCATACAGTAATTTATTTAAATGAGTGCTCGTCTAGGTTTATATTTTTTGAAATTCTGTTTCCCATGTATGATTTCAAATACGTAAATGTTAAACGAAATTGGAGAGATACAGCAACCCTGTCGTACTCCTTTGTTAGTTGGTATCTTGTTAATTATTTCTCCGTTGAGATCTGGGGTGACAGCCATGTCCTGTGACCTTTTATCGCATTTACTAGATGTTCTGCATATCCGCAATTCGCCATTATCTCCATAAGTTTCGGCCTATTGACACTGTAAAAAGCTGTTTTTCAAAACCAATGAAAGCAACGTGTGTTTCTTTATTACATTCTCTGCGTGTTTGCATTATGCGTCGTAGAGTGTTCTTTCCTAAAAACCCATTTGTTCTTAATGCAGCACTACTTCGGTTATCTTTTTCTCTTATGTTTAAAATTTTAGCATATATCAGTGTGCTGAGTCTAGTAAACTCATTCCTCTGTAATTTCAGTATAGGGTTTTGCCTGCTTTTTTAAAAAAATGATGCTAGTCTAGCAATCTTCCATTTTTTTGCGATACTCTTGCTTTTCCTACATTCGTTTGAGAAATGTAGCAGTTTAGATGTTGCGTCATTCCTCCGTATTTGAGCAGTTTAGTATTAATATCATCTCTTCCTGTCGCGTCTTTTCTTATAGACAAAATGCGTCTTTTGCAGCTGTAAACTACACATTTTACTGCCTCTCACGTGATAATAAAAAGCATTAATCAGAAAACAACCAACTCTCGACGCATTTGGCACTACATCAAGGTACTAGAAGTTATCTGCAGCTCAGACTTACTATGCATTGGCTGAAAGTTCACGCAAAGAAGAAATATCCGCTATCTGTCCAAAGCCGTTTCTGGTTCTGTTATATCTGTGAAAGGCAGATTTTTTTCACTGAGCTGTAATCGCATCAGACACGAACTTGGACCTGGAATAAATAAGTACATTTTCACTAAACATGAACGTCAAGTTTGGAAATGTATACGGGAGAAAAATCAGAAAGAAAGTAGACTGCAATTTGATTCACGCATTTATTGACGAAGTAAATCCGCAAGTTCAAATGGCTCTGAGCACTATGCGACTTAACTTCTGAGGTCATCAGTCGCCTAGAACTTAGAACCAATTAAACCTAACTAACCTAAGGACATCACACACAGCCATGCCCGAGGCAGGATTCGAACCGCAAGTTCAACAAGCAAGGCATACGTGCATCTTCTATCAGATCAAGTGGCAATACAATGCCACATACTTTCAAAAACAGAAAAAGAATCGCATATCCCCGTAATCGTGTTAATTGTGTGGTAAAGGAACGTGAAATATGACTTCCATTTGTGGATGACATAACATACTGATTCTCGTATTGTGGACAAAACTTTGATTGGAGCAAAGATATCTCATTTCGTGTACAATATCTCGTGCGCGATTAAAATGCTGATAATCGTGTAATACACGGCTACTACACGGTCCAATCACATTAATGTGACCACCGAAAATGTTCCACGTCACGTACAATAACCACTCACAAACGACAGACGATAGCACTAACAGGAGGATACAGCCCGAAGCGCCAAAGAAACTGGTGTAGGCATTCGTATTCAAATACAGAGATATCTAAACAGGCAGAATACGTCGCCCAGGTCGGCAACGCCTATATAAGACAACAAGTGTCTGGCGCAGTTGTTAGATCGGTAGGAAGGTTATTAAGATTTAAGTGAGTTTCAACGTGGTGTTATAGTCAACGCACGAGTGAAAGGACACAACATCTTCGAGGTAGTTATGAATTCAAGATTTTCTCGTACGACCATTCACGAATGTGTTATGAATATCAGGCATGCGGTAAATCATCAAATCTCCGATGTCGCTGGGGCCGGCCAAAAATTCTGCAAGAACGGGACCAACGACGACTGACGGGATTCGTTCAACATGACAGAAGTGCAGGGGACTGCTCAAGCTGGTGAAGGCTCTGTAATGGCGTGTGGCGTGTGTGTGGAGCGATAAGGGGACTCCTGTTACGTCTAAATACGACTTTGACAGGCGACCCGGACGTAAGCATCCTGCCCGATCACCTGCATCCATTCATGTCCATTCTGCATTCCGACAGACTTGAGTAATTCCAGCAGGACAATGCGACAGCACACACGACCAGAATTGTTACATAGTGGCTCCAGGAACACTATTCTCAGCTTAAACACTTCCACTGCCCACCGAATTCAGAAGACATAACATTATTGAGCATATCTGGAATGCTTTGCAACGTGCTATTCAGAAGGGATCTCCATCACCTCATATATTCTTACGGATTTATTGACAGCCCTGCAGGAGTCATGGTGTCAGTTCCCTACGTCACTACTCACACATTAGTTGATTGCATGCCACGACGTGTTGCGGCAGTTCTGCGTGCTCTCGGGGTCTTCACTGTAGAACTGGGAACTGTAGACTCTTGTCAAGATTTACGAGATGATTCGGGCATGATGGAAGGTATCCGTAGCTCACTGCAGAGAGAATACAGTGTTGGATCTAAATGCGGTGACGGTATGTAGGTCACCTCTAACAGGTACGAGTGATTATAACACATAATCTACTGAAGTAGTATTGTACTCGTATTTTCTGTTAAGATGGACCATGGGCGAAATTGGAGCGCAATTATATGGGGACTTATTCAAAAAGCTCACATTTAAAATGGAAAGCCAACTGTTAAATTAACTAAAAAGAAAAACGTAACATGTGACTGATTAGAACCCATTTTCCGACATGGGCTCTATTGGAAACACTTCCGACTATATTTCATGTGGCGATAACTTCGCAAGCATTGCTGTAAAAAGATACCTGAGAAACAGATGATCAGTTAGTACTATAAGGGGAATAAGTGGCACTGAGAAGGGGAGCAATGATTATGGACTCTTCAATATAACGAAGGTCGCCTTTTAGACGATTGTTCTCGCTATGCATGCAGTTGGCGTAACCTCAAACAACTCTCAAGCTCAAATGCAAAAACGCTATCCACTGAAACCAAAAAAAGTTGCTCCCTGAGTATTTGGTGAGATTTGATCTTCGGCATATGATGGGTGCGATGCTCCATTCCCCTTCAGTCTGCTGTAGTCGAGTACAGTGCATACGATAAAATTCGAAGAAATCACGTAATGCATAATAATACTGGTGGTGTTGTGAAATGTACCAGATATTTTTGAGTGCCTTTGCAATTAAATGAGGGATGCAGGCATTATGTGGAATGTTGCAAATAATGTGCTTTTGTAACCTTATGGTAGCAGAAGGTCTGAGGAAGATTTGGACGAAAAATGAGCACTTTGACACCGGACGTGTTAATAACTATTTATTTCGGAAAACAAAATCTTTCAAAATTTCAAAGGTGTGGGAACTGCTTATTCAACATCTAAATGCAAATAGGGCAAAAAAGGAATAGTGATGTCAAAGAATCAAAGTGACTTATTATTGAAAGATAGAAGTCTTAGAATCTAGCATGATTATGAATGGCAATAGCATGTATGTACTTTAAGGCTGACATGGATGCATGATTCAGACCTGTGCAAAAGAAACTTCTTCAGTCATAATGCCAAGTATTGGCAAGACATTTACCACACCTAACTCCGACATCGGAAACAAACTCGTCCTACATCAATGTAGGCGGCTACACTTACAGTGTGTTGATTAACACAACTGCATCTAATGATCACACCAACAAATTTGTTGCAGCATGCTGCGGAACAGCAACCTCTCACCATGTGTCCCAGAAGAGCACTGACTAGAACAAAAGCTGTGTAAAACTGACAAAAACTCAGGCAACTGCAAACAGCACCCACACAACGCCGAGCTCAGAACGAATTCTCGCAGGAAGCCCTCTGATTGGCTGGCACAAACCAAAGAGTTTCCTGCAAGACATTTCATGCGTCTGGCCAGGTCAAAGATCCACTAAAAGCATTGCACCATTGATACCAGAGCGTAATTATGCATGCCTCTTTGGGTGAGACAGGACAGCAGCGTGTTGACTTATCATAGAAAGGAATTGAGGCGAAACTAGAGGCATTTCAAAATTAGTTTGTTTTGACTAGGACAGTCGGTGGCGACTCATAACTACTCATTTCGAATTATCTCGGAGAAGTCTCGGTTTTATTTATTTATTTATTTATTGGCCCACGTTTATCACGATACAACCTGAATAAACTCCGTCGCTTCAAATAGCCATACTGACGTCTCCTACTGCGATACTCTGCATACAGCCTTAACTTTAGAAAGGCTGTCAACATGGTGGTGTTGTTGTGGCGTTATAAAAAGTGAGGCATCTCTTTCGAGGAACTGGGTTAGCCGAGAGTTTTTCTGGGGGCTGACGTGCTGGGCTCAGGGAAACAGGCTGACGCGGGACAGCTAGACCGCTCAGGAAACAGCTTCTTCGGCCCCTGTCCTTCTGGCGTTTCTCCTCTTTCTATCGCAGTCTCTCTTTTTTCGTCTTTTCCGGAGTTGACGTTACATGATTAACGACCGGATGAATGCGGGAGTTATAACTCATAACGAATTTAAAATAAAGATCCATCAAGCAGCAAATCCTAAATTTAAAATTCAGCAAAGCCTCTTGAGCCGACAGGCGCGTGAGCCCCCATAAAAAATAGCGATGAGTGCTCAGAGAGAGAGAGAGAGAGAGAGAGAGAGAGAGAAACAGAGAGAGAGAAAGAGAGAGAGAGAGAGAGAGAGAGAGAGAGAGAGAGAGAGGAGGGAGAGGGAGAGACTGAGGGGAAATGGGGAGCGGGAGAACACAGGAGGGAAGATGAGAGAAGCGGCAACAACCGCAAGTTCTATCCGCTTTATTGGCGTAAGTGAGCCCGCGCATTGCCTTTCCGAGATCTAAAGAGCACACACTGGCGATGAGAAGGGAGTTGTAGCGTCTGAGAGAGGTAAACAGCTCCATTAAACATGTTTCTGACTGCAGCGTATAATTCTGCTTCCGACGGCGTGCTGCTAAGTAAGCACTGGTGTGTTTGATGCGCCCTTAGGCGTAAAGCAAATTCAAAGCAACAGACAGGGTATTTCCGAGCCAAATAATTGCCTGTGTTGGAAATTGTGTCTGAAACAGCCAATGCTTGCCGAAAAGTCAAGAAGATATATGTGAATGTAGATTTGAGAGATAGCGGTGTGTAAAAAGTATCACCAATGTTTCGGTCCAGCTCTCATAACTGTCGTTCTTTCTCTCTCGTGGGAGGAATACTTGGCTTGTTCCTTCGAGGTTATTTATCCCTACATTGTGCACTTCACAGTATTTATTTATTTATTTATTTATTTAGCATATGGTTCATAACATCACTAAAAATTACAGAAACAACACGATTTTAAAAAATCACATATGTATAAACAGAACAATAAATAACAGTTTGTATATAAGAGCACAACCAATTTTAAATTTACACGCACAGAAGAACAATCACAAACAAACGTCCAGCTTAGATAATATATAGTCGATTGCCTCTTGGGTCGCCATTAGGAAGTCCTGTGGGTCACCCTCATATGCCCTTAGTGGGCATTCCTGCACGATGTCTTTGACCGTTTGTCTCTCAGCGCCAGTCACAAGCGGCCGAAGGAAGTTTACCCCATCTGTAAGGAGTCGGCGCATCTCCCACAGTTGGTTCTGATGCTGTTAAGAGCTGACCAAACTTTGCGAGGGCAAACAAATCCTTTTGGTTTACTAAAGGTGCATGGCATACTGTGGCAGTTTACTGCTGTTCTGCTCTCCCATTCCTCTTTCCATCGGTCATTTATTTTAAAGTTGGTTTGGTGCAGCGCCCGTGCGGTCTTTAGTGGAGGTTGCCTAGACCGGAGTCGGTTTCCTTGGATGTCGTGAGTATCTTCATGGATTTGTAATTGAGGGTTGGTCATGATTTTTTTTTTAATTCTCTAACCAGAGCGTGTTCTCGGCGCAGGTTAGCAGGGGCTATGTTACTGAGAACGGGCAGCCACACTGTAGGAGTCGGCCTCATTGTGCCTGATATAATACGCATTGTTGCATTAAGTTGGCTATCTACCATGTGTGTATGTTTGCTGTTGAGCCACACTGGGGCACAGTATTGTGCCACTAGATACACCAAGCCATGTGCGGATGTTCTTAAGGTAGATGCTGAGGAGCCTCAAGTGGTGCCACAGAGCTTCTGCAATATGTTGCTGCATGTTTTAAGTTTGGCTGCAGTTTTCGTCACGTGTTCTTTGAATGTTAGTGTCCTATCTAGGGCCTGCCAAGCACTTAAATGTGAATTGCAGAGTAATCATGTAGATGTAGATGTAGGGTAACCCCAAGGTACTTTGGGTGTTTGTTGTGATCTTCCCGTCTAGATATACATGTAGTTCTCTGTTGGCCATTTTGTTGTTCAAATGGAAGGCAGATACTTCCGTCTTTGTAGCACTAGGTTGTACTCACTGAGAATCCCTAGGTCACTCGTAAGGATATCTTCGGCAGTTTCTATATTTCTGTGAGCTGTTGCCAGAGCCCAGTCGTCAGCATAACCAAATTTGCGCGATCTGGTTGCAGGCATTTCAGCGATGTAAAGGCTGAAAAGAAGGGGCGCAAGGACAGAGTCTTGTGGGAGTCCATTATTGAGTTTCATCTGTTTACTTCTCTCATTCCCCCTTATTACTTGGAAGGTTCTGTTTGACAACATATCGTTAATAAGGTTGGTTATCTTCTTGCAGGGGACGGCACAGATTAATTCGTACATGAGTCCCTGTTTCCAAATTGTATCATAGGCTGCTGTTAGGTCTATAAATGCTGCAGCTACTTTATGTTTCTTCTGCAACCACTCCTCTATACATGTTGTCAGTGATAGGACTTGATCTGTACAGCACCGATAGGGACGGAATCCTGCTTGTTCGATAGGGATTTTTTTGAGTATAGTTTGGCCTATTCTGTTGAGGAGCAGTCTTTCTAGTAATTTATAGACCATACTGAGAAGGGCAATGGGGCGGTAACTCTCTGATCTGTCGCCTGGTTTACCAGGTTCCAGGACTGCGATGATCTTTGCTCGTTTAAGTGAGGGAGGAATGTTACCCAGTTGGAGAATGTCCGTAAAGAACTTAGCCAGCCGTTGTTTTGTGTAGGCTCCGACATGTATGAGGAACTCAGGGTGGATACAATCGAAACCCGGAGCTTTGCCTGGTTTAACCTTCTTTAGGGCATTGGTAATCTCCTCGATACGAATATCTGATGAATATTCTGAGTCCATTGCACGGGTCCTTTTTAATGTTTTTAAGTCCTTCTTCACTTTTGTTGTGTGCTTCCTATCTCATGGGGCTCTAGACGCAGAAACTATGCGGGATGCAACCTTGTTGGGAGATATTTCGTCCTTTCTATGTTCAGGAGGATTTGCGCCTCCAAGTTTACGATTAGGCACCAGGCTTGTCGGCTTGACTTTGAAAAGTCTAGATTTTCAACAGTATTCTCCCATTTTTGCCGTCTAATAAAGTTGATGTTATGTAATAGTTCATCCGCTATTTCCCGGTCCCCATTCTGGAGTAACTCCGCGTACAGGTCATCGCATATCCCAGTCCAACCGGGAATGTATTTTTTGCGGTACCCTCTTGGGATCGCTGTTTTCGCAGAGGTAATGACCGCTCCCACAAACCTCTCATAGCTCTTGCTAGTTGGAGGGATCCAGCTCAAGGTATAATGAAGTTGTTCAGAGAATTTTGTCCAGTCAGCTTTTGTAAAATTCCATCTTGGTCGAGGTAAGACCTTATTATCGGGATGGATATATCGATATTAATAAGCACAGGGCGGTGCTGGCTATGAGGGAAGTCCATCAGGACCCTTCTAGGGGCTGCCAGTGGTTTATCGTTTGTATCCCTCGAAACAAAGCACACATCCGGGTTATAGTTGCGGTTCCATGCGGCTGACCTGAATGTCCCTCGGTCCTTGGCATCAAAGACTAGATATGTATTTTGTTCCTCGGACCAATTGACCAGCATGTCTCCACTGCTGTCATTCGTACTGTATTTCCACATTTTGTGGTGACTATTATAGTCTCCAACGTATACGCTTAGATGTGGGTGGATCTTTATCACGTCAGCCAGCCATGCAGTAGCAGGAGGTTTATAGAAATTAGTAACTGTAACGTCTCCTATTTTGATGACAACTTCATGGATATCATTTGAAATGGAGGCTTCAACTAGAAAGGCGCCCTCTATGTCCCCACGCACATATGTCGCACGCGATAGTGTCTGTCATACGAGGCTCCAAGTAGATCATATCGCAGTATCCTTCCTCTAGCTTCAAGTTGAGCTCTATTTTCAGCATGAGTTTCCTGTATGGCTACCAGGTCAATGTCGTTATCGTGTAAGATTCTCTGCAATACTTGACATTTTGCTCAGCTTCACAGTAGTTTTCAGAATATAGAAGTTGTTGTGGAAGGTTACAGTCGATTTCCTTCTCAGTCCAAATGGACAGACATTATTGCTCAGATATTTTCAAAAATAATCGTTTGTTGCTAATAAATTTATTCTATATCCATCAACGTATTTTCATGTATTCCAGCGTTTGGGCTCCTGGCATCACCAGAAATCCCAAAACAAAGTTTATGGTCAGTTTAATAAACGGCTAACTGGGACGTCAACTGTCTACACCCCGTTTCGGCATAGGCCTTATTTCCACTGACACTGAACTTCGTTTTACCAGTTACAATTGTTGAAGTAATGATACAGGTAACCTACAAATCGTCAAAAATAAAAATGAATGAAGCGACTTAGGCGGCTTGATTCACAAAAACCCACGGTGGTAGACTCATACAGGGAATTGATTTCGCTCGTTAATAAAATAAACAAACCACTTTTTCCTAGTTGCTAGTGATGGCTTGTTTAAAGAACGGAGTCGTCTACTGCAGCAAACAAATATGAATATTTATTCTATTTGAACATTTTCAATTTTCGTGTACAGCGGACACAGTTATATGAACGTTCGTTGTATCCGTGTGAGACAAATCATTGTTGTATCTCTCTTTAACTTCCCCACATACACATGAGGACCGCCTCACAGCTGCATTTCGATACCTAATGGAGGTAGAGCGTATTTTATGTAATTAATTTTCCCTCCCTTTGCTTAAGGAAGACACCTCCTAGTTCATTCACTATTGAAAGAGTTTCTTGATAAAGTACCTACCTCGTGCATCTGTTCAGAACCTACTGAAATTCTATGACTATGTAGAACCGATTAACGCAGACGTGAAGTTTCCGATACACATCTGTTTGTATAGATTCCATGTTTTCACCTTTATTGTTCTAAGCGTGTGTTCTCTTTTCCGTGTATGCTCACTCTTGGTGCAATTGAGAGTGATTTTGTGTGTGCTCACCAGTGAATTTATAACTAACTAGCTGAGTACTTATCGTTGCCTGGGCATGCGTATATTTCAATTTTCTATTAGGCCATTTCCTCCTCCAGCCTCTCTCTGTCGATCTCCTCCCTCCCCCTCCCCCTCTCCCATGATCTCCTTCACACAGCCTCTGTCCACCTCCTTTACTCCCCCACTCTCTGCCCATCTCTCTGTTCATCTCCTACTGCTCCTCCTCTACCCAATTGTTCCTCCCCCCTCATACTATCTCTTTCCCCACCTAATTCCATGTCCTCTTCCAGCTCTCTTTCTCCATCTCCTCCCTCATCTCTACCTGCTCATCTTCTCCTCATTCCTTTCTTTCCTCATCTACGCCTCTCCCCTCGCTCTGTACATTTGCGCCTCCCCCTCTCTCTGTCCATTTCTTCTTCCCCTCACCGGTGTCCATCCCCTCCTCCACGTTCCATGTTATCACACACACTGCAGTAGTAGGCTTGTATTCTTCTTGTACATTATTCCTTTGCAAATCGAGACTGAGATGTGTACAAAATTTCGTTGAAATCATTTCAGGGGTTTAGGATGAGCTATTTACCCACGTCATATGTATATCAAATATATTTACACCGCTGGCCATTAAAATTGCTGCACCAAGATGAAATGCAGATGATAAACGGGTATTCATTGGACAAATATATTATACTAGAACTGACATGTGATTGAACTTTCAACCAATTTGGGTGCATAGATCCTGAGAAACCAGTACCCAGAACAATCACCTCTGGCAGTAATGACGGCCTTGATACGCCTGAGTCAAACAGACCTTGGATGGCGTGTACAGGTACAGCTCCCCATGCAGCTTCAACACGATACCACAGTTCATCAAGAGTAGTGACTGGCATATTGTGACGAGCCAGTTGCTCAGCCACCATTGACCAGACGTTTTCAATTGGTGAGAGATCTGGAGAATGTGCTGGCCAGGGCAGCAGTCAAACATTTTCTGTATTCAGAACCCCCCGGCCCGTACAGGGCCTGCAACTTGCGGTCGTGCATTATCCTGCTGAAATGTAGGGTAGTGCCACGGGTCGTAACACATCTGAAATGTAACGTCCACTGTTCTAAGTGCCGTCAATGAGAACAAGAGGTGACCGAGACGTGTAACCAATGGCACCCCATACCATCACGCCGGGTGATACGCCAGTAAGCCGATGACGAATACACTCTTCCAGTCTGCATTCGCCAAACACGGATGCGACCATCATAATGCTGTAAACAGAACCTGGATTCATCCGAAAAAATGACGTTTTGCCATTCGTGCACCCAAGTTCGTCGTTGAGTACACCATCGCAGGCGCTCCTGTCTGTGATGCAACGTCAAGGGTAACCGCAGCCATGGTCTGCGAGCTGGTAGTCCATGCTGCTGCAAATATCGTCGAGCTGTTCGTGCATATGGTTATTGTCTTGCAAACGTCCCCATCTGTCGACTCAGGGATCGAGACGTGGCTGCATGATCCGTTACAGCCATGCAGATAAGATGCCTGTCATCTCGACTGCTAGTGATACGAGGCCGTTGGGTTCCAGCACGGCGTTCCGTATTACCCTCCTGAACCCACCGATTCCATATTCTGCTAACAGTCACTGGATCTCGACCAACACGAGCAGTAATGTCGCGATACGATAAACCGCAATCGCGATAGGCTACAATCCGACCTTATCAAAGTTGGAAACGTAATGGTGCGCATTTCTCCTCCTTACACGAGGCATCACAACAACGTTTCACCAGGCAACGCCGGTCAACTTCTGTTTGTGTATGTGAAACTTTCCTCATGTCAACACGTTGTAGGTGTCGCCACCGGCGCCAAACTTCTGTAAATGCTCTGAAAAACTAATCGTTTGCATATCACAGCATCTTCTTCCTGTCGGTTAAATTTCGCGTCTGTAGCAATCTTCGTGGTGTTGCAATTTTAATGGCCAGTAGTGCATTTTTTTGACACATATCTCACCGTATCGTTAGCGCATTTCGCCCTTAAGTTTCGTTTTCAAGACGCTAATTAACCATGGCGTTGTATGTCCTGAACTATGTGCTATTCAGTGACATACACTGAAGCGCCAAACAAACTGATAGAGGCGTGCGTATTCAAATACAGAGCCAGGTAAACAGCAGCATACGGCGCTACGGCTACCATTCAACGAAGCATCATTGATATAGGCTTTCTGGCCGAAGGCCCACTCGTGTTCCCTTGATGACTGGACGACACGAAGCTTTACGCCTCGCCAGGGCCCGTCAACACCGATATTGGATTGTTGATGATCGGAAAAACGTTACCTGGTCGGACGAGTCTTGTTTAAAATTGTATCGAGCGGATGGACGCGTACGGGTACGGAGAAACCTCATGAATCCATGAACCCTGCCTGTCAGCAGGGGACTGGTCCAGCTGGTGGAGGCTCTGTAATGGTGGGTGTGGGACGTGTGGATTTGGAGTGATATGGGACCCATGATACGTCTAGATACGACTCTGAGAGGTGACACGCACGGAAGCATCCTGCCTGATCACCTACAGCCATGTGCATTCCGACGACATCTGTGCAACACCCCACACGGCCAGAATTGCTACACAGTGGTTCCAGGAACACTCTTCTGAGTTTAAACGCATACGTTGGACACTGTCTGCGAAAAGTATTGGGAACAGAGTTACCAGCAAGGAGTAATAAATTAAAAAGTATTGCATGATGCGGCAGTATATCTCCCGAACTATGAACAGTATAATGACATAACTTTGCTAGTACATTCAGTGGTATACGTGGATTCTGTCTGGAAAATGTGTCGCGAATGTAGTTATTAGCAAAGCAATAATAAGTTCAAACGTCATGCTGCATGCGGCAGTTTTGCTGAATGAACAGCAGAAATGTAGCTAGCGATCAGATTTCTTCCTTTCATCATTCTATGAGTGTTGTCAGCGAGTAAAAGTCCCGTAAAAGCTTGAAATTATGTCTAAAGTTCGTTGCAAGACAGTAAGTGATCTCAATCTCCGATAATGGATGATTAAAGAATGAGAATTTGCGCGTCTTCAGCTACACTGTTTTTTCACCCCACGAGCATCCCTTTCGCAGGCATATGGTTTTTACCCCCGAATCGATTCTTTCCGCAGATTGACATTTGTATCAAGTTTGGGTGAAAACGGTCCAGTGATTTAGTAGGAGATGTGGAACGTACATCTATACATACAAACATACGCATATCCATTTTTATAAAATGTATGGATTTACGGGGTTATTCTAACTAACGACAAAATTTCGAATTTTGTGCAGGGATGTATTCAGATTACAATGGTAAAAGCGAACCTCGATCTCCGGAGGCTCGTTACAGGTAATGAGGTAACGTATGATATCGGGAATGCATGCACCACGATCAGTCAGGATAGCCGCTTCTGCTCCATAGTGGTGTATGCGGGAACTGTAGCATGCATTCTACCAGCATCACGGCGAGGGCGAGATCGCGAGAGCTCATTCAGCGGTAACATCGTTATCCTGCATACTTCTGTACAGAGATTGTACTCGGCGTCTCAGTGGCCATCCAATTTGCGGTTGCTACCTCAATGCAATTCACAGTGGTGTGCCTGGCATCGCAAAGTGCTTGTGTATGCTAAGCAGTGTGGTGTTGCCTCCGCAGAAAATCTGTAGCCTCCGAGGCGAGCGTGCCGATGCAAGGAAAATATCTCCTGCTGCAATTAACCTTACACGGTGACGGACGTGTGCAACGGGATGCAAGCGCATCTGTCATGCGCTGAACCCAGGACCCTGAGAGTCGACGGGAGCACCGGACGATCACAGCCCTAGAGGAACTCTTCACTTGGTGGCACCGTCTCGAGACCCGGAACCACCAAGTCTTGTAGACCGGCGGCTATCTGATGATGATACACGGAGATGTTGAAGCGTGGCAAAACAGTGGACTATCGGCTGTAGTGGAGAAGGAGAAGCAAGTCGTCGTACGAATACAAGCGCTTCTAAGGTCTTAGAAGTGTTTTGACTCTGGTATCGTAGCTGACTACGGAAATGCAGATTTGTGCCAGGGCGTATGTAAACCTAGCCTACCGCTAGATCAACTGTGCATGGCAGCATACTGTGCCAGGGGTATTGCAGCACTCGGCGATATTATTTTGTAGGAGGCTCGCATAGATGCTCTTCGACGAGTTTCGAAATGTCAGTGATCGTTCTCGCAACAAAAAGTATTACACCAGTTAGCTTTGTTTATGTCAAAATATCTTTGGAACAATGGAAAAATGATAACCAAAACGGGAAACACACAACACAGAGGAACACAGCAACCTTCGGGCCAAACACGTACAGTTTTGTCACAGTGTGTACAGTTTGGATCGTCAGCGTACAGTACGTAACAAATGGAGAACTCTTACCACACATGTGTTGTTCAAAATGTCGAGCACCATAGCCACGGCGATGACCATAGCGAACAATAGCAACAGATACTTTCAGTATCACAAAAATACCAAGATAAATGGGGAAATAAATCACCTCAGTGCAATTATTCTACCATTCTCCGTCGACGCTTGTGGTGTGGCACTCGACCCAGTGGTAAGCCGGTTCGAATTTTGATGGTGGAAAAAAATGTTCTCTACCTGTATTTGGTCGGCAAGGGCAGGAGAGTTGGTGCTGTAAAGCTCCTGATCATCAGACTTTGCGGCAATGTTCTGGTTTAAATATCAAACCTCGTCGCAGTGTCTCATGAAGTTAGGGCATGTGAAACTGCTGATAGTGATCCGTCCGCCTGGTGGAGACATTAAGTTTGGCAGTCACCTTTGTGGTATTTGTGAGGCATTATCTATGGTCCAGGGCTGTGTTTCACCCTCTACCTTCTCTCATCGTCATCATCATCATACAACACACTACACACAACACACTTGACACAAACACACACACACTCACACACACACGCACACCATACATACATGTACTACTACAAAGAAATGCAAATAAAAAAAAGAAACAAATTCAATTACTCTGTAACGAATCACCAGGGACTACAGACACATAATATCAGAACACAGAAAATATCCCTTAATTTCTCCTCAGTTTTGTCGGGTCCTCTCTTTACATGATGGAGAGGATAATTGCTACAGTCTGTGGAAGAGTCGAGAAAGTTGTCTTGGGTGTTCCCCTTTGCTATGATCCAGAAATGCTGCGGATGTTCAGGACAACTTACGACGCACGTGTCACAGCGGAATTTACGAACACAGTCGAATGCATTTTGGGAGAGGTAAATTTTTACAGAGAGTCTTTAATGCTTCTAGTCTATCTTCGTCTTCTACATCACGTCTGTGTGCACGCACGAGGCGTACCGTTACTATCGTTTCATCTTATCTGCTCCGCCGTTAGTTGCACTTCACAGAACCTAAACTTAAGAAAAATCAATTTACGAGGTGTCGGGTGGATTCAAACATTATGTGTATGGTGTAGATAATAACATCATGATCTGTCAAACATATGTCGCCTATATATTGTATTTGCATGTGATATAATTCACAGTATGTTGTGATATGCGGTATTTTTTACATACTAAGATGTTTTATACGGGAAATGAGTGCAGACTTTTAAAAATCCAATAGGTGGTTGGTTTGGAAAACAAGTTCTCAGTCTGCGCCTAGCAGATAAAAGTTAGGCACGTGATATTACATTTATTAACTGTTGCATTAGAACTGGCGTTACATTTATCTGGGAATTGTTGTAAGCTTCCAGTTCTCGAACAGCATTTGGAGAAAGACCAAATGGGGCTCGAATTACATAACGGTACTGCTTGCTCTGGAACATTAATCTCAAAGAGCAGTGACACAAAAAATATATAAAATAGAGCCGGAAATGGTTATAACGAATTTGAAGGGGCCAACAGTCTACGGCAGTTATACCTAATAGTCGCACAAGCAGGGTTTTTGCTTTTTTCTTTGATAAAAATTTCATATCTGTGGATTATAGTGTGTCTTAGAGTT
The DNA here is from genome assembly GCF_023864275.1 of Schistocerca cancellata. Lineage (NCBI taxonomy): Eukaryota > Metazoa > Arthropoda > Insecta > Orthoptera > Acrididae > Schistocerca > Schistocerca cancellata. The sequence continues at coordinate 189,789,423 of NC_064626.1, read as the reverse complement.
AAAATTTCAAAAAGTAGCAGGATTGCAGTATTTGTGGAGAGGAACTGAAAAAGAATTTTTCTTATGTTTCTGCAGTACCTACAGCGATACAATGCCAGCAAAATGCGGAAACCTTTAACAAGTGAAGAAAGAAGTAGCAAGAATGTAACTGGTGGAATAACGTCGAACACGGTTTTGGATAATGAATGAGATAAAATGTCGAACTTTTTTAAAACTCACTGTAAGTGTTGGATAGCATAACAGACATTAATGACACAATTTCGTTTCAGTTACTGTGATACAAAAATTAACTAACGGTAGCAAAATGAAAAAAAAAGAAAACAGTTTTCTACACGTAAGTTACAGGAAGGCCTACACGTTCGCCTATGTTTCTCTTTAAAATGTACAAATGTGATGTGCAGCACGACATATTGACAGTAGCTAACATTCATGCCTACAGAACATCTGTAACGAATACACTGTTATTCATTCCACTTCTGCTCTTTGAAAAAATACGACATGTTGCAACATGTTCGTAGTTTTCTACAATCACAGCAAAGACAGTGTTATTTATTTTTCCAACCATTTGCTTTAGCTCTAAAATGCAGTGCACCTATTACAGTGTACTGTGTTACTTAAGGTAGTCAATCATCTGTATTTTGCAGTTTTCATTTAAGATACTCGTACGTATTTCGCATCTGAAGTTGCATTCCTTTTAACACCTAATTTCAAACCAACAATTAGCAGAAAACAACAGTTTTGAAATAAAGGTTACATTATTGTTAGTCATCCTCAAATACTTAACAAACCAAAATGAACATTGGACATCATAGTCGATGTATTTCTCGGAAAATCTAATAAAAGATATGTCGTTTTAAACGACTAGTCGCAGTAAGCGATGTCGTAGTAAGCGATTTTTTAAATATAGGGTGTATATGGGATTTAGATGTCGTTATTATAGCCAACATGTCGTTAAAAACAATGTGGCTATAAACAACATCGATTATATGTACATCTGTTTTACCTTCTAGCGCCATCGTTAATTTAGTAGGCAGGAAGAAACTTTTCTACTGTCCTTACACAAGGAAAACAAGTTTTAGGAAGAACTCGGTAGAACCCAACTTTACAACAAATAAATTAGCAAACCAGGCCGTTTGAAGAGCTAGGAAGAAATTAACAGCTATGTAAACCTAGAAGTTTCCGTGAAATAAGCCAAACACAGCCGCACAAGTTTCAGACAGACTGAGCGGAGCACCAAACATTAAAGGGTAATTGCCGCTCTGGATCCCACGCACCAAAGTATGTGCTAACTCAACGATGGGCACCAGCGAGGTCAGGTCCACTTGGCCAGAGGAGAAATACATAACGTGATTAACTACAAGCATAAATATAAACATTTAACTCAGAAGCACTTAGAACAGTTTTGAGGGGACAGTTAAAGACATTCTACGACGTCCCTGTATATAACTACATCTACATCTATATGATTATTCTGCGATTCACACTTACGTGTCTGGCAGATGGTCTATAGAGCCTATTTTCCATCTATTTGTGGACCGTTCGTCTTTAGAATAGCGTATGGGAAAGACGAACAAATAAATCTTTCCCCCACGAGATTATTTTAGTAGGATGCTCGTTTCTAACCATGTAGCTTGCAGTCAACAAAATATTTTGTCATTCGTATGAAAAAGTTGGTGATGAAGTTTCGCTAGCAAATCTCGCTTCCACGGAAGACGTCTCATTACTCCCGTCGCATAGTCTCGTCTTTTTCGTGATAACAGAAACAGAGCAGTTATTCTTTCATCTTTTTCTATGTCCACTGCCATTCTTATCTGGAAAAGTTCCCACACAACTCAGCAACAAAATCCGTCTCTATTGATCTAGTTGTTGGCTGAACGTTGAAACCTATCTTTCTTCATGTTCCAGAAGAGAACTGACAAGCGTCGTGTAGGCAGTGTCCTGAGTAGATTTGTTGTACCTTCTGAATGTTAAGCCAATAAAATACGGCCTTGTTTCGCCCTCTCCGCAACATTTTCGGTGTGATGCTTCCAGCTAAACTTCGTAAGTGTAATCACTGGTTATTGCGTCGAACAGGCAACCTTTAAATTCGTGTGATACCTCGTGAACAGAATTTTTGTAATTCTTATGCGAAGGACCTCACACTTCTTATCGCACAGGGGCAAACCGCCGCTTCTCACGCCGGGAAGATATTTTCTTTAAATAATTTTGTAATTTGTTTTGACATTCTGATAATTTTACTAGACGGAAACATTAGGGCACTGCAAGATAATCCCAGTCTGCAATGAACAGTTAACCAGAAAGGACCTTACGGTCGAGACGTCCTTCTCGAATACCCCACTTGACAAGACAACATCTTACAGTTCCCCTTCAGCTGTGCCGTTCCCATGTCAACTGGCAACTTCGTCACTGGACAAACGTGTTATTCATAGACGATTCCAAATATCCGCTGACGCAAGGTGATAACGGAGCTGTTTGCGGTGACCTGAGATAATTGGTACCCGCCAAATGTGGTTAAGGTAATCGACATATTTCCGAGATTCTGTGATGTGGGGAGGCTCACAGTGTTGACAGCGATATAGATCTTGTCGTTGTTCTTAGTCGAGTTACCGCCAGGCAGTACATTCAACAGATCGTGTTGAACCATGTAGTGGGTGTTCCATATGGTGGTGGCCGTGAAATTGGAGGGCGTCCGCAGGGATGTCTTACAAAGGCTTGACGTTGAAGCAAAGTAAAGGCCGGTCGTGAATGCCGAGCTAAACCCATCGTGCATATGTTGGAAATGCTTGACAGAATTGTTCGTGGTCGTCCTGTTCTACCACGGACTCTGCAAGAACTATCTTAATCTCTCACTGAAGACTGGGGCGGATCCTACAGGGTGACCTCCGTAGACTTTCAGACTGAGTATGGCACTTAGGTGTCGGATGGCGATAACCGCTCACGGGTGACATACACGTTATTCAAGCTGTCAAAGTCCAATGAATAGCACCCGGAATGATGGGATGAATGATTGTTTCCAGTACGTGTTCGACACCTGACGGACAATTCAGTTCTTTTTAGGTAAACGATGGAGGATGTAATGATGTATTTGTTGTGTACTTATTTTGTGAAAGATGAAGATATAGTTGGTAACATGCCCAGTCCTTAGTTATTCCTCAACGGAGTACAGCAGACGCCTGAAGTTAAAACGTCCCCTTAGAACAATTATACATGACTGTGCTTAAACTGACACACAATATTTTTTAGCGCAACGCAATCTGACTTTCAATAATCCCTACAAAAGAATGGCCTTACTAACATTAACCTATACCTTTCACAAATCACTTACCTCACAAAAATCTTCGTTACTCGAACTACTGCAATACAGCAAGCGCCACTACTGCCAGCTAAATAAAACATTCAAACTCCTGAGGGCACTAACTACTGATAGGCATAGTTAGCAAATGAAAGATTTTGATAGAGAAGAAACAATGTATTTACCTCAATAGTGTTCAAAAGTCATAATGTATATAGCAGTTCATGATATCCAGTATTACAAATTTCAAAACACCGCCACCTCTCTCCCCACATCCACCACTGCTGGCGGCTCACCTCCAACTGCGCAACGCTACGCGCTGTTCACATCCAGCTGCCCAACACTACAATGGCGGACAACAATGCAAACTAGCCACAGACTGCACACAGCACAGCCAGTGATTTTCATACAGAGCGCTACGTAACGTTGCCAATAAGAAAACATAAGCAGCCTACTTACAAAGTCACATTACCTAATTCTTTTGAGCACTGTAGTTATAACCTCAAACAGGTTGACGGAAAAACATCGCTACATAAAGAAGCAGATGAGCGACGTAAAAGAAAGTTTATAGGCATGTTTCTAGATCGTAAACGTGATATATATTCTACATTTGAGACAGTCGCATAAGATAAGCGCTAGTAGTGACACTGCGAGGATGCCAATCAGGTTTGCATTATTTTGTAGTTGTTGTCTTCAGTCCAGAGACTGGTGTGATGCAGCTCTCCAGGCTACTCTATCCTGTGCAAGCTTTTTCATCTCCCAGTACTTACTGCAGCCTACATCCTTCTCAATCTGTTAAGTGTATTCATCTCTTGGTCTCCCTCTACGATTTTTACACTCCGCGCTGTCCTCCAATACTAAATCGGTGATCCCTTTATACCTCAGAATATGTCCTACCACCCGAACCTTTTTTCTAGTCACGTTGTGCCTCAAATTTCTCTTCTCCCCAATTTTAGTCAATACCTCCTCATTAGTTGTGTGATCTACCCATCTAATCTTCTGCACTCTTCTGTAGCACCACATTTCGAAAGCTTCTATTCTCTTTTTGTCTAAACTATTTATCGTCCACGTTTCACTTCCATACGTGGCTACACTCCATACAAATACTTTTAGAAAAGACTTCGTCACACTTAAATCTATTCTCGATGTTAACACATTTCTCTTCTTCAGAAACGCTTTCCTTGCCATTACCAGTCTACATTTTATATCCTCGCTACTTCGACCATCATCAGTTATTTTGCTACCCAAATAGTAAAACTCATTTACTACTTTAAGCGTCTCATTTCCTAATCTAATACCCTCAGCATCACCCATTTTAATTCGACTACATTCCATTATCCTCGTTTTGCTTTTGTTCATGTTCATCTTATATTCTCCTTTCAAGATACTGTCCATTCCGTTCAGCTGCTCTTCCAGGTCCTTTGCTGTCTCTGACAGAATAACAATATCATCGTCAAACCTTAAAGTTTTTATTTCTTCTTCATGGATTTTAATTTCTACTCCAAATTTTTCTTTTGTTTCCTTTACTGCTTGCTCAATATACAAATTGAATAACATCGGAGATAGGCTACAACCCTGTCTCACTCCCTTCCGAACCACTGCTTCCCTTTCATGCCCCTCGACTCTTATAACTGCCATCTGGTTTCTTTACAAATTGTAAATAGCCTTTCCCTCCCTGTATTTTACCCCTGCCACCTTCAGAATTTGAGAGTATTCCAGTCAACATTGTCAAAAGCTTACTCTAAGTCTACAAATGCTAGAAACGTGAGTTTGCCATTCCTCAATCTATTTTCTAAGATAAATCGTAGGGTAAGTATTGCCTCACGTGTTCCATCATTTCTACGGACCCAAACTGATCTTCCCTGAGGTCGACTTCCACGAGTTTTTCCATTCGTCTGTAAAGAATTCGTGTTAGTATTTTGCAGCCGTGGCTTATTAAACTGATAGTTCGGTAATTTTCACATCTGTCAACATCTGCTTTCTTTGGGATTGGAATTATTATATTATTCTTGAAGTCTGAGGGTATTTCGCCTGTCTCATACATCTTGCTCACCAGATGGTAGAGTTTTGTCAGGGCTGACTCTCCCAAGGATGTCAGTAGTTCTAATGGTATGTTGTCTACTCCGTTATACACGCTACAATGGTCGTTACCGTTAATTTGAGACTGGACGTAGTGTGTTGATGTTAGTCAAGAATGTCTTTAGGGTGACAAGGACGCCATTATCATCACCTCACTGAGTTGTAACGACGTCGTGTAACAGGATATTTCTTCTGCCATATTGCAGAAACACTTGACAAGAATGTAGTCACATTGCACATGACTGCTAGCAGAGGTGGGCACAAGAATATACGGCCGCAAGAAGACCGAGTTCTGGGCAGTCACGTGACACTACCGAGTGAGAAGACGATCATGTTCCGTGTATGCTCCTGAAGCATCGTACTCCATCTGCATCAGAAACCTGAGCAGAAGTCGACACCACAATGGCACAACGAACTGTTCCAAACCGGTTACTTAAAATGACATCTCCGAGCCAGGCACCCTACAGCGTGTATTCCACTGACACCAAACAATCGCCATTAGCGACTTCAGCAGTGTCAAGCAAGAGGTAATTAGAAGACAGGGTGGAGGTCTGTAGTGTTTTTCAATAAAAGCTTTATCTGTCTCGGTTCCAGTGATGGACGTGTATTGGTTAGACAAATTAAGGACGTGTAAGCAGCCTGTCTGCGTGGTCGGTGCATTGGATCTACACCTGGAGTTATGGTGCGGGGTAGAGTAAATTATGACAGCAGGAGCACTCTCGTCGTTATCTCAAGCACTCTGACTGCGAATTTGTACGTCAGTGTGGTTATTCGACCTGTTGTGTTGCTATTCATGAAGAGCATTTCAGGGGATGTTTTCCAACAGGATAATGCTCGCCCACGTACCGCTATTCTAACCCAACACGCTCTAGTGTTGACATGCTGCCTTGGCCTGTTCAATCACCAGACCCTTATCCAATCGAGGACATATCGGACATCATCGGATGGCAACTTCAGTGTCATCCACAAGTGGCATTGACCGACCAAGTGCCACACGCAAGGCGTGCCATACCACAAACTGAGGTCCGGCACCTGTAAAACACAGTGCATGCACGTCTGCATGCTTGCATTCAACATTCTGGCGGCTACACTGGTTGTTGGCACACCAGCATTTCAAGCTTGCCTTGTCTTATGTTGCGCTTACATGAACATGTGGTGTTACAATGTTAATCACTTAAATATACACTGACGGTCATAAAGTAAGGATTACTGCAGAATGTGCTGCCACAGAACATGACACTACACAAAACTGGCACTAATACCACAGGCACATAGGGAACACACACGACATAGATCTGTATGTCCACGCTATTGGTGACAAGGTGAGAAAACCGTCCCGAAACACACGTGCTACAAAACGCCACTGCTTCCTGCGCATGTACCCCGACATCAATGTGGGATATTATCTCGATGCAAACGTACACAGGCCGCACAACGGGTTAGCATACTCTGGATCAAGTGGTCGAGCAGCTGCTGGGATATAGCCTCCTATTTTTGTACCAGTGCCTGTCGGAGCTCCTGAAGTGTCCTACGGGTTGAAGACGTTCAGCGATACGTCGACCGAGAGCATCTCAGTCGTGCTCGATGGGGTTTAGGTCTGGAGAACAGGCAGGCCACACCATTCACCTGATCTGTTTCAAGGTACTCCTCCACGATGGCAGCTCGGTGGGACCGTGCGTTATCATCCATCAGGAGGAAGGTGGGCCCCACTTCACCGCTGAAAAGGCGGACGTACTGGTGTAAAATGACGTCCCGATACACCTGACCTGTTACAGTTCCTCTGTCAGAGACATGCAGGGGTGTACGTGCACCAGTCGTAATCCCACCCCGCACCATGAAACCACGACCTCCATACAGGTCCCTTTCAAGGACATTAAGGTGTTGATATCTGGTTCCTGGTTTACGCCAGATGAAAACCCGCCGAGAATCTGTTCAGACTATACTTGGACTCGTCTGTGAACATAACCTGGGACCACTGTTTCAATAACCACGTACTATGTTATTGACACCATGTGTCAGTGGAATGCACCTCGCAGGTCTCTGGGCGAAAAAAACCATGTCTGTCCAGTCGTCTGTAGACTGTGTGTCTGGAGAAAGCTGTTCCAGTGGCTGCGGTAAGGTCCCGAGCAAGGCTACCTGCAGTACTCCGTGGCCGTCTGCGGGCACTGATGGTGAGATATCGGCCTTCTTGTGGTGTTGTACACTGTGGACGTCCCGTACTGTAGAGCTTGGACTCGTTTCCTGTGTGCTGGAATGGTTGCCATAATCCTGGTATCACACTTTGTGGCACACGGAGGGCGCGTGCTACGACTTTCTGTGTTTGACCAGCCTCCAGTCGCCCTAGTATTCTAACCCTCATAACGTCATCAATATGTGTTCTTTGAGCCATTTTCAACACACAATCACCATTAGCACGTCTGAAAACGTCTGCACACTTACTCGCTGCACCGTACTCTGACATGCACCAACAAACCTCTGCCTATGTGGACTGCTGCCAGCACCAACGTGCGACGACCGCAGGTCAAATGCACCGCATGGTCTTACCCCGAGGTGATTTAAACCAGTAAACCGCCCGCCAGAGCGTTGTTTCATCACGTATCAGCATTATCCTTAAGTAATGAGCATGAGTGTAATATGTTACCTAGAGAAATATTTTCCCGAAATTCCATTACTCTGCGTTCATTATTATTCGTTGTTGCGATTTTTTCCCGTCTTTGTGTATCCACAAGAAACCTTGCAGAGCTTTCGCTAAAATGGAACGGCCAGCGCCGTGCCCGCGGTAGTGCGGGCAGAGTTGGCAACTTTCAGTAGGGGTGGCCGCTGTGATGTCCAGAGGCGGCCGCACAGTGGTTTAGCAGCGCCGAGCGCCGGCCGCGGCTCCATTATCCGGGACGGTATTTTTAGACCTCCTGCCGCCCCCACGACGCCCCCGCCTCTCCACCGCCCCCGCCGCCGCCCCACCCTCAGCCACTTGACGCTGCTGCCAGGAGCGCGCCGGGCCGGCTCATTTCCTGCCGCGCTGTCTCCACCAACACGCCCACCTTGTCAGACGTCTTTCTCCTATGTGGGCCTTTATTTCAACTAAGTCTCCGACCGGTCTTAGGGCGCTTTGGGTATCTTCAATATTTCTTTTTCTTCTTCGGATACTTGCCCCCAAATTGGTACGTTTGAAGGTATTGACAACAAGAGCATGGGGTATGTCACTAAAAACTAACTGAGTTCATGAATTCTAGTGAGAATGACATTGGGGAGAGTGTTGTACCTACTGGATAATGTAGCTAGAAAACACGTTTTTTGGTCGTTAGTAGTCTCTAGGGACTGATTTTAGAATTACATGAAGGAGAGCACACTAGACACTGTCGTAAACAGTTATAGCCATATTTTACATTGTTGATTGAACCGTGAATTTACTCTCCAAACCTTTTCTTAAGAATTTACTTTATTTACTAGCGATTCAACAATAACATTAACACATTTAATCACCCTATGTGAGCGTGGAAGTAGTTGCAAGTGGGTAACTGATGAAAACAAATTAAATTTCTTTCAACAAATGGAAATTTTATTCCTAAAAGCCCTTTTTTTAAAAACAGATTTAAAATTATAATCAGAAAGCACCCTCAAAATATCACGTTACAATTTTATTCAGAGGCAGAAAGAACAAATATTGACAGTATGAGCTTTTGGGTTGAGAACCTTGACGCTGCCTTTTGACACGGCTGTAGTCACGACCGCTCACAACAACCTCTGAAAGACTACACTGGTGCAAATCTGCAACACACCAGATTACTTTAAACTAAAAATTTTAACAACTCACACAATCACATAAACTATGCTCCACGTAGGAGGGATGGAAATGGTACAAAACACAAACATTAAAAAAATTAACTTGCCACCGAAGGTGCAACTTGATTTAAAAAAAAAAAACTCTTGCGGTGGAAGGGTGGCAACTTTATATACTAAAATGAACATTTAAATAAAAACCCATGAAATGCAGTCCATAAAATGCTCTACATTACACATATACCGCCTCTCAAGATGATAGGCAGGACAAAAACATATTTCAAGAATTCGGCCGTTACACTTCAAACAATAAATTCGTTAATACCGAATCCGACAAACATGACAGAGGCAGCTATTAACGTACGGCAGACCGACAGAGCGACAGACAGACAGACAGACGCTAACTGCCTAACAAATGCGGCCGGGAGACAGACGAGCAAGCTGGGGACGATAGACTGACTAAGGAAACAAGTAGAATTTAACTAGTAAATGAAACAACATATCAGGAATCACTTAACTTCTAATAAACTGCGATGTCTGGCGAAGACCTGGCGCAGCACCCCCAAAACGCTCTCCGGAACCGTCCGCTGCCAGCCGCATCAACGGACGCAGGAAGGCGCGCCGATCTCCCGTCTCACGGCGTCGCAGCTCACCCCGGCCAGACCGATGTTATGGGTTGACTCCTGTTGCTCTCGTGTCGGCCGCGAAGTCACTACCCCTCGCTATACGGCGCGGCCCACTGGACTGATATGGCGACCTCACATGCGCCGACGCTCTAGACGAACCACTCATCTTCTGTCTCAGTGTGCGACCGATCAACCGATCGATCCAACCGCCAATGACCATTGCCTGTACAATCTCGAGCAGACTGGCGGCCTAACATATACGAGGGCAGTTCAATAAGTAATGAAATACATTTTTTTTCTCGGCCAATTTTGGTTGAAAAAACCGGAAATTTCTTGTGGAATATTTTCAAACATTCCCGCTTCGTCTCGTATAGTTTCATTGACTTCCGACAGGTGGCAGCGCTGTACGGAGCTGTTAAAATGGCGTCTGTAACGGATGTGCGTTGCAAACAACGGGCAGTGATCGAGTTTCTTTTGGCGGAAAACCAGGGCATCTCAGATATTCATAGGCGCTTGCAGAATGTCTACGGTGATCTGGCAGTGGACAAAAGCACGGTGAGTCGTTGGGCAAAGCGTGTATCATCATCGCCGCAAGGTCAAGCAAGACTGTCTGATCTCCCGCGTGCGGGCCGGCCGTGCACAGCTGTGACTCCTGCAATGGCGGAGCGTGCGAACACACTCGTTCGAGATGATCGACGGATCACCATCAAACAACTCAGTGCTCAACTTGACATCTCTGTTGGTAGTGCTGTCACAATTGTTCACCAGTTGGGATATTCAAAGGTTTGTTCCCGCTGGGTCCCTCGTTGTCTAACCGAACACCATAAAGAGCAAAGGAGAACCATCTGTGCGGAATTGCTTGCTCGTCATGTGGCTGAGGGTGACAATTTCTTGTCAAAGATTGTTACAGGCGATGAAACATGGGTTCATCACTTCGAACCTGAAACAAAACGGCAATCAATGGAGTGGCGCCACACCCACTCCCCTACCAAGAAAAAGTTTAAAGCCATACCCTCAGCCGGTAAAGTCATGGTTACAGTCTTCTGGGACGCTGAAGGGGTTATTCTGTTCGATGTCCTTCCCCATGGTCAAACGACCAACTCTGAAGTGTATTGTGCTACTCTTCAGAAATTGAAGAAACGACTTCAGCGTGTTCGTAGGCACAAAAATCTGAACGAACTTCTTCTTCTTCATGACAACGCAAGACCTCACACAAGTCTTTGCACCCGAGAGGAGCTCACAAAACTTCAGTGGACTGTTCTTCCTCATGCACCATACAGCCCCGATCTCGCACCGTCGGATTTCCATATGTTTGGCCCAATGAAGGACGCAATCCGTGGGAGCCACTACGTGGATGATGAAGAAGTTATTGATGCAGTACGACGTTGGCTCCGACATCGACCAGTGGAATGGTACCGTGCAGGAATACAGGCCCTCATTTCAAGGTGGCATAAGGCCGTAGCATTGAATGGAGATTTCGTTGAAAAATAGTGTTGTTTAGCTAAAAGATTGGGGAATAACCTGGTGTATTTCAATGCTGAATAAAACAACCCCTGTTTCAGAAAAAAATGTGTTGAATTACTTATTGAACTGCCCTCGTACTAACACTCCGGACGACAGACAGACACTGACTGCCCCACACTGACCCGGCTGACCAGCTGACGAGACTCGCCGTCTAGCGAGCTCATATCGCCCCTTAAATGCACGTGAACAGGCAACCTTTCCCCTTTCCCATCACAGGGAGACACCAAAGCTGCGATTGCCACAGCGGCGCCACCGCCAGAAACGGAGGGCAACTGCTTCACACTGCGCGTTGCGGCGCGTTCTTCAAAACAGCAAATTTACCATGACTCATTGATGTTAGACATGAAGGTTTGGTTTTGCACAGCATTGTAAACATTTAGTATCCTGCACATTTAAGATCTGTACACGGAGGTGATGAAAGTGAGATGGTGGTTCTACCTCGTACATAACGTATAAAAGAACAGTGCATTGCCGGAGCTGACATTTTTGCTCAGGTCATTCACTTGGAAACGTTTCCGAAGTGATTATGGCCGCACGACGTCAATTAACGGACTTCGAACGCGGAATGGTAGTTGGAGCTAGACGTATGGGACATTGCATTGTGGAAATCGTTAGGGAATCCAATATTCCGAGATCCAAAGTGTCGAGAGTGTGTGCCGAGAATACCGAATTTCAGGCATTACTTCTCATCACACTGAGCGCAGCCGCCAACGGCCTCCACTTAACGAGCGAGAGCAGCGACGTTCGCAGAGCGAAATAACCGCAGAAATCAATGTGGGACGTAGGACGAACGGATCCGTTAGGACAGTGCGCCGAAATTTGGTATTAACGGGCTATGCCAGCAGACTGGTGACGCGTCTGCTAGCAGCCCGATATGGCACCTCTCCTGGGGGTAGCGATCATGTAGGTTGGACCCAAGGTGACAGGAAAATCGTGGCCTGGTCGGGTAAGTCCCGACTCCAGTTGGTAAAAGCCGATGGTAGGGTTCGAGTGTCGCACAGGCCCCCCACGAAGCCACGGACCCAATTTGTCAACAAGTGCATTTGCTAACAGCACGACATCGCTTGCAACGCCTCTCCTGGACTCGTTACCATGTCGGTTACACAGTAGCCGACTGGAAAACCGTGAGCTGCACGGATGAGTCCCGATTGCAGTTGGTGAGAGGTGATGGCACGGTCAGAGGGTTAGAGTGTGGCGTAGACATCACGAAGCAATGGACCCAAGATGTCAACAGTGCACTGTGCAAGATTTTGGTGTCTCCATGATAATTTGGGCTGTGTTTACGTGGTATTTATTGGGTCCTATGGATGTTCGGCTACTTGGAGACGATCTACAGGCATCCATGGGCTTCATGTTCCCAAACAACGATGGAATTTTTATCGAAGATTATGCGCCATGCCTTGGTAGTATATTGTTCTCATTTCGTTATGAAGAACGTTCTGGACAGTTCGAGTGAATAATTTTGCAACGCAGATCTCCCGACTTGAATCCTATCGCGCATCTAACGGACATAATCGAGACGTCAATTCATTCACAAAATCCTGCACCTTCAACACTTCCCCAATTATGGACGGCTATAGAGGCAGCATCGCTCAATATCTCTGCAGGGGACTCACAACGACTTGTTGAGTTCATGCCACTTCGAGTTGCTTCACTACGCCGGCAAAAGGAATTGAGACACGGTATTAGGAGGTATCCCTTGACTTTTATTATCTAAATGTATAAAATACACTGCGCAACAGAATCAAAGAATCACTTTTTGGAAACCTCGTCATTGCCTCCCAGTACGATACACATTTTTAAACTTTGGTTTAAAGGTGCCTACGACCTTCCACCGTAACGATAGAAAAGCGTGGCTTCATGCGACTTCACCCTCGGGCTCGACGACGCTTCAAATGGCAAGTTGTTGACATAAGAGGAAACAAAAGGCTAGTGATCAGAAGTTCATGTGACGTGTGAAGTGGGTTAATGACGTCGTATTGGCATCATATTTCACCACAATTCTGCCCAATGCCGCCGTGGACGCGCGTCATAATGGAATGCTCGTCACAGACCATCTTACCGACATTTCACCCCTTCGTTTGAAGGCTCTTCGATGAAGAGCGACATTCTTACGAGTGACCGAGGAAAACATTTCAGACACACTGCCGCTCATAATAGACATGAAAACACATCAGGGGGTTGCATAAAGGGCAGAAATGAAACCAGTGGGACGAGCAACAATAAGACGTCCTTGATAATCTTTAATACTTACAGAGGCGCCGATCCGTTTGACGTAGCGTTGTAACAACTTTCCAATACCCTCGTTATAGAAGTCAGCCACTAGTGCTTTCCGCCAAATTTCTACGCTGGCCTACAGCTCGTTGTCTGTGCCAAAATGTTGTCTTCATAGCCAGCGGTTCGTCTGAGCGGAGATGAAACTCAGACGGAGACAATTACAGGCTGTATTGTGGATAATAAAACATTTCCAATTGAAAACTATACAGGAGCATCTTCATTGCCCCTGCAGAACGTGGCTGAGAATTCTCTTGAGGAAGAAAAAGCACGACAGTGGTATAATGTTGGCTGCATAGCTTCAGGCGAAATTTCTCACCAGGCCTCGTACTTGGCGGGAGAAACTATTGTTCTAGATATCTTTATGTGCTCCCTGTGCGCTCAGAACCAAAAAGATCGAGACACTGCCCAACAACCCTGTGCAAAACATTTGATGAATTTTCACTGTGGTTTCCATTTCGTGACCGATCGTTCCTTACTTTCCGAATAACCCTCGTAGTTGATTTATTTCCCTTTGCCTTGTTTTCATTTTATTGCCGCTTATATTTACATAACGTATGTGGACAGTTAAACCCTACTTCGTAGACCTTTTACCATCTTGTACCATAAACAGAAGAACGGCTTTTATCAAGCAACATGCGATATTTACAAATCAACTGAGTGCTTTAATGTCTTAACAATTTATCTACACTGCAAATGGAAATCAGTGTTAGTTTCCAACAGCTTCTACAACAGAATGTGTTTAACTTGTTACTGGTGTTTGATAATACTCCTGCGTAATTTGATTTCAGTTATTGGTTATTGGTGTGTAGTATACCAATAATGTAACAGATAGACTATTAAATACAGTACTAGCAAGATTTTCTCTACTGCTTTTAAATTTCCATCGAATACATGTAGATGACCCTGTTGTGCAATTGAACTTGTTTTCACACTGGGAAAAACCTAAATTTTCTGGAGTAATTTCTGTAATTTCAGTAAAAAACTGCGCACATAAGAAGTGGACGTCATCACTTAAAAACGGAGAAACAGCTTGACGCGAAAGTCTGAAAAGTTTAGCAACATGTGCGTTCCAAAGATTCTCGCTTTGAACAGGAAATTACTCCGTTTAGGTTTCAGTTACTTGTTGTTGCTCCTGTTGTGGTCTTCAGTCGAAAGACTGCTCTCCATGCTGCTCTACACTTTTTACCCCCCACCCCACTCCTCCCCGTCACACCCACACACACTTCCCTCCAGTACTACATTGGAGATCCCTTGATTTCTCAGAGTGTGTTCTACCATAAGAGTCCTTTTAGTCAAATTGTGCCACGAAATTCATGTTTTCCCAATTCTATTAAGTACCTCCTCATTAGCGACGTGATCTATACATCTAATCAGCATTCTTCTGTGGTTCCACATTTCAAATGCTTCTATCCTCTTTTCGCCTAAAATGTTTATCGCCCACGTTTCATTTCCATACATTGCTCCACTCCAGATAAATATCTTCAGAAAAGACTGCTGACCACTTAAGTCTATATTCGATACTAACAAAGTTCTCCTCTTCAGAAACGCTTTCCTTGCCATTACCAGGCTACGTTTTATATCCTCCAAATTCGGCCATCGTCATTTATGTTGCTCCTAAATAGCAAAGCCTATCTACTGCGTCTCGTTTCCTAATCTAATTCCCTCAGCATCACCTGATCTAATTTGACTACATTCCATTATCCTCGTTTTGCGTTTGTTGAAGTTCGTCCTATATCCTCCTTTCAAGGCACCTTCCGTTGCGTTCAGCTCTTCTTACAGGTCCTTTTCTGTCTCTCACAGGTTTACAAGGTCGTCGGCAAGGAAGCTAAGACGAATGGCTGCAGGAAAAATGTGAAGACAACGAAAAAGATATGATTGTCGGAAGGACAGACTCAGCATACAGGAAAGTCAAAACAACCTTTGGTGACATTAAAAGCAACGGTGGTAACATTAAGAGTGCAACGGGGATTCCACTGTTAAATGCAGAGGAGAGAGCAGATAGGTGGAAAGAATACATTGAAAGCCTCTATGAGAGTGAAGATTTGTCTGATGTGATAGAAGAAGAAACAGGAGTCGATTTAGAAGAGATAGGGGATCCAGTATTAGAATCGGAATTTAAAAGAGCTTTGGAGGACTTACGATCAAATAAGGCAAAAGGGATAGATAACATTCCATCAGAATTTCTAAAATCATTGGGGGAAGTGGCAACAAAACGACTATTCACGTTGGTGTGTAGAATATATGAGTCTGGCGATATACCATCTGACTTTCGGAAAAGCATCATCCACACAATTCCGAAGACGGCAAGAGCTGACAAGTGCGAGAATTATCGCACAATCAGTTTAACAGCACATGCATCGAAGATGCTTACAAGAATAATATACAGAAGAATGGAAAAGAAAATTGAGAATGCGCTAGGTGACGATCAATTTGGCTTTAGGAAAGGTAAAGGGACGAGAGAGGCAATTCTGACGTTACGGCTAATAATGGAAGCAAGGCTAAAGAAAAATCAAGACACTTTCATAGGATTTGTCAACCTGGAAAAAGCGTTCGACAATATAAAACGGTGCAAGCTGTTCGAGATTCTGAAAAAAGTAGGGGTAAGCTATAGGGAGAGACGGGTCATATACATATACATGTACAACAACCAAGAGGGAATAATAAGAGTGGACGATCAAGAACGAAGTGCTCGTATTAAGAAGGGTGTAAGACAAGGCTATAGCCTTTCGCCCCTACTCTTCAATCTGTACATCGAGGAAGCAATGATGGAAATAAAAGAAAGGTTCAGGAGTGGAATTAAAATACAAGGTGAAAGGATATCAATGATACGATTCGCTGATGACATTGCTATCCTGAGTGAAACTGAAGAAGAATTAAATGATCTGCTGAACGGAATGAACAGTCTAATGAGTACACAGTATGGTTTGAGAGTAAATCGGAGAATGACGAAGGTAATGAGAAGTAGTAGAAATGAGAACAGCGAGAAACTTAACATCAGGATTGATGGTCACGAATTCAATGAAGTTAAGGAATTCTGCTATCTAGGCATTAAAATAACTTATGACGGACGGAGCAAGGAGGACATCAAAAGCAGACTCGCTATGGCAAAAAAGGCATTTCTGGCCAAGAGAAGTCTACTAATATCAAATACCGGCCTTAATTTGAGGAAGAAATTTCTGAGGATGTACGTCTGGAGTACAGCATTGTATGGTAGTGAAACATGGACTGTGGGAAAACCGGAACAGAAGAGAATCGAAGCATTTGAGATGTGGTGCTATAGACGAATGTTGAAACTTAGGTGGACTGATAAGGTAAGGAATGAGGAGGTTCTACGCAGAATCGGAGAGGAAAGGAGTATGTGGAAAACACTGATAAGGAGAAGGGACAGAATGATAGGACATCTGCTAAGAAATGAGGGAATGACTTCCGTGGTACTAGAGGGAGCTGCAGAGGTCAAAAACTGTAGAGGAAGACAGAGATTGGAATACGTCAAGCAAATAACTGAGGACGTAGGTTGCAAGTGCTACTCTGAGATGAAGAGGTTAGCAGAGGAAAGGAATTTGTGGCGAGCCGCATCAAACCAGTCAGTAGACTGATGACCAAAAATAATACGGCAGACCTTAAAGTTTTTTTTTGTTCTCCTTGAACTTTAATTCCTCCACCACTTTTTTCTTTGGTTTCCTTTACTGCTTGCTCAATGTACAGAATGAATAAGATCGGGGTCTAGGTTACAACCTAGTCTCAATTCTTTCTCAACACTGGTGGACACTGAAGTTATAAGAGCAAGAAGGATACCAAATAACCAAATTTGACTTAATATTTGCTTACAGTTCAGTAGGAAGCAAGTAGCCATAAGCTGTCTGACCATCGAGGAGAACTGAACTTGGATGACAGATACAGGACCTTTCAACTCAATTCTAGAGTTCATTAACTGTAGTGTCGGCGTGCCGGTCTTCCGGTGACGAACGACTGCAACTGCTAAAGCAGCTAACCTTTGTGGAGCCAAGACACCTGCTCCGTTTTCTGTCACCGCCTACCATCATCGTACAAAGGGCCTGAAGATGTTTACGTTCTGACCAAAACCTGATACCACTGCAAATTAATACAGAGGGTATAACGATATGTTTACGTAATGAGTATACATAAACATACAGTTATACACGTCCCCGTTCGTAGTCGCTAATTATAACAATATGTTTACTTTTGTGCTGTAACATATAGCTATAATCAGCGGTGGAAACATATTTGCGAACGCCGACCGTGTGCGGCTGATTCTTCTTTGATCGTCTGATCAGTCGGAAGTTGCATTGCAGAGGAGAGTAAATGCCTATTCAAAATATAATTATTTTGGATAGCTCAACATGAATTTCCTAAGGGACCGTAGTTTATCATGCATTTATCAGTAGAGTATGGCGCGGAGAAAATATTTCGCCGCATGCAACTTCCGTCCGAACTCGACGAAAGAATTCGTGACTGTGAACTCTCTATTTGGCAGAAACATAAAGAAAATTAAATAACTTCATGAAGGAGTGAGACATAGATTCTATATTAAATAAATAGTCCATACACCAGTTCCATGAAACTCTGAATTTATGGCAATTAATAGACGAACTTACACTGCAATGAAGGATTTAACATGGATGACGTTTTGACTGGCACTTCTCTTAATGAAAACAATTCCTTCGACGTTTTCACATACACGTCGCACAATAAATCTACTGCTAGGCACTTTTAGTATTACACATTTACACTAGAACAATATTAATTTTAACAATAATAACACGGCGGCAAGACATGCGCGTCCGACACAAGTTACAGGAGACAAGAGAAGAATGAGTAACTGTTCATCGAGAATATCTCGTACCTCAAAAAAAAATTGAATAAAAGTGTTCTTCTTCTGTCCGTTTTTCGCGCCGCGGTTTTCAAAGTCAATAACTCACTGCATCTCTGACGGCGCTTCGACAATAAACAAGTTACGTCACAGGTCGTTCACCTTTTACATTCTCGCAACATTATTTGCTAACTGTAGCTGTTGCCGAGCGACTGCTCGATTAGTGAATGATTTAAAATGATAAGACAATCACATAATGTTACAAGGGGTCCAAAAAAATGTATCCACTGTTTATAAGTCCATAACTTGCAAACTAATTGACGGAGTTGTCTAATTTTTGGTGAAAGTTCAACTTCAAGATAACACTGTAGGTGCTCGAAATGGTCACCATTAAAATCCACACACGAACGATGGGGCCGAACTGCAACAACAAAAAATGGCTCTGAGCACTATGGGACTTAACAGCTGTGGTCATCAGTCCCCTAGAACTTAGATCTACTTAAACCTAACTAACCTAAGGACATCACACACATCCATGCCCGAGGCAGGATTCGAACCTGCGACCGTAGCAGTCGCGCGGTTCCGGACTGCGCGCCTAGAACCGCGAGACCACCGCGGCCGGCTGAAACTGCAACACGAACTACTGACTGCAACGTGTTCAGTTGGATATTTGCACATGAATGTACGATGGATTCTCGAAGTTCATCCAATGTGCGTGGCTTTTGTCGATAAACGACGTCCTTTAGTGTTCCTCACAGGTAAAAGTCCAGAGGAGTTAGGTCTGGGGAACTTGGTGGATACTCCACAGCACCTCTATGGCCTATCCATCTTCCTGCTAGATTTTCGTCGAGATACGCCCTAACACGATTTTGGTTGTGGGCTGGGGCACCATCTTGTTGAAAGTAAACTCTTCCGTCTCCATACAAGTCTCGGATGGCAGGTAAAATGAATGTCGGAAGCTTCTAAAGGTACACCTCACCGGTAACTGTGCCGTCAAAGAAGAGTGGCCCAATCAGGCCCCGGTAAGACAACCCGCACCACACATTTACTCCTGGCAAATTCACGGCTTTGTCTACATGGACGTTCAGATTTTCGGCGGCCCAATAGATGCAATTGTGGCGATTTACTGTACCATTGAGTTTGAACTGTGCCTCATCAGACAACACAATCATCTCTGCAAACTCTTCATCGTTGCGCACCATGTTAGTAAACCACTCGCAGTACTCCATTCTACGATCTGGGTCGTCCTCGTTCATTACGTGTAGCAATCGTGGAATGTAGCACTTCCACTTTGCTGTCATCAAAATTCACCGAACACCTGGGCGACTCACTCCAGTTTCACGGGCACACTGTCTCATAGACTTCTGTGGTGAGCGAGTGAATTGTTGTAACACCCGACGGGAGTTAGCTGGCCTTGTTACTGTTACAGGTCGTCCAGATCGTTGTTTGTGTACATCTTTATCACAGCCTTCGGCTTCAAATTTGTGTCGAATGCGACGAATCGTTAAACGTGTCGGTGGTTCTGTTCGATACTCTTTTCGCCATTGTCGTTGAACCTCTTAATGTTTTCGTACTTAAAATACCACTACAAAACTGACTTCCTTTCATCGAATGTAAGCCTTGCGCCAGCCATGTTTACTCGAGTAACTAGGTGCAACTAAAAACAAAACACTGACTATCTGGCGACTGTCATCTGACCAAACAAAACAATGCAATACAATGCTTGTGTGGCGACTGCCGGGACTACAAACTATTACACTACCAAAGATGAGACAACTCCGTCAGATAGTTTGCCAGTTATGGACTTTTAAACAGTGGATACATTTTTTTGGACCCCTTTGTATTTTATGGCGGTCAAGACTGTTTTAATTGATTTTTAATACACGAGAAGTATATTGCGTTTCTCTTAACTACTTTGTGACATTCTGTTGGGATACTAATCGTTTGCACATCCAAGCGTCACGCTTCATGTCAATTAGACGTTTGTTGCTTGTCTCTCATATAGACACGACCGGATAGCTGCTTACATTATCACGCCGCTTCTGGGATTCGGGTAAGCGTGCCGGTCCCAGATGGAATACGCAAAGGGAATTAACGACGGGGGCTCGTGTTCCGGCAAGACCGGACGTGGTTTTTAGGCGTTTTCCCAAGTCCGAATAGGTGAATATCAAACTGAGACTCACGTCCCGCCTCAGTTACACGATTTGAAAGCATTAAGAAAGCCCTCGCACACTACCATATGGGAGAACGCTAGACGCAGACAGTTGGGGAAACGAATGATGGAAAGTAGGACATCCGCCATACTCTATCACTAAGACTGCCAGTTCCAATAATTACAGTGGGATGCCAAAGTATAACACTCATCATGAAATATAAGAAGTTTTGATGTTAGGTCTAAGTACTCTACATTGGAAATTATTTTAGAATCTTATTGCTTCTACAGGTAATAAGTTTATATTGTTTGTTAGACAATAATGTATAACCATTCAGTAGTGTTTTTAGACTGACACTTCGGGATTTTCTAAGAAACTGGGTACTTCTGTCTGTCACAACTACCTATGTCAAGTGAAGTATGGTGTATTATATCCAGAAGTTCGGTGAGCTTTTCAGTTATCATTACATTTTTAAGTGGTGTATTCCATGTTTTCTCCCTTAATGAGGTCCTTAATTATGAGCAGGGTTTCATTATAGCTTTTCAGATGTGGGCTAAAGGTACTAACAGTACTCCAGAAAAAAGGCCAGAATATGCACTCTCTTGTCACATTGTCAATATAGTGGGAGAGATATTGCTCATACAGAAGGAATTTCACAGTCTACAGTTCGGAATTAAACAACATCACGAAAAAAATAACGAAAGTCTCAAAACCCAGAGAGAAGTTCATCGCGGTCGAAAACGCATAACATCCTCTAGAACAAACGGAGAAAGAAGACAAATGCTAGTGGAAAACCGAGGAGCCGGCCAGTGTGGTCGAGCGGTTCTAGGCGCTTGAGTGCGGAACCACGCTGCTGCTACGGTCGCAGGTTCGAATCCTGCCTCGGGCATGGATTAGTGTGATGTCCTTAGGTTTGTTAGGTTTAAGTAGTTCTAAGTTTAGGAGACTGATGATCTCAGATGTTAAGTCTCATAGTTCTTAGAGCCATTTGAACCATTTTGAACCAAAACCGAGGAGCTTGATTACGAATCTATTTGAGTATAGAGGGTGGCCTGTATCTACCCGTACTCTACAGCAAAGGTTCAATGAAATGTGTCCGTGATGCCGTCGTCCTGCCAATAAACAAAAACGTACCTCAGTGGTGAAAGAGAAACGACTAGAATGGGCCAAAAAGTTCAAAAACTGAATCGTACATCACTAGAATCAGAGAAATGATTTGTACCTTTATCCTACTCCTTTTACGATAACAGAGAATTCATCTTTGCCTCTCTGACGGAACAAGTATCTAAATTCTGCAAGGCAAAACGGAATTTGTGAGACACAGTAGCCATGAATAGTTCCAAGAAGATTGCTTAGTTGACCGAGTCAAGAATTCTCCATCAGTAATCGTTTGGTCTGTAATAAGCAGCAAAGAAAATGGTCACTTTTACATTGTGAAATGGATGATGCGTCGAGATCAGTACAGTTCAGCACCGGTATCTCGGCTTCTTCCACAGGTGAAGGAATGGTTTCCCGATAACAATGTACGATGTTGCACCATTCAACAAAGTTAAATCAGTGACTAAGTATTTAAATGAGACTGGAATTCATGTTCTGCACTGTTGAGAAAACATCCTAGGCATGAACCAATTTCAAATTGTCGGACATGGACTGAAGGGGGAATCGTGAGATACACCCACAAATAAGGTCAGACTGGTGGAAAAACTCGTCATTTCATGGCACATAACACTCCATTTGGAGAGTAAAGGGAGAGCATATGAGAATGCCAAGGAGAATTAAAGGCTATATCGTTGGTAAAGAAGGGCGTACGAAATACTGAACACCTTGTCCGTCGTCATGATTTTCAGTAAAATTTTTTGTCTTAAACATTTTTTCTCTTAAAATAATGTATTAAGGTCACAGAAATGTAATATTAGTGACACATAACGTTTAAGCTCATGAAAAATGACGGAGAATAAAGTTACATAACAAAACCGCCTCACCCAGTCAGTAAGTTTAACAATTTGGCACCTCACCGTAACATATTGACTCCATGAAGATCCGGGTTAAAGGCCACCGATACTTACCACGGTCGGGCGGAGTGGTCGTGCGGTTCTGGGCGCTACAGTCTGGAGCCGAGCGACCTCTACGGTTGCAGGTTCGAATCCTGCCTCGGGCATGGATGTGTGTGATGTCCTTAGGTTAGTTAGGCTTAATTAGTTCTCTAAGTTCTAGGCAACTCATGACCTCAGAAGTTAAGTCGCATAGTGCTCAGAGCCATACTTATCACGTGTGAGACTTGGGGAGGTATTGAACTAATGAAAGAAGGAAGGTTAACAGCGAAAGGTACGTGAGGCTTACGATGATGAAACTGGATGCGGAAGTTCATTTCAGCATACTCACTGTGATCGAAGTTGTGAGCAATTTTGAAGCCCGGTAGGTGTTGATGTGTTGTACAAGTGCTACTACCTACTGCGCTCGGAAATAGCTTGTAAGGGTGGGAATGACCAATCGTGCAAGATGATGTAATAAAGTGAATAATTGTGTAAAAACAGCCGAGGTGGAAAACTTCAAAATGTCTTCTTACATATATACGGCTACGGCACTCTGTATGGAGAAAATGTCAGAGATTGAGGAATATATGGAAAGATGTATGGAAAGGACTGGAAGGAAAACTATCAAAAACAGGCCTTGTCTGTTGTGTTGTTGTTGTTGTTGTGGTCTTCAATCCTGAGACTGGTTTGATGCAGCTCTTCATGCTACTCTATCCTGTGCAAGCTTCTTCATCTCCCAGTACCTACTGCAACCCTTATCCTTCTGAATCTGCTTAGTGTATTCATCTCTTGGTCTCCCTCTACGATTTTTACCCTCCACGCTTCCCTCCAATACTAAATTTGTGATCCCTTGATGCCTCAGAACATGTCCTACCAACCGATCCCTTCTTCTAGTCAAGCTGTGCCACAAACTTCTCTTCTACATCTACATTCTACATTTATACTCCACAAGCCACCCAACGGTGTGTGGCGGAGGGCACTTTACGTGCCACTGTCATTATCTCCCTTTCCTGTTCCAGTCGCGTATGGTTCGCGGGAAGAACGACTGTCTGAAAGCCTCTGTGCGCGCTCTAATCTCTCTAATTTTACATTCGTGATCTCCTCGGGAGGTATAAGTAGGGGGAAGCAATATATTCGATACCTCATCCAGAAACGCACCCTCTCGAAACCTGGCGAGCAAGCTACACCGCGATGCAGAGCGCCTCTCTTGCAGAGTCTGCCACTTGAGTTTGTTAAACATCTCCGTAACGCTATCACGGTTACCAAATAACCCTGTGACGAAACGCGCCGCTCTTCTTTGGATCTTCTCTATCTCCTCCGTCAACCCGATCTGGTACGGATCCCACACTGATGAGCAATACTCAAGTATAGGTCGAACGAGTGTTTTGTAAGCCACCTCCTTTGTTGATGGACTACATTTTCTAAGGACTCTCCCAATGAATCTCAACCTGGTACCCGCCTTACCAACAATTAATTTTATATGATCATTCCACTTCAAATCGTTCCGCACGCATACTCCCAGATATTTTACAGAAGTAACTGCTACCAGTGTTTGTTCCGCTATCATATAATCATACAATAAAGGATCCTTCTTTCTATGTATTCGCAATACATTACATTTGTCTATGTTAAGGGTCAGTTGCCACTCCCTGCACCAAGTGCCTATCCGCTGCAGATCTTCCTGCATTTCGCTACAATTTTCTAATGCTGCAACTTCTCTGTATACTACAGCATCATCCGCGAAAAGCCGCATGGAACTTCCGACACTATCTACTAGGTCATTTATATATATTGTGAAAAGCAATGGTCCCATAACACTCCCCTGTGGCACGCCAGAGGTTACTTTAACGTCTGTAGATGTCTCTCCATTGAGAACAACATGCTGTGTTCTGTTTGCTAAAAACTCTTCAATCCAGCCACACAGCTGGTCTGATATTCCGTAGGCTCTTACTTCTCCCCAATCCTATTCAATGCCTCCTCATTAGTTACATGATCTACCAATCTAATATCTAATCTTCAGCATTCTTCTGTAGAACCACATTTCGAAAGCTTCTGTTCTCTTCTTGTCCAAACTAGTTATCGTCCATGTTTCACTTCCATACATGGCTACGCTCCATACAAATACATTCAAAAACGACTTCCTGACAGAACCTGTGCAAGCTTCTTCATCTCCCAGTACCTACTGCAACCCTTATCCTTCTGAATCTGCTTAGTGTATTCATCTCTTGGTCTCCCTCTACGACTTTTACTCTCCACGCTGCCCTCCAATACTAAACAGGTGATCCCTTGATGCCTCAGAACATGTCCTACCAACCGATCCCTTCTTCTAGTCAAGTTTTGCCACAAACTCCTCTTCTCCCCAATTCTATTCAATATCTCCTCATTAGTTATGTGATCTAC
Organism: Schistocerca cancellata; assembly: GCF_023864275.1. Lineage (NCBI taxonomy): Eukaryota > Metazoa > Arthropoda > Insecta > Orthoptera > Acrididae > Schistocerca > Schistocerca cancellata. The sequence continues at coordinate 189,764,428 of NC_064626.1, read as the reverse complement.
CCATCTAATCTTAAGCATTCTTCTGTAGCACCACATTTCGAAAACTTCTATTCTCTTCTTGTTCAAACTATTTATCGTCCAGAAACGACTTCCTGACACACTTAAATCTATACTCGATGCTAACAAATTTCTCTTCTTCAGAAATGCTTTCCTTGCCATTGCCAGTCTACATTATATATATATATATATATCTTTTCGTAATGATGAAGTGAAAAGTACAGGCCTCTCTCGCTTACGACGTATTCCTTTTCGTAACGCCTGAGCTGCAATACGCTTGCAGTGGTTTATTGTCTGGAAAGTTAGCTATACATGAAAACCACACACACACACTAACGGAATGATGAACTCATTACTGTGCAACAAGATGGTTCGAAACAACCCCACTGACTATTGATTGCCGCGTCCGACGGCGCTAGTGTTCTTACTCTACTGACTTCGACGTCGACGTGTGGTATTCATCCTCCATTAAGTTTATCGACAATGTATGTTGAATACTGAATATGGAACACATTCTTCTTTATTTTAAAGTATGCTTATTATATTGTTTGAAGATTCTATTAGTAGGCGAGAGGCTAGGCGATACATTAATTTCTTATATGGCAGTCTCATACTGTAATTGAAAAATTCTCAGTAGCGAAAGAAGTGAGAAAAACACCAGATGCAGTGTAAAGTACCACACAGAGCCGTGTCGAGGAAACTGTCTCCTCCAACGACGGAAGCTGAAGATTTAAAGTTTGAAAAAGCCGTCGGTGTCGCTACAAGGGCGCAGCTCCCAGTTGGCATATTTATTCGGCCATGAATTATACGGGGCATGTTTTCGACACCGTCCAGCAAGTTCTGCGGTGATAAATCACGGTTTCCGTAAGCCCGGAAACAAGTTTTTAAGTTCCGTATTACTTAGTCTCTAAAGTATTCTCCGAAAGAAGTTTGCGTCGGGATAGGGAAAAAAAACTGTACCGACTACGTCGCTGTCCCGCACACAAGACGTATGGCTGTTTACTTAAGGTGTCAGGGTGAGGGGGTGGGATTCAACGGGAAGGGTGGGGTGTGGGGGAGAGGAGAACAAGCGCTCGCATTTGCTATCACCTGGATCGGCATCCCGTTCAGCTGTTAGCGACAACTCGGCCTAGGCTACAACCTGTGTGATACATCTTCATATATTCTCCACTACACTATCACTAACTATTCTGTATCATGCACGACACGATAGAAGAAAAAGAAGCAGGTTAATAATGATGTCAAGAAAGCATTTTATTCGGTAGACAGATAAACTATACATAAAATCATTAAGGAATTTCCAGTTGAAACAGAATTAGGAAACATATATAGCAAACCTCTAACCAATACGATATCTGAAGTTAGATTTAATGGAGAAGTATCTCAGCAATTTGAAATAAAAACGTGTTACACATGTGGAGGGTTTACCACATTTACTATTTAACTATGTTTTTGAAAAAAACTGTAGGGCATGAAAACAAATGCAATTTAAGCATAAATCCTGGTTTTTACAGCTGATATTGGAATACTTGCCGAACAATTAACAGTAGTAGTCACTGAAATAAATTTTCTGGAAACAACAGTGAATAGAAGTAGTATCACAATTTCAGGTGAAAAAACAAAATTCATGATAAATAAAAAATTGCACCTTAATAGGTACACAGACCAAAAGGTAAAATACAACAAGTTCGTAAATTCAGAAATGTTAGCATGGACTGCGGAAATGAGAAAATAAATAGAAAGAAACAACATAAAGGAATCAGAAATAACAGAAAGTAACCTTTTTAAGAAACTAATACTAAATTTGGAAAGCCTTCAAAATAGTGTAATAGTACTAGTTCTGACCAAAATCGCTAATGTGAGCACTTTTTGGCATCGGGCAACAGGCATCAGGAACTGTTTATGTAAGTACATTTTGGTTTCAGCCTTCCCGAAATTGCACTTCCGGTACGCTGAGGGAATCTCCTTGCAATTTTCAAGATCACTGACCTTCCTTCCCCATTTCTTCCCAGCTTTTCCTTTGGCCAGTTGCGCTAAATGTCAAAGTCATCAGCCAGTAATTGCAAGGCCCCACAGCTGTTTGGCAATTTCTTCTCCATTTTAGGTCTGAAATCTGCAGCAACAAGATCATGGTTTGGCTATTTGTTAAAACAAACAAGTATATATATGTACTTGTAGTCAAGTCTTCGAGGTAAACACTCCTAAAATGAATTCAAGGAATCCAGATACTGATGGCTCCATTTATACAAACATCGGTATTCTGACTGTCTATTCATGGAGTGCATAGGAGCCTGAAGATGGCATTACTAAGATGCCGAAACTGGTTGTCTAAATAAAATAACTTCTCAAAATATACAGATGTTAGGCCATTTTCCTTGCTAAAGAACTTAAAAATGGCTGCACATTTTACCATATCTTACGAGGTAAGATACTTTGACATTTTAAATTAATGATGCCAAGGCATAGAATGTGATTTTCACTCTGCACCGAAGTGTGCGCTGACATGAAACTTACTGGCAGGTTAAAAATGTGTGCCGGACCGAGACTCGAACTCGAGACCAACTGAGCTAACCAAGCACGACTCACGACCCCTCCTCACAGCTTAGAGCACTTGCCCACGAAAGGCAAAGGTCCCGAGTTCGAGTCTCGGTCCAGCATACAGTTTTAATCTGCCAGGAAGTTTCATGTCATGGCATATTCTGCACAACTATTGAGGTAAGATACTTTGACATCATAAATTAATGATGTCATGGCATATTCTGCAAAACGGCAAAACGGCAGTAAATATTAACGTAAGATACTTTGACGCTACAGTGTGTGTGTGTGTGTGTGTGTGTGTGTGTGTAATTTGATGATATCATGATAAATTAAGCAAAAATTTCGTCTTTAGGTTGCATTGTACATGACTGTGGCCTAGCCTATATTGCCGTAATGAAGCCTGCCTTCCAGTCTTGTATCTCAATTAACAAAATCAGAAACAAAATATTGCGTGTTTTCTATAATTTTTCTACAACTGTAGCTGATTGTTTGCACACATACCAAGTGCAAGACAAACCATTAAAATGAGGAAACAATTTCTGTACTGTTTCCACTCATCCTCTTGTGCACATATACATTAAATATATGAGTGTTCTGAATATGCGTCACCGATCGAGGTAGACAAACTGAAATACTGCCGTCCATTTGGTAGCATGTGACTTGTAGAGTACATATTTGGAGCAATATGAGACAGCAGCAAGCCTGAACTCACAGACTAACCGTTTTTCCACGCCTCTGCCTGTTGTGAGAAAAGTTGCGAGGTGCCGGGGCTAGCAGTGTATTTAACACTAAGTTCTTCTAGAATCTACATATGTAAATGATGCTCTAAGCCCCCCCCCCCCCCCCCCTATTCTAACTCCGACTTTTGCTGTTGCACATGGATTAAAAATATACGCGAACTGACTGTAATCCACCCTGCAAGTGGAGTAGAAAAGAGTTTGGCACCTGCAATAATTTAATTTGATAAATAAGTTAAATAAAGGAAGGTTTCATTAACGTAGTGAGAAATGATAGGGTTGCTCTACCGATTAACAGAATGAAAGTTCTGTCCAAAGTAACAATATGATTTATTGAGACTAAACACAAAATAATAAACAAAAACACATGAAACATTTACAATACATCAAATTGGCTCAAATTGGATACTCAAATTAACGCTGTGAAGGTGAAGTTGTCCCTAAACTAGATTGTGACGTTTATGACGAAGTGGTATGTGGAGCCAATTCCTTGCAACTCAAATCTTAAGAGAGACACACAGCTAACCCAACATTAATTGTTGCTACATCAGTGAGAACTCAGACAATGAACACCCAAGATACAACAAAGAAAAGACGAACAGGCGCGCTCTGCTGAGCTCTGATTATCGCCTAGCAAAAATGCCTGCTTTGCCAGTGCTGCAGACGTACGATACCAAGCTGTCTTCTTAGCTGCAAGGACACGATCTGGCGTACTGGAAGCGATGGCTGGTTGCTTCGACGTCCCGTCGTGGTGATGATAATGTCGCGAGTATAGCCCGAAACAAATTGTCCTGGTCTGGTTGTTCCAGACTAAAGACTTCCTATCAATACAAACGCGCCTCTGAGGGAGACGAAGAAGGCTCGCCACACAATCACTGACGGTACAGTGATTGATTTTCACAAGCGAAGTCACACAGTAATTCCGATAAAGTCAACTTTAGCCACAACTGCCCAAGACAGACAACATAGGCCGCTTGTACACAGAACGCTGAATTGCCAACTATACTCGGAAAGTTACGTTGAAGTCGAAACTTCAGCAACTTCGTTAAACAGTTACAATCAAATAAAAGTATATTAGACAGCCAAAGGAAGGCAGGCTGTCCAGAGCAGCGAGAGCTCAGTGTTGTAACCTACTCCGACTGAAAGGCGAGAGCCGACTACCACCAGAGCATCTGTACAAACCAAACACAGAACATTCGCACCCCCACGACAGTGGCCGTGGTTAACCGTTCCAATCAGCAACTCGAAAACCGGCGGAAAATTCCACTCTATTGATGGAGCACTACCATTCCACCAATGGAGATTCTTGGCGCCAATTTCTGCGCCGATTTTGCTACGTCACGGAGCTATGCCCTGAGCAAGCCAATCACAGTTATGATTTTGCAGAAAGCGCGGGAATTTGCCCGCCAAAACTGCCTGGGTACACAAGTCATTCCCACGCCTCGCTGGTAGCCCGCCAGAAAGTGTTTTCGCTAAGTTTCTGCGAATTAACGGAACCTCTAGCCCAGCCGCAACTTCAGGCCCCTCCGAGCGTGTTCCGCCCCTATTCTACAATGTTGGCGTCTGGAAACCATTCACTCGACTCCCTCACACCCGTCGGCTTACCCTTTCAAGATCAGCAGAGCCCGCCTGTCACCGGAGAAACCTGGTGACGAGAGACGATGTGTGGGAAGCCCGCATGTGAAGGAATAGCAACTTTTCACTGCATGCAATTAGAGAGGAAAATCATAAGATAGAAGTATGAGAGGGGGCTCATGCCACCTCTCAAAGTGTACATATATTTCTGCAGAGTTGGTGATGTTTAGGGGATTACTAAAATGTTGACTCACTGCCTAGATACTTTTGCAAGCTCCAATTTGTTAGGGCTTGTCGATATGAAATTGCAGTTCAACATTCCGTCTACGGATGCTGTTTGTAAACCAACAAATAGCGTTGCACAAATGTTATATTGAAGCAGCACGAGAACCATATTTAGCACTAAAATACTGTCAAATAAGGATAATATGGAATTATGAGCGAGCCTTACAAGAAGTGTTACTTCAGTAGTCTTAAGAAAGGAGCCAGTGTATAGAACATACTTAAACCACTGTGCGTGACATTTGGGGACCCAATGCAAACTACTGATTGTCTGTTTACAGTTTTCATTATTTAATGTGTAAATCAAGATACTGTTGTATAGGAGGTGGTATTAGGAGACGGTATTATGTCTTGCAGCATATGACTGATCTTGTTGCACTATTTTGTGTGTGTATGTGTGTTAAGCTTCGATTTATAACACAGTTTTTACCTCACACATAGGAAGAAAACATTAATCGGATAATGTAATTGCTGTGGCTCCTCTTGATACTCTACTATTGCAATAAGATTACACCAAAAATGACATTAGTATGTCCGCACATTGTCCTTGTCAAGTGTGTCCACATTGTTCCGTTCTGCTGCGTTTTATAAGCGCTTCGTGAGACTCCACATTTGAAATTTGATGACAAATAAGGAAAGAACGCACGACAACACAGCGAAACATGATGCTGTGAGTACTGAATGTGTTATAATAGTGTACTTTTTCAAACAAATGTCTAGCGTTTACCGAATATTACTTCATTTATTACTCTTGTGCATCCCCTGAATGTAGCTGTTACACGATATTTCCATTCAACGACTTGTGCTTCTGTGGTATTTAAATGTCGAGTCAGATGTTAACAACACATAAAACTCCATTTCCCCTAGCCTTGCAAACAACTAGCTTGATATCGCAATATGTGGGCAGGGGTGGCGCAACAATCCTGACACGACGGTATTTCAGTCGACTGATCTAGGACCAGCTGCAGTTCGCACTGTGTCTTCACCTCAGGCACGCAATATTTGTCTACGACCAACAAGAGTTGTCGAAGACAACCCTTGTACATAAACAGCACATTCGACTAAGCGTCTGCAATGACATTGAGACCACGCCATTGCGTGTGTTTGTGTGTGTGTTAAAAACGATGGCACAAACTAGCTACCGCCCAGTTGCTCTTTTATATTCTTTTAGACTGACCTTCACCTAAATGCAATAGCTTGCATTCTAAGATATCCAAGTAAATACGACGCTGTGACATTTTCCGCAAAATGTCGAAAAATTTTAATTTTGTAGGCCAGGGTTTCTCAAATTTTTCCTGTGACGTAACGTTTTTAGAATCCTGGCATTCTGATGGAACACCTTGTTTATTCGAAGGTTAATAAAATTTTTATAACTAAGAAAACTAGTTTTTTAAGTGATTACTTCAATTTTAAATAATAAATAAATACTCAGGATTAGTAGAAAAATTTAAGAAAATAAGAAAAATGTTGGAAATGCCATGTTATTAATAGTTTTTCGCGGAGCATCTACTCACTTCCCGTGGAACACCAGTGTTTCACAGAACACAGCTGGCCAAACCCTGCTATAGGCAAATGGAGGATGACAGAATAATATCCTGAAGTCACAAAACTCGATATTCATCAATAGTGTCATTAAATTTTCTAATATTAACACTCACAACCGAAATTCACTTCATGATGACATGATTGCATGATACATTTTGGTATGGACGGCTTCAGAATTGGTCGGTCACCCATCTGTATCCGGCCTGTATCTTCGTTTATACTGTGATACTTCCTTGCAGTCTTTAGTTCTATAGATACATATATATGTGAAATGCTGGAAAATGATGATAAATATTACTAGTTTTGAAACTTCCTGGCAGATTAAAACTTTGTGCCCGACTGAGACTCGAACTCGGGACCTTTGCCTTTCGCGGGCAAGTGCGCACATTCCGCTGCAGAGTGAACATCTCATTCTGGAAACATCCCCCAGGCTGTGGCTAAGCCATGTCTCCGCAGTATCCTTTCTTTCAGGAGTGCTAGTTCTGCAAGGTTCGCAGCAGAGCTTCTGTAAAGTTTGGAAGGTAGGAGATGTGATACTGGCAGAAGTAAAGCTGTGAGTACCGGGCGTGAGTCGTGCTTCGGTAGCTCAGATGGTGGATCACTTGCCCGCGAAAGGCAAAGGTCCCGAGTTCGAGTCTCGGTCGGGCACACAGTTTTAATCTGCCAGGAAGTTTCATATCAGCGCACACTCCGCTGCAGAGTGAAAATCTCATTCTGACATTACTAGTCATGTTCACATTAAACAAACAAAACCCTGCAACAAATCGTAACCAGTATACATTATCAAAGTGTGGTATTCCTATGCGAGTAATACCGCCCCTAGTATTCTCATAAATAACAGACGGAGAAAAATCGAAAATTTACTCTGTAAAAAACAGTTGCCCCTACCAGCACAGCATGGGAACAGGATAAACTTTATTTAAAATAACTTTAAGACGGTAGAGACCTATCTGAAACTGTCCACACTCCACTTACGTAGTGGCATGCTGGGAAGTCATTGAAACGCCACCCACTGATGCCCTGAACAATTACAGTGCAGCTACTCACAAAGGTTCAGCGTGGGCTGTAATTATCATGTAGCAGTGAAACTAGGATGATATTCTTATGCGTTAATGTAACTGATTTACGCTGGAAAAAATTGGTTACGATTTTGGCGCTGTGAAACCAAGAATGAAGTATAGAAATGATTCCATTAGTCACGGATTAGCAACTGGAGGTGAGAAGAGAAGATCAAACAAATGGGAAAGTCTTACTGCTTATTTAATTATTGACCACCGCTTTCACACTTTGTTCAATATGAGCGATAGAGCAGTCGAAGAGGTTTGCACCAGGTGGCCACAATTGTAACTAGATTTTTTCCGTCGAAAATCGATTCTTCATTGACGCATTAGCATATCTACAAAGTTTTACTGTCATACGATAATCGCAGCCCACTTTAATTGTAACCACCTAGTACATATGCCCGACTGAGGTGAGAACTGCAGCATTGTGTGTTCGTTCTGCTGCCTCAGCGTCTAACATGAGCAAACTGACAAGAAGCTGCTCAGATGACGCCAGTAGCTTTTCGTATTGTCAGAGCAGCACGGTTTGCTGCCAATTTTCAAAAATTCAATTACACCTCAATACCGAGAGTAAATATAAGTCGACTTTCCTAGGAAAAAAATACCCCTATCGGCCAGCGTGTTCCACCTAACACACCGTGACCATGCCAGCAATATACAGGGTGTTACAAAAACGTACGGCCAAACTTTCAGGAAACATTCCTCACACACAAAGAAAGAAAATATGTTATGTGGACATGTGTCCGGAAACGCTTACTTCCCACGTCAGAGCTCATTTTATTACTTCTCTTCAAATCACATTAATCATGGAATGGAAACACACAGCAACAGAACGTACCAGCGTGACTTCAAACACTTTGTTACAGGAAATGTTCAAAATGTCCTGCGTTAGCGAGGATACATGCATCCACCCTCCGTCGCACGGAATCCCTGATTCGCTGATACAGCCCTGGAGAATGGCATATTGTATCACAGCCGTCCACAATACGAGCACGAAGAGTCTCTACATTTGGTACCGGGGTTGCGTAGACGAGCTTTCAAATGCCCCCATAAATGAAAGTCAAGAGGGTTGAGGTCAGGAGAGCGTGGAGGCCATGGAATTGGTCCGCCTCTACCAATTCATCGGTCACCGATTCTGTTGTTGAGAAGCGTACGAACACTTCGACTGAAATGTTCAGGAGCTCCATCGTACATGAACCACATGTTGTGTCGTACTTGTAAAGGCACATGTTCTAGCAGCACAGTTAGAGTATCCCATATGAAATCATGATAACGTGCTCCATTGATCGTAGGTGGAAGAACATGGGGCCCAAGACATCACCAACAATGCCTGCCCAAACGTTCACAGAAAATCTGTGTTGATGACGTGATTGCACAATTGCGTGCGGATTCTCGTCAGCCCACACATGTTGATTGTGAAAATTTACAATTTGATCACGTTGGAATGAAGCCTCATCCGTAAGGAGAACATTTGCACTGAAATGAGGATTGACACATTGTTGGATGAACCATTCGCAGAAGTGTACCCGTGGAGGCCAATCAGCTGCTGATAGTGCCTGCACACGCTGTACATGGTACGGAAACAACTGGTTCTCCCGGAGCGCTGTCCATACAGTGACGTGGTCAACGTTACCTTGTACAGCAGCAACTTCTCTGACGCTGACATTAGGGTTATCGTCAATTGCACGAAGAATTTCCTCGTCAATTACAGGTGTCCTCGTCGTTCTAGGTCGTCCCCAGTCGCGAGTCATAGGCTGGAATGTTCCGTGCTCCCTAAGACGCCGATCAATTGCTTCGAACGTATTCCTGTCGGGACACCTTCGTTCTGGAAATCTGTCTCGATACAAACGTACCGTGCCACGGCTATTGCCCCGTGCTAATCCATACATCAAATGGGCATCTGCTAAATCCGAATTTGTAAACATTGCACTGACTGCAAAACCACGTTCGTGATGAACACTAACCTGTTGATGCTACGTACTGATATGCTTGATGCTAGTACTGTAGAGCAACGAGTCGCATGTCAACACAAGCACCGAAGTCAACATTACCTTCCTTCAATTGGGCCAACTAGCGGTGAATCGAGGAAGTACACTCTTTGACATAAAACTTGACCGGCGGCCGGCCGCTTCAGAGGCTAAGTCCGCGCCGATCGCGACATGGGACAAAGAAACTGGCCAACTCGCTAATTCTCTAAGTCCGGTTATCTGCACAATCTGGCAACACTGTAGACTGCGGCACTTCCTGGAGGAAAACTTGTCCCAAGATAGAGAGACTCTAGGCTGATTGCGCCTGTGGTCTAGCGGTAGCGTGCGTTGTTTCTGTTCATAATGTCAGTGGATCGAGAGCAGCTGGCATAAAATATTTTTATAGCCTCTTCTGTCTGAATGCTGAAGACGTGAATGTAATGGTAGCGCAGATTCAATCTATTTCGCTTTGTGACACACCGATATCAAAATTTTATCTAGTAACGATTTTGCGGCAGATTTCCTGCAGACTGTCCTCCTCTGGACGCCGTATGCGGCAAAGCTCCGGGATCCATTTGCTGTCTACTGGCAGCGGCCGTGGCGACAGCAGCGGCGCTGCACTCCCCCGTTCTTTATCGAAAGCGCCTGCTACCGCTCATCGCTTTTGATGATTTGAAACGCTTTATTATTAAATGTTGCTCCACAGAAAATTTCTACAATTTCCATTCACGCTCAAAAGCATAGGAGACAGACGCCCTGATTAGTAGGCGGGTAATCGGCAAGAGCTGAGTATGGCCCGAAATTAATTTTATAGACTGGGACGAAATTAAACCACCTCACTACATTCGATGAATTTATAAATGCTTCATACCTCGTTTCTTTTCCTTTCAAACTTAATTATTTGTGCAACTTTTGGTCAATGATTGGATGTTTTCGACAAGCCAGAGTGAGCGTCTGTGGTGTAAAATGTATTACAGTTCTTGTTTCATTCCTTATGGTAAGTCTATGCGATAAACTGTGTGAATACCTTGCAATGCATGCTCTGTAGCAGTGCAGGCACACTGCACATTTGGAGTTCCATGTATGGGTTCATGAAGTATTTACTGTTGATCGGAAGTGATAGTTAAGGTCATCAGATTTAATCCAGATAAATTTGTCGTTTTGAAGGTTTCAGAGAACGGAAAGGAATTGCTAACGCCGGTGTTAGAAAACGTCTACAGTTAAACGCTATTGCAAAAATTTAGAAGATGTGAACTATATTAATGAACATGTGCACTTCATAAACAACCTTCTGACATGTTAGACCTATATGACGAACAAAGCTCAAATTTATATCGTTGACAGTCGGTTTGAGTCTTTTCAGGACCTATTTTACAGTGAAGCACCTTGGAATTTGCAAAGCAGAAATCCATGATATTAACTTAATTTACTAAGTCGAAATCGGACGAAGATTGATGTTTAAAGGCATTCTTCAGATTTCGCATAAGAAATGTTTACTAGCAGTTTGCAACTCCATTAATTAAAATGGAAAATAAAATGTTTTAGTCAGCGGCTTCTACCGTGATTCGAACTTATAGTACAAGCACTGCAACGCACAAGGGAACCTCTGAGCTAACGACACACTGGCGGCCAGAGGCGGACTATAGTCACTGCGATGTTGCCTGAGCCTCAAAACGCAACCTTAAACACAGAAACAGAGGAGGTGGAGATTACTGTTTTAACGTCCCGTCGACAACGATGTCATTAGAGACGGATCACAAGCTCGGATTAGGGAAGGATGGGGAAGGAAATCGGCCGTGCCCTTCCTAAGGAACCATCCCGGCATTTGCCTGAAGCGATTTAGGGAAATCATTGAAAACCTAAATCAGGATGGCCGGGCGCGGGATTGCACCATCGTCCTCCCGAATGCACACACAAACAGGTGTTACTTATGTGAAGAACGCCGTTCTTGGAGTCCAGAAATTAAATATACTTTCTAATTGTGTCATCTTGCAGCGGATTATATCGTACGAGTCTTCGATGTGGAAAACGAATGTTAAGTGAATTTAGCGAGGTAACGCCGACCTACACCCGGAAGTAAATGCACTATCAGAGTGTTGACAAATACTTGCTACGACGCTGCCATTTCTCGGCTCTCTGACGAGGCAGCTCTTCAGCGAAATGCTTGCCGTGATTCTCCGATACGGTTCTTCAGAGTGGAGACGCGCGCACACGTTTGGTTTTTATGCGGCGTTCTCCCCTGGTGGTTTCTGACGTCGCCTTGTGGGCTATGTATACATATGAGACATTCAATTATCATTAATCCAGAATGATACAAGTTTCAGCTTCCGGCGTGGAAGAAGGCTGTTGACGCCGACATTATATCATTTCAACGTAGGGAAAGCAAAACGGATCATTCAATGTTTCTCATTCAACATAAAGCATGTGAGACAAATTTCCGTAACGTTCATAATCATCTAAAAATACAAACGAAGTAAAAATACACCGGAATCTTATTCGAATTGAATATAATGTAAGATACCAAACGCTTTGCACCTCGATGTCGAATTTGTCCACTTGCAATCGTTTGCAGCATGCACATAGATAGTCATGATTACCACGAGAATGAAGAAATTTGTTGGTAAGGATGGAAGCAAGAAGAGACGCAGTCAACAAATATTCTATTCCTCATGGCATTCATTTCATTTGACACGTAAGAAGAGGTAAAGCGGGAATTTACTTTCGTTAACACGAAAGATATGCCGCACATATTGATAACGAGGAAGTCTGCGTCTTCATACGTTTCCTCCTTGAAATCTGTATGCTCTATTATATACTAAGTAGCCCGATCATTGTTTCAGTAATGTGACCCTCTTGTTTGACCCCGTAACGATGAACAGATTCCAAATGCATGTCTCTGCGTGAAAGTAGCTGTTCGAACCCTTCCTGGGTTGTTTTTTGTGTTTTATTGCTTGGAATTCCTGAAGCAGACCACTGTGCCTTCCCCCCTCGTGGGTTAGGTCTCAAAACTAAACCGCTTTGTGTCCAATGGCATAATTTATTCATACAGCATCAGCATAAGACTCTTGCGAGTGAGAGAATGACAATAACAATCGTAACAAGAACAAGCAAATAATGAATGATGTTTATTCCAACGCAGAACGAGAATGGCTTTAAATATAAAAATCTATATCTATATCCATATCTATTGATCTTTGAGTTGGCACAATGAAAATATATTCTTAGCATTTAGTTACTGAATTTAGTTCTGGATGTTTGCAGAGAAAAGGAAAAGTCGGTACTTCTCGCTAGTGTAATATAATGTGAACCAGCAACTACCCTTTCCTTAGAACACGACTCAAGCAGGTCCTCAAGTAGGCACTGCTGCACTCTGTTCCCTGACATTGCTCTGATGACGGTTAATGCAGATAGTTCCGATTATGAAATACAAAACGTATTGCAGGTTAGTTCCTAGGATAGTAACATTAAATTTGCGTTGTAGACGGCACATGAACGTGACGACTATCCATATTACTCATCAATATAAAAAGACAGTATTTTGGGAATTTAGCAGGATTACTCAAAATGAATTCTGAAATTGGGTGACTGACCGCACAGGTGCTAAACGTCGTCAAGAGTATACGATGTCCTAATCGCATTAGGAATATGAAGATCGTCTTCGACAGCTCGCAACTTTCACATAGCTAACCGCACCCTACTCCAGACAGCTCTCGGTGGAGTTGCACTACGTTGCCGATGTTATGGAAGGCCTTCAAACCGACAACAGACCACATATTGAAAAATACAAGCGAATTCTCTTGCAGCGTAAGCTTATTGTAACTAATCTAAAAATTATTGGAGAGGAACATTGTCCTATTCAAAAAAGTAAAATGTTACACACTGTTGACGTCAAACGGACATTATCTATGTCCTGTCTTGTGTCCTACTCATCTATAATATCAAGTGTACTATGAAAATGATTATATATAATGGATTATAAGGTAATGCATTGATACCAGATGGTGGGGGCCGGCCGATGTGGCCGTGCGGTTCTAGGCGCTTCAGTCTGGAACCACGTGACCGCTACGGTCGCAGGTTCGAATCCTGCCTCGGGCATGGATGTGTGTGATGTCCTTAGGTTAGTTAGGTTTAAGTAGTTCTAAGTTCTAGGGGACTGATGACCTTAGAAGTTAAGTCCCATGGTGCTCAGAGCCATTTGAACTATTTACCACAAAATGACATTAAAAATTTTAGTTATTCACGAGCAGCTAGTTGAGAATATGTATGAACATTAAATGACACGACGAACCGTCATGTTCTGCATATGGATTCAAACCCAGCTCATGCAGACTAAGCAAAGATTTCGTGACTGACGGAAACTAACAGTCATTCCTGATTAGGCATACAGAGAGTGATATACCTCGATTTTAGACAGTATCAGTTAGCAAATATCAACTTTAAATTGCATAACGCAAACATTTTTAACAGACGCGAATTCCTACCCAGCATCTATTGTCCCTGTTAACGAACTACGAGAGATGTTAAATATTGCTTCTTCACAAGTAACTTACTTGAAATGCCGTGAGGTAAAGCTGTGTGTTGGACACGGATTCGAACCCGGAACCTAATCGGATTGCTATCGAAGCACAGTCAAATGTGACATATCGGAATTTCGCGGCAGTAACTAGATGTTATAACTGAAATGACGAGACGAAAAATTAATTTTTTCCTTCCCAGGACTCCAACCCGGCACCTATCGCTGTTATATTCTAGAGAAAACTAACGTTAAATATGGGTTTGTTGCACCAGCAGTGACATGTGAGCATGTTTGAACTGAAATAATATGACGAAGAGTTCAGCGCTCACTGGGAATAGAGCCCCACACATATCGTTGTTGACTACACACAAAGAGACGTCAGCTACCGAATTTTTCTCCACCAGCTGCTCAGAATAGCATCTTGAACTTACAGTCATCTCGCAAATAGTTCTGTGTCTCACTGGGAGTTAAAAACGTCAGATATCGTTAGTGTGACAGCGAATGAAAATACATTAAAAATCAAAATTATTATCCACCAGCAGACAGGTGTTCTCATGCTAGAGCTTGATAATACATAATTAAATCTTTAGTGCCGGGCCAGGATTCGATCCCATTCACGCATAATATGTGAAGGTGTTGAGGAATCTGCAGTTTTGAACAAACAACAAATTGTAGCCGAGCTGTATTGCCACGAAGGGATCAAATTCCGCGTTAAGGGCGGTCTGAGTTGCATTCCCAGTTCAGAACCAATTTTATCGACATACAGAAGCTCAAATAAAAGATGGAATAAGTGTCCTGTGACCATACATAGCGTTTGTGTCGTCACTTGAAATAAATAACTAGTATAAGAAAGGTTACTGGTGGTAGAGTTTCTACATGTCGCCACTCCAGACTTTATTGTGGTTCAACCTACCGTCTACTTGGTAAAGAAGGAATATCATCTTTAATGTGAATTTTCTGACCACGCAGCCATTATATCTCCTTCACTTGGTGTAGCCAGGAGAGAATGGAATCTGTCTCTCCCTATCTAAAATCATTGACAGAAGTGGGAATCGAACCCAGACCATAGGTATAACAACCTACCATCCGTCCAACAGACCACGAAATCCTCTTCTCTGCGAGTCATTTTTCTATCGTAACGCAGTTGCGCCACACTGGATGAGAATTCTGACACACAGGCTCCCTGTAGTAATTTGCAGCATGTTCAGTAAATTCATTTACTTGGTTGACCGAATCACCATGAACTAGCTGCTTCGGCTACCCAGTGCATACATTCGACTATTTTGTAATCAAAGAAATAAAATCACGTTACTGCCACCTACACACAACTGCCAACATTGTAGGAAGCAGAAGTTTAAATAAGAAGTGTTCCTTTTCACTTGAGCTATTCTATTGCGCTATCTGTTACTAGAAAACGTCGTTCAGTCCAAAAGAAAAGCTGTAACTGTTTGTCTCACAGAAGTCAAGACATGGCCATATGCATAATCTCACAGTGCTGTGGAATCCAAAAGTTCTGAAGGAATAGTTGCCGAGCTCTGGAGCTGTTGTAGTTCCGTGTCAGCTTGTAGCATAGATAAGATGTCGCGAGTTCGAATACATTCAGTGCTACATTTTTTAAAACGCAATTCTGCTCTCTGCTGAAGTTATCAATCTAATGGAACTTTGAACAAATTCCCTTCACTTCTCAACCCAAAGTAGTCGCATGTGGAAAAAGGACTAACTACTGTGACTTTTGTCCTATTCAGGTTTAATAGACAGCAGGCAGCAGATGCATCTCGAAGATGTGCAGGGAGAGCGCATCGTGCCATAATATGTCAGAAAAGTATTTTCTACATTAGCCGTCGTGTGGTAGTGATATTTTATTCTTCTTCAAGCTTTGATTGACAGCTTTAACTCAGAACAAATTTTCTACATGCATGTAATCAATAAACTGCATGTGCATTGTCAGACTGTCATAGGTAACATCAGAGAATTCGCATATATCGTTGATGATTAATTTCTCTCTCATGTTTACTATTGTTTTAACAACACTAAAGGAAACCTTACGAAAATTGTGCACTGTATTATAAGGAATGAAATAAAACTAACGATGATAACCTTACGACGAAAGTATCTGTACACAAGCATGCCTCTATCGACACGAATTAGTAAAATACTACTCACTTAGATTTTGATAGGGTCTGTGTTTAATTGGTATGCTGTGTCATACTCAAGAGGTATGCAAATGTGGCATTTCATAAATATAGTTACGTATTCCTAGAAACCCAAAATTCGCTTGTCAGCAGCGGAAAGAGGCGATACCTGTTGTGCAGCATTGTAAGTTTTTCAACATTGCACTATGAGCTGAAAGCATTTTCTTGCGATTTCCGTATTGATGTTTGATCTGACTGCTTGTAGCTCTTTCACAGAAGGGATAAAAACGTTTCAGTCAGTGAGACTGGAACTGCGAACCGTAACAGACGCTGTTTCACATGTCAGCACGTTACCACAGAGCTGGCGAGGGGGTATGGGTCTCAGTTTCCTATTACGACGGCAATAGTAACTAGAACTCGTAAACCGCTATTTAAAGGTCGAGATTAGTTGCGATTTCCACCTGCAACGACTTTCTTGGGCTGAAAACCGTAAATTTTCAATCTTTTGTTACCCTTCAAGCTATAATAACTCAGATTATTCAATGGAAATGACAGGTAAAATCAAGTGAACTTTGAGGCTTAATTCCGTGCACACCAGGAAGTAACTCGTCGATCACAGAGTTGCCAAACATACGTTGCCTTTTTGCCAAATCTCAGTTACAGTACCAGCAGGAAGAAGACGAACCGATGTGATCCTACAGCGGTCTGGGAAGTGACCATAGCTGGTGTCTCCAAGTCGCGGCTGCTACGGCCTGGAATACGTAATGCGTCTGATTCGCTTTCTGTAACTAGGTTTAGGGACTGGAGCGTAGTTACTAATAATACTCAGAACTGACTGCAAACTGAGCATCATAAATCAGTAACTCTCATTGTTGTTTTTATATTTCTTTCGTAAGTGCACTCATAACTAAGAAAGTCATTCACAGGCGTTTTCCTGCCTCGCCGATAGTCGAGCAGAACATACAAATAAAAATAAAAAAGAATGTGTGTGTGTGTGTGTGTGTGTGTGTGTGTGTGTGTGTGTGTGTGTGTGTGTGAGAGAGAGAGAGAGAGAGAGAGAGAGAGAGAAATAAAAAGCAATGAAAGAGTGTGTAAAAAATTGTTGTAAAGAAATTGAATCATGGTATTTAAAGAAATCTTTCATTAAAATGACACGTTCCACATCATTACGAAATGTCGTATTCATGATCTATGGAACAAGAGTTAATCTAATGTAATGTAATCTAATCTAATCACATCATATTGATTATTAGCCATGAAGAGTCATGAACTACCGAAAGTTTTGCCAATACCAGTAACCAAATCTAAACTTGAAAATAAAAGACGACAATTTTTGTAATAAACTGTGACTCCTATCAAGACCCTTTCATCCCTGTTATCTAACCACGAAAGATGTCTGATATACCTCCATTCTGAAGTAACAAAGTGTGCATGCATTTAAAGATGAAGTGCATGATGTGAAGTTCTGTGACGGAGATACGAACCCAACACGTAATCCGATTGTTAACTAAGAAAAATCAAATGTTACGTATCGGTTTTTCTTACGAGCCGCTAGGTGTCTGAATCTAAAATAAGGATACAAACTTCTGTGCCTAAGCGACAATCGAACTGCACACCTACCGCGCATCCACGAATATAGCTTAAGTATCAGTTGCTTACTCATGAACAGTAAGATGTGTGCGTGTTTGACCAGAAATAACGACACCTGTTGCGATTGTTGGCAACACATGAACAGACATTGAAATTGCGCGTTAATTTTCACTAGCAGGTGGGTGTGCACTTGATAAAGCTAGAAATGAAATTATGAATATTTTTGTACTGGATCAGGTTTCAGACCCACATACTTACCTTTGGAAGAGAGCTAGAGAAGATTGCAGTCTTGGGAACAGGAACGAAATGACTGAACTATACTGTTCCGAGAGATTCAGATCCTCGAAAGAGGAGATACGAATTCGAATCACAGTCCAGCACCAAATTTTTAAACGTCTCTAGTTCAATCAAGTACAAGTAAAATAAGAGCCCTGTCCCTTTAAATGGCTATCGGTTCATCAAATAAAATAAAATTTTCTAATGTAAGTAAGTTTACTGGCGACTTTATTTCTGTTTACCATGACTTCCGCTTTGTCATTTCCCAACGAAAACTGGCTCTGCTCAGTTGGTTATGAAGGAACGTGATGTTTAATGCGGATTCTGGATTATAACGTCTTTCTCTTGAGGTTACCAGAGGTAAAATAAATCTGTTTGTGCCTCTTAAAAGTAAATGCCTGAACCCACGCATTGCATCTGTGATAGCTCGTTCCACCAGACCATTGTGGCCACATTACCCAGCCCCAGGAGTGTGCTGTAACGGATGATGTGCTTAGCTTACAAAATTAGTCACGGTGGAAAAAATGCGAGTCTATTAAATGGTCAAGTAGAAGCAAGCTTCTGACGCAGAGATTATGCTATTCTCATGTCAGCAGGATGTAAAGACTCTTCTAGGCATCATAGGCTGGATGTGAAGCCATTTTGATTTTTCACAAATTCAGCAAATTTCTTAGTTCGAGAAAATCTACTGTGAAGTGTGAAGTTGCCGGATAATTCGATTATTACTGTTATTATTAATATCATTTTATTCATACTGCTGCTGTAACACAAGTGCTTGAACATCATTTAGTATCTTTTGGTCACTATAGAAGTAGTTTCCCAAGAACAGGTTCTTTCCCTGTCTACGGAATCCTTTTCATGTTAATATCAAACACCAGCAATTACTCGTAGATTACATTAAAACTAAAGTAATTGACGAAGACGTTACTTGGTAACAAAAACGCACTGCCTTTCTTCATTTACTTTCGCCTAGAAGTGGCTATCGAGTACTGACAAACCAAAAGGCAAGAGATCTTACTGCCTTCCGATATACGTTGCTGTTAGTTCTTCCACATGATTTGGTCGACATGACCTGTTTCAAGTAGTGTATGACAGACAGTGTTTTAGAAAATCTATTGTTTCCCTTTGCAATAAACAGAAGTATTTTCATTCTAAGCTGTCCAAGTACAAAATTTTCGCAATATTAGTGCACATTTAATATTCGCTTCTATAATGTATAAAAGTATTTCACAGTCGCAAAACTCGCATCCGAAACGTTGACCTTACACTTAGTCGCTGACCATAAATTCTAGCTCAGAGTGACACCAGTTTAAATAACCTAATGTAGCGAAGACTGTTTGCCAGTGCTCTTTCTCACCGGAAAATACGCAATTGACTCATTTGGCTCCATAAGTACACTGTAACAGTAATTTCTGTGTGAAATTTGTCAATAAGCTTTCGCCTTCCAACCGGCAAAATACGGACGAGTACAGCCGGTAAACAAATCACAAATCACGATTTAGTGCCGATAAGACGATTTCTTTAAACATTGTCGAAGCTGAGGGAATTTATTTTCTGCTTAAATCGTCTTAAGCAGCAACGTTCACAGATATCTCAAATAGGAAAAAGCTGAATATCCAGGTACGAAGGTTGTAAAACAAACTTCCCACAGTTTGTGTCAGGTTGATCTTTTCGTCTGATAACACTGCTTAAGTATTTTGTCTAAGAGGTATCACAAGTAGTATCCCTGTAGCTGTGGGAATCATTGGTTGAAAACGAGTTTAACACCAATGGGTACAGTGCTGCTATATTTTCAAAATTATTATCAACTTAAGTCTGAGTTCATCCACAAACTGAGGCGTATTTATAATATTGAAGCTAGACTGTGTATCCTTGTCTTTCTTGAGTGGTCACTGGAAGGCGTTTACACACACGTATACAATACTATGAATACTTCGAACGCTATGGTTAACGTTGCTCTCATAAACTACTTTTTTTTTAAATTCTTCTGGGTCTTAAGCGAGCAATATGTGTTGTAGATACAGTCTCAGACCAAAAAATTGACCGCCGAGTCGTTCACGTAAGGTGGACAATACAGTCATGCTCCTCTCAGAATTCTATGTCTGGCAATATGCTCGATCTAGCAACATGTAGACTGCGGCACTTCCCAGAGGAAGTCTTGACACCAGTCTTAGTACATTACTCTAGACTACGACCGTAGTCTTGAGGTTAAACGCGAGACCAGCTAATATGATATTGTAGATTCGCTTGAATTACACTCATAGCTTCAGCACCGAGAGGAAAGGGGCCATAAAAATTCTGTCGATATGTGCTTTCGGTCGCCAGACGTCATATTAGCTGGTCTCGCGTTTTACCTCAAGACTACGGTCGTGTTCCATCAGCGGTACGAATAAAATGATATTAATAATAACAGTAATAATCGAATTATCCGGCAACTTCACACTTCACAGTGGATTTTCTCGAACTAAGAAATTTGCTGGATTTGTGAAAAATCAAAATGGCTTCACATCCAGCCTATGATGCCTAGAAGAGTCTTTACATCCTGCTGACATGAGAATAGCATAATCTCTGCGTCAGAAGCTTGCTTCTACTTGACCATTTAATAGACTCGCATTTTTTCCACCGTGACTAATTTTGTAAGCTAAGCACATCATCCGTTACAGCACACTCCTGGGGCTGGGTAATGTGGCCACAATGGTCTGGTGGAACGAGCTATCACAGGTGCAATGCGTGGGTTCAGGCATTTACTTTTAAGAGGCACAAACAGATTTATTTTACCTCTGGTAACCTCAAGAGAAAGACGTTATAATCCAGAATCCGCATTAAACATCACGTTCCTTCATAACCAACTGAGCAGAGCCAGTTTTCGTTGGGAAATGACAAAGCGGAAGTCATGGTAAACAGAAATACAGTCGCCAGTAAACTTACTTACATTAGAAAATTTTATTTTATTTGATGAACCGATAGCCATTTAAAGGGACAGGGCTCTTATTTTACTTGTACTTGATTGAACTAGAGACGTTTAAAAATTTGGTGCTGGACTGTGATTCGAATTCGTATCTCCTCTTTCGAGGATCTGAATCTCTCGGAACAGTATAGTTCAGTCATTTCGTTCCTGTTCCCAAGACTGCAATCTTCTCTAGCTCTCTTCCAAAGGTAAGTATGTGGGTCTGAAACCTGATCCAGTACAAAAATATTCATAATTTCATTTCTAGCTTTATCAAGTGCACACCCACCTGCTAGTGAAAATTAACGCGCAATTTCAATGTCTGTTCATGTGTTGCCAACAATCGCAACAGGTGTCGTTATTTCTGGTCAAACACGCACACATCTTACTGTTCATGAGTAAGCAACTGATACTTAAGCTATATTCGTGGATGCGCGGTAGGTGTGCAGTTCGATTGTCGCTTAGGCACAAAAGTTTGTATCCTTATTTTAGATTCAGACACCTAGCGGCTCGTAAGAAAAACCGATACGTAACATTTGATTTTTCTTAGTTAACAATCGGATTACGTGTTGGGTTCGTATCTCCGTCACAGAACTTCACATCATGCACTTCATCTTTAAATGCATGCACACTTTGTTACTTCAGAATGGAGGTATATCAGACATCTTTCGTGGTTAGATAACAGGGATGAAAGGGTCTTGATAGGAGTCACAGTTTATTACAAAAATTGTCGTCTTTTATTTTCAAGTTTAGATTTGGTTACTGGTATTGGCAAAACTTTCGGTAGTTCATGACTCTTCATGGCTAATAATCAATATGATGTGATTAGATTAGATTACATTACATTAGATTAACTCTTGTTCCATAGATCATGAATACGACATTTCGTAATGATGTGGAACGTGTCATTTTAATGAAAGATTTCTTTAAATACCATGATTCAATTTCTTTACAACAATTTTTTACACACTCTTTCATTGCTTTTTATTTCTCTCTCTCTCTCTCTCTCTCTCTCTCTCTCTCTCACACACACACACACACACACACACACACACACACACATTCTTTTTTATTTTTATTTGTATGTTCTGCTCGACTATCGGCGAGGCAGGAAAACGCCTGTGAATGACTTTCTTAGTTTTGAGTGCACTTACGAAAGAAATATAAAAACAACAATGAGAGTTACTGATTTATGATGCTCAGTTTGCAGTCAGTTCTGAGTATTATTAGTAACTACGCTCCAGTCCCTAAACCTAGTTACAGAAAGCGAATCAGACGCATTACATATTCCAGGCCGCAGCAGCCGCGACTTGGAGACACCAGCTATGGGCACTTCCCAGACCGCTGTAGGATCACATCGGTTCGTCTTCTTCCTGCTGGTACTGTAACTGAGATTTGGCAACAAGGCAACGTATGTTTGGCAACTCTGTGATCGACGAGTTACTTCCTGGTGTGCACGGAATTAAGCCTCAAAGTTCACTTGATTTTACCTGTCATTTCCATTGAATAATCTGAGTTATTATAGCTTGAAGGGTAACAAAAGATTGAAAATTTACGGTTTTCAGCCCAAGAAAGTCGTTGCAGGTGGAAATCGCAACTAATCTCGACCTTTAAATAGCGGTTTACGAGTTCTAGTTACTATTGCCGTCGTAATAGGAAGCTGAGACCCATACCCCCTCGCCAGCTCTGTGGTAACGTGCTGACCTGTGAAACAGCGTCTGTTACGGTTCGCAGTTCCAGTCTCACTGACTGAAACGTTTTTATCCCTTCTGTGAAAGAGCTACAAGCAGTCAGATCAAACATCAATACGGAAATCGCAAGAAAATGCTTTCAGCTCATAGTGCAATGTTGAAAAACTTACAATGCTGCACAACAGGTAACGCCTCTTTCCGCTGCTGACAAGCGAATTTTGGGTTTCTAGGAATACGTAACTATATTTATGAAATGCCACATTTGCATACCTCTTGAGTATGACACAGCATACCAATTAAACACAGACCCTATCAAAATCTAAGTGAGTAGTATTTTACTAATTCGTGTCGATAGAGGCATGCTTGTGTACAGATACTTTCGTCGTAAGGTTATCATCGTTAGTTTTATTTCATTCCTTATAATACAGTGCACAATTTTCGTAAGGTTTCCTTTAGTGTTGTTAAAACAATAGTAAACATGAGAGAGAAATTAATCATCAACGATATATGCGAATTCTCTGATGTTACCTATGACAGTCTGACAATGCACATGCAGTTTATTGATTACATGCATGTAGAAAATTTGTTCTGAGTTAAAGCTGTCAATCAAAGCTTGAAGAAGAATAAAATATCACTACCACACGACGGCTAATGTAGAAAATACTTTTCTGACATATTATGGCACGATGCGCTCTCCCTGCACATCTTCGAGATGCATCTGCTGCCTGCTGTCTATTAAACCTGAATAGGACAAAAGTCACAGTAGTTAGTCCTTTTTCCACATGCGACTACTTTGGGTTGAGAAGTGAAGGGAATTTGTTCAAAGTTCCATTAGATTGATAACTTCAGCAGAGAGCAGAATTGCGTTTTAAAAAATGTAGCACTGAATGTATTCGAACTCGCGACATCTTATCTATGCTACAAGCTGACACGGAACTACAACAGCTCCAGAGCTCGGCAACTATTCCTTCAGAACTTTTGGATTCCACAGCACTGTGAGATTATGCATATGGCCATGTCTTGACTTCTGTGAGACAAACAGTTACAGCTTTTCTTTTGGACTGAACGACGTTTTCTAGTAACAGATAGCGCAATAGAATAGCTCAAGTGAAAAGGAACACTTCTTATTTAAACTTCTGCTTCCTACAATGTTGGCAGTTGTGTGTAGGTGGCAGTAACGTGATTTTATTTCTTTGATTACAAAATAGTCGAATGTATGCACTGGGTAGCCGAAGCAGCTAGTTCATGGTGATTCGGTCAACCAAGTAAATGAATTTACTGAACATGCTGCAAATTACTACAGGGAGCCTGTGTGTCAGAATTCTCATCCAGTGTGGCGCAACTGCGTTACGATAGAAAAATGACTCGCAGAGAAGAGGATTTCGTGGTCTGTTGGACGGATGGTAGGTTGTTATACCTATGGTCTGGGTTCGATTCCCACTTCTGTCAATGATTTTAGATAGGGAGAGACAGATTCCATTCTCTCCTGGCTACACCAAGTGAAGGAGATATAATGGCTGCGTGGTCAGAAAATTCACATTAAAGATGATATTCCTTCTTTACCAAGTAGACGGTAGGTTGAACCACAATAAAGTCTGGAGTGGCGACATGTAGAAACTCTACCACCAGTAACCTTTCTTATACTAGTTATTTATTTCAAGTGACGACACAAACGCTATGTATGGTCACAGGACACTTATTCCATCTTTTATTTGAGCTTCTGTATGTCGATAAAATTGGTTCTGAACTGGGAATGCAACTCAGACCGCCCTTAACGCGGAATTTGATCCCTTCGTGGCAATACAGCTCGGCTACAATTTGTTGTTTGTTCAAAACTGCAGATTCCTCAACACCTTCACATATTATGCGTGAATGGGATCGAATCCTGGCCCGGCACTAAAGATTTAATTATGTATTATCAAGCTCTAGCATGAGAACACCTGTCTGCTGGTGGATAATAATTTTGATTTTTAATGTATTTTCATTCGCTGTCACACTAACGATATCTGACGTTTTTAACTCCCAGTGAGACACAGAACTATTTGCGAGATGACTGTAAGTTCAAGATGCTATTCTGAGCAGCTGGTGGAGAAAAATTCGGTAGCTGACGTCTCTTTGTGTGTAGTCAACAACGATATGTGTGGGGCTCTATTCCCAGTGAGCGCTGAACTCTTCGTCATATTATTTCAGTTCAAACATGCTCACATGTCACTGCTGGTGCAACAAACCCATATTTAACGTTAGTTTTCTCTAGAATATAACAGCGATAGGTGCCGGGTTGGAGTCCTGGGAAGGAAAAAATTAATTTTTCGTCTCGTCATTTCAGTTATAACATCTAGTTACTGCCGCGAAATTCCGATATGTCACATTTGACTGTGCTTCGATAGCAATCCGATTAGGTTCCGGGTTCGAATCCGTGTCCAACACACAGCTTTACCTCACGGCATTTCAAGTAAGTTACTTGTGAAGAAGCAATATTTAACATCTCTCGTAGTTCGTTAACAGGGACAATAGATGCTGGGTAGGAATTCGCGTCTGTTAAAAATGTTTGCGTTATGCAATTTAAAGTTGATATTTGCTAACTGATACTGTCTAAAATCGAGGTATATCACTCTCTGTATGCCTAATCAGGAATGACTGTTAGTTTCCGTCAGTCACGAAATCTTTGCTTAGTCTGCATGAGCTGGGTTTGAATCCATATGCAGAACATGACGGTTCGTCGTGTCATTTAATGTTCATACATATTCTCAACTAACTGCTCGTGAATAACTAAAATTTTTAATGTCATTTTGTGTTAAATAGTTCAAATGGCTCTGAGCACCATGGGACTTAACTTCTAAGGTCATCAGTCCCCTAGAACTTAGAACTACTTAAACCTAACTAACCTAAGGACATCACACACATCCATGCCCGAGACAGGATTCGAACCTGCGACCGTAGCGGTCACGCGGTTCCAGACTGAAGCGCCTAGAACCGCACGGCCACATCGGCCGGCCCCCACCATCTGGTATCAATGCATTACCTTATAATCCATTATATATAATCATTTTCATAGTACACTTGATATTATAGATGAGTAGGACACAAGACAGGACATAGATAATGTCCGTTTGACGTCAACAGTGTGTAACATTTTACTTTTTTGAATAGGACAATGTTCCTCTCCAATCATTTTTAGATTAGTTACAATGAGCTTACGCTGCAAGAGAATTCGCTTGTATTTTTCAATATGTGGTCTGTTGTCGGTTTGAAGGCCTTCCATAACATCGGCAACGTAGTGCAACTCCACCGAGAGCTGTCTGGAGTAGGGTGGGGATAGCAATGTGAAAGTTGCGAGCTGTCGAAGACGATCTTCATATTCCTAATGCGATTAGGACATCGTATACTCTTGACGACGTTTAGCACCTGTGCGGTCAGTCACCCAATTTCAGAATTCATTTTCAGTAATCCTGTTAAATTCCCAAAATATTGTCTTTTTATATTGATGAGTAATATGGATAGTCGTCACGTTCATGTGCCGTCTACAACGCAAATTTAATGTTACTATCCTAGGAACTAACCTGCAATACGTTTTGTATTTCATAATCGGAACTATCTGCATTAACCGTCATCAGAGCAATGTCAGGGAACAGAGTGCAGCAGTGCCTACTTGAGGACCTGCTTGAGTCGTGTTCTAAGGAAAGGGTAGTTGCTGGTTCACATTATATTACACTAGCGAGAAGTACCGACTTTTCCTTTTCTCTGCAAACATCCAGAACTAAATTCAGTAACTAAATGCTAAGAATATATTTTCATTGTGCCAACTCAAAGATCAATAGATATGGATATAGATATGGATTTTTATATTTAAAGCCATTCTCGTTCTGCGTTGGAATAAACATCATTCATTATTTGCTTGTTCTTGTTACGATTGTTATTGTCATTCTCTCACTCGCAAGAGTCTTATGCTGATGCTGTATGAATAAATTATGCCATTGGACACAAAGCGGTTTAGTTTTGAGACCTAACCCACGAGGGGGGAAGGCACAGTGGTCTGCTTCAGGAATTCCAAGCAATAAAACACAAAAAACAACCCAGGAAGGGTTCGAACAGCTACTTTCACGCAGAGACATGCATTTGGAATCTGTTCATCGTTACGGGGTCAAACAAGAGGGTCACATTACTGAAACAATGATCGGGCTACTTAGTATATAATAGAGCATACAGATTTCAAGGAGGAAACGTATGAAGACGCAGACTTCCTCGTTATCAATATGTGCGGCATATCTTTCGTGTTAACGAAAGTAAATTCCCGCTTTACCTCTTCTTACGTGTCAAATGAAATGAATGCCATGAGGAATAGAATATTTGTTGACTGCGTCTCTTCTTGCTTCCATCCTTACCAACAAATTTCTTCATTCTCGTGGTAATCATGACAATCTATGTGCATGCTGCAAACGATTGCAAGTGGACAAATTCGACATCGAGGTGCAAAGCGTTTGGTATCTTACATTATATTCAATTCGAATAAGATTCCGGTGTATTTTTACTTCGTTTGTATTTTTAGATGATTATGAACGTTACGGAAATTTGTCTCACATGCTTTATGTTGAATGAGAAACATTGAATGATCCGTTTTGCTTTCCCTACGTTGAAATGATATAATGTCGGCGTCAACAGCCTTCTTCCACGCCGGAAGCTGAAACTTGTATCATTCTGGATTAATGATAATTGAATGTCTCATATGTATACATAGCCCACAAGGCGACGTCAGAAACCACCAGGGGAGAACGCCGCATAAAAACCAAACGTGCGCGCGCGTCTCCACTCTGAAGAACCGTATCGGAGAATCACGGCAAGCATTTCGCTGAAGAGCTGCCTCGTCAGAGAGCCGAGAAATGGCAGCGTCGTAGCAAGTATTTGTCAACACTCTGATAGTGCATTTACTTCCGGGTGTAGGTCGGCGTTACCTCGCTAAATTCACTTAACATTCGTTTTCCACATCGAAGACTCGTACGATATAATCCGCTGCAAGATGACACAATTAGAAAGTATATTTAATTTCTGGACTCCAAGAACGGCGTTCTTCACATAAGTAACACCTGTTTGTGTGTGCATTCGGGAGGACGATGGTGCAATCCCGCGCCCGGCCATCCTGATTTAGGTTTTCAATGATTTCCCTAAATCGCTTCAGGCAAATGCCGGGATGGTTCCTTAGGAAGGGCACGGCCGATTTCCTTCCCCATCCTTCCCTAATCCGAGCTTGTGATCCGTCTCTAATGACATCGTTGTCGACGGGACGTTAAAACAGTAATCTCCACCTCCTCTGTTTCTGTGTTTAAGGTTGCGTTTTGAGGCTCAGGCAACATCGCAGTGACTATAGTCCGCCTCTGGCCGCCAGTGTGTCGTTAGCTCAGAGGTTACCTTGTGCGTTGCAGTGCTTGTACTATAAGTTCGAATCACGGTAGAAGCCGCTGACTAAAACATTTTATTTTCCATTTTACTTAATGGAGTTGCAAACTGCTAGTAAACATTTCTTATGCGAAATCTGAAGAATGCCTTTAAACATCAATCTTCGTCCGATTTCGACTTAGTAAATTAAGTTAATATCATGGATTTCTGCTTTGCAAATTCCAAGGTGCTTCACTGTAAAATTGGTCCTGAAAAGATTCAAACCGACTGTCAACGATATAAATTTGAGCTTTGTTCGTCATATAGGTCTAACATGTCAGAAGGTTGTTTATGAAGTGCACATGTTCATTAATATAGTTCACATCTTCTAAATATTTGCAATAGCATTTAACTGTAGACGTTTTCTAACACCGGCGTTAGCAATTCCTTTCCGTTCTCTGAAACCTTCAAAACGACAAATTTATCTGGATTAAATCTGATGACCTTAACTATCACTTCCGATCAACAATAAATACTTCATGAACCCATACATGGAACTCCAAATGTGCAGTGTGCCTGCACTGCTACAGAGCATGCATTGCAAGGTATTCACACAGTTTATCGCATAGACTTACCATAAGGAATGAAACAAGAACTGTAATACATTTTACACCACAGACGCTCACTCTGGCTTGACGAAAACATCCAATCATTGACCAAAAGTTGCACAAATAATTAAGTTTGAAAGGAAAAGAAACGAGGTATGAAGCATTTATAAATTCATCGAATGTAGTGAGGTGGTTTAATTTCGTCCCAGTCTATAAAATTAATTTCGGGCCATACTCAGCTCTTGCCGATTACCCGCCTACTAATCAGGGCGTCTGTCTCCTATGCTTTTGAGCGTGAATGGAAATTGTAGAAATTTTCTGTGGAGCAACATTTAATAATAAAGCGTTTCAAATCATCAAAAGCGATGAGCGGTAGCAGGCGCTTTCGATAAAGAACGGGGGAGTGCAGCGCCGCTGCTGTCGCCACGGCCGCTGCCAGTAGCCAGCAAATGGATCCCGGAGCTTTGCCGCATACGGCGTCCAGAGGAGGACAGTCTGCAGGAAATCTGCCGCAAAATCGCTACTAGATAAAATTTTGATATCGGTGTGTCACAAAGCGAAATAGATTGAATCTGCGCTACCATTACATTCACGTCTTCAGCATTCAGACAGAAGAGGCTATAAAAATATTTTATGCCAGCTGCTCTCGATCCACTGACATTATGAACAGAAACAACGCACGCTACCGCTAGACCACAGGCGTAATCAGCCTAGAGTCTCTCTATCTTGGGACAAGTTTTCCTCCAGGAAGTGCCGCAGTCTACAGTGTTGCCAGATTGTGCAGATAACCGGACTTAGAGAATTAGCGAGTTGGCCAGTTTCTTTGTCCCATGTCGCGATCGGCGCGGATTTAGCCTCTGAAGCGGCCGGCCGCCGGTCAAGTTTTATGTCAAAGAGTGTACAGTACGTACTGACGAAACTAAAATGAGCTCTAACATGGAAATTAAGCGTTTCCGGACACATGTCCACATAACATATTTTATTTATTTGTGTGTGACGAATGTTTCCTGAAAGTTTGGCCGTACCTTTTTGTAACTCCGTCAGGTGGCTTGCGGAGTATGGATGTAGATGTAGATTTATATAGCGGCAGGTGTACAGGTAATTTACTTGAGCAGATATTCTTACCTTGGGGCTGGGAAACGATTAGACGCTCATATATGATAATTTCTAGCAGTTTTTGGTGTATGGGTGTGTGTCACACACAACACAACTGCTGGTAGTAAGTTTTCTTGATTTTGTGGAGGCATGATGCTGAAGGGATTAAATCATACGATTATATCTTGTTGGGTGCTTCTGTGAGCTGACAGAGTCATTAAACCTAAGTAATTGTATTTAATACGATATTGATTTACCCTCCAGTTAATGCATTTGTCGTCTATTCAGTTCTAAGATGAAACGTTAAAATTTCCATGGGGTTTCAAGTGCTGGACGTCAAGGTTTACCGAGAATCCTCCCCCTTGCATATTTCTCATGTGTTATTAGAGCAGACAGAGCTTCGACAACACACTGGCTACGACAGTAACACTTCAAACGAAAAATAAATCACCTAATATTCGAGTCATAGGGACCTACTTAAGTTTGTTCGATGTAGTACACCAAATGACTATTTCACAATAGTATGGAGAGAATAGCATTTATACGAAGTACCCTCCACCCCGCTGAAAAACTACCAAATCACCATCTATCAATTAAAACGCACAACAGAACGTAGTCGCAAGATTTCGATTCACGATCCCAAAACAGTCTAGTGTGATGAAATGAAATTAAATCATCGTATGACATTTATTGGCCGTGATATCCCCTTCGGGGTTCGGCCGCCGTATTGCAAGTCTTTTTAGTTGACGCCACGTCGGCGACTTGCGTGTCAGTGATGATGAAAATGATGGTGAAGCACACACAACACCCAGTCCCCTGCTGGGAATTGAACCCGAGCCCCCTTGCGTGGTAGACGCTTATCTCTTTAATCTAAAAGGTACATTTAAAACCACAAAGAACAGTCCTTACCTCCAACATAGCAAAGCACTAATATACACTGAAGAGCCAAAGAAACTGGTACACCTGCCTAACATCATGTAGGACCCCCGCTAGCACGCAGAGGTGTGGCAACACGACGCGGCGTATACTCCACTAATATCTGAAGTAGTGCTGCAGGGAATTGACACTATGAATCCTGCAGGACTGTCCATAGACCTGTAAGGGTACGAAGGGTGCAGAACCCTTATGAAAAAAATCTCGCAAGGCATCCCAGATATGCTCAATGATGTTCATGTCTGGGGAGTTTCGCGGCCAGCAGAAGACCTTCAGCTCAGAAAAGTTTTGCCGGAGTCACTCTGCAGCAATTATGGACGTGGGATGTCGCATTGTCCTGCTGAAATTGCCCAAGTCGACCGGAATGGACAGTGGACATGATGCAGATGATCAGATAGGACGCTTACGTACGTGTCGTCACCTGTCAGAGAGTTATCCAGACGTAACAGGGGACCCATATCACTCCACTGCACACGCCCCGCACCATTATAGAGCATCCACCAGCTTTAACAGTTCCTTGCTGACATGCAGGGTCCGTGGAGTCATGAGGATGTTTCCATACCTGTACACAACCATCCTCTCGACAATATCTGAAACGAGACCCATCCGGTCAGGCAACATTTTTCCATTCATCAACAGTCCAATGTCGATGTTCACGATCCCAGGTGTGGCATAAAGCTTTGTATCGTGCAGTCATCAAGGGTACACGAGTGGCTGTTGTACTCCGAAAGGCCTTGTCGATGATGTTTTGTTGGATGGTTCGCACGCTGACACTTGTTGATGGTCCAGCATTGAAATCTGCAGCAGTTTGCGGAAGGGTTGCACTTCTGTCACGCTGAACGATTCTCTTCAGTCGTCGTTGGTTCCGTTCTTGCAGGGTGTTTTTAAGGGCAGCAGCGATGTCGGAGATTTGTTTTACCGGTTCCCTGATACTCATGGTAGACTCGTGAAATGGTCGTACGGGCTAATCCCCACTTCATCTGTACCTCGAAGATGCTGTGTCCATTCAGTCGTGTGCCGACTATAACACCACGTTCAAACGCACGTAAATCTTGGTGACCTGCCATTGTAGCACCAGTAACCTAACTAACAAGTGCGCCAGACAGTCGTTGTCTTATAGAGACGTTGCCGACCGCAGCCCCGTATTCTGCCTGCTTACATATGTCTGTATTTGAATACACATGCCTGTATCAGTAAGCTTTCAAAGTTGATCGTCCTTGTACAGCGCCTTCATGCATATACGCATTGTTCGCATAAAACCTCGGGTTATTACCTTACAATATACCTTTTTAAGTTTCTACACACATACTACTATCCATTAATATAGGGAGAGTAATTACTCTTCAATCATATCGCACGCCTGTCCGTACAATAGTAGCTCTTCAGCCCCGCAGGAGTCAGGCCGCTCTTTCGTTAGCAGCGATGTACAGCTGTTCCATGCACTCTGTGTCATTGACTGCTGTCTAACTTTTAGAAGAAAGCATAGTCGTGTGAGCAGGCCGATGTGGCCTAGCGGTTCTAGGCGCTTCAGTCAGGAACCGCGCGACCGCTACGGTCACAGGTTCGAATCCTGCCTCGGGCATAGATGTGTGTGATGTCCTTAGGTTAGATAGGTTTAAGTAGTTCGAAGTTCTAGGGGACTTATGACCTAAGATGTTGAGTCCCATAGTGCTCAGAGCCATTTGAACCATTTGAGCCAAACTGCTGAGGTCATCGGTGCCTACACTACTTAATCCAACTTAAACTAGCTTACGCTAAGGACAACAGACACACTCTTGCCTGAGTGAGGAACCGAACCTCCGACGGAGGGAGCCGCGCGAACCGTGGCAAGGCGCCTAAGACCGTGCGGCTACCCCGCGCGGCAGCCATATCAGAGTCATCCTTCCCCTATGTCTATATAGCAGGGACATGTAAAGCTGCAAATTCGGTTAGTTCGATCATACAAATACAGAATACCCGGCATTTCCATTCCGTATCCATATTTTTACATAGTGTTGCTATTTTTCCATGTTTTCTACGTTTATGACTTAAAAAATGCCTATTTGTGATTTACCGTTCAGTATATATCCAACACGCGACACTGCTTTGCTGCCTTCCGAATATTGCCTCGAACCGGGTGTACCTGTATCTGCAGACCTCTCTTTAACGATCTTCGCTCTCAGGGACAAGCAACCGTAAAACACGTAGTTGAACCCAGGTGTTTTGAATAGCGCGGTTTCGCACCTCACAGAGGTTGTGCTGCGTTTGTATCGATCGAGATGCACAGACGGTAGCCTCACAGAATGACCTACGCTCCTTTACCCTTCCTTCAAGTATGTAGATTTTCATGTTACTACATCGTTTCAGGAAGCTACTCATTGCATTCAACGCATCTCCCATTTTTTTTTTTTTTTGCCGTTTTGGAAGAACTACAGCACTGAAAACCTGAAAAATATTATTAATGCAGTCATAGGCGCGGAAATGATGAAGTAATTCTATCAACTCTCTGTTTTAGGGTTGAGACGTGAGCCTTCCTCCGACAACTATTGTGGAGTCACAGAATTTTCACACATGTCGCAGTTTGCTCAGAAGAAGCGTGTTTAAACCGTTTCCCGTACCTTTTTACGCCTTGTCCGGCGGAATCCACCTCCGACTATGGGAAGTGGAGCGGCGGCGTCGAAACTTGAATTATGCCGGCGCTCCGGATAGCACAGTGGCGGCAGGTAAGCCCGCTGCCTATTGAGCCAAGCCGGCAATTTGAATGACAAAGGCCGGGCGCGATGGGTTCAGACTCCCGCCAACGTCATATCCGACAGATCAGCGCAGGCGGCCCACCCAGCTGAAACAAAAAGTGTCGCAGGCGATGGCCCCACCCAATTCCCAGTTTCATTCTGAGAGCAAATGGCAATTAAATCGTACAACATGAAGCTCTAGGTTCTGAACACCGTCAGGTTGTCTTCGTACACAGGCTTACAGTCCACTTTCTTATCACGAAGAGCTGCTTGGGCTATATGTT
Organism: Schistocerca cancellata; assembly: GCF_023864275.1. NCBI lineage: Eukaryota > Metazoa > Arthropoda > Insecta > Orthoptera > Acrididae > Schistocerca > Schistocerca cancellata. The sequence continues at coordinate 189,730,573 of NC_064626.1, read as the reverse complement.
GTATACGGTTAATGGGTGAGAGCAGTGTTAGCTCTGGAATAATAGCAGCCTACCTGCCCTACATGTTTCGCTGAAACTGCCGATGGGAAGGAATTTCAGTCACAAGATACGCAGTTAAATGCCTAATGTAACTGACTTAGTGCGCAGGGTCACCAAAACATACTGGAAATTCTTTATGAAGCTGACACTTCTAAAACGAACTAGGTCTGCGTTTTTTTTTTTTCTACTCTCATCTCTAAAGCTAGTGTTTATATCTGCTAGATCCATCTTCTACACTATTAATGAAACTGTAAAACCGTCGTGTCTGTCTGTTTGATCACACTAATCTTCAAAACTAGTAGACGAATTTTCATGGGGTTTTAATAGTTTAATTCAGCCTAGCTTGAGGTGACGTACGCGTTTTACGTAATCTAAATCAGATCACCGGGAAAAAAGTTATCGAGATTTAAAGTCTTACCTAAATTGTCATGTCTGCCTGTCTGAACACCAAAATTCAAAGAACTACTAAACGAATTTACATATGATTTTAACAGGTAACCTGAGCGTTCCTTACTTCAATATATAGGCTTCGTCAAAATCTGAACACAGGAAAGAAAGATATCTTAATTTAAAGTTCTGACACATATCGTCTGCCCAGCTTAATGGTGTAATCGGGAGTTAGCAGCATCAGGAAACTGGCATGGAAGGACTAGGATCCTTTAACTGACATCTGAACCGTGATTTACCTTCAAAGAATACCCTTAAAATTTTATTTTATTTACTAACACATTTAATCACACTATGTGAGCATGGAAGTAGTTGCCAGGGAGTAACTGATGAAATCATAATCAAATTGCTATTAACAAATGGAAATTTTATTCCTAAAAGCCTTTTTTTTAAAGAAACAGATTTAAAATTATAAGCAGAAAGCACGCTCTAAATATCAAGTTACAATTTATTCAGAGGCAGAAAGAAACAAATTTCTGAGCGTATGAGCTTTCGGGCTGAGAACCTTGCCGCTCCCTTCTCTCGCGGCCGTAGTCACAACAGCTCACAACAACTGAAAGACTACACTGGTGCAAATATGCAACACACCAGATTACTTTAAACTAGAAGTTTTAACAATTCACACAAGCACACGAACTATGCACCCCGTAGGAGGGATGTAAATCGTACAAAACACTAGAATTAAAAAATTAACTTTGCCACCGAAGGTGCAACTTGATTTTAACTTCTAAGAAAAGTCTTACGGTGGAAGGGAGGCAACTTTATATACTAAAATTACCATTTAAATAAAAGCCCATGAAATGCAATCGTGTATTAAATTATACACTCCTGGAAATGGAAAAAAGAACACATTGACACCGGTGTGTCATACCCACCATACTTGCTCCGGACACTGCGAGAGGGCTGTACAAGCAATGATCACAAGCACGGCACAGCGGACACACCAGGAACCGCGGTGTTGGCCGTCGAATGGCGCTAGCTGCGCAGCATTTGTGCACCGCCGTCGTCAGTGTCAGCCAGTTTGCCGTGGCATACGGAGCTCCATCGCAGTCTTTAACACTGGTAGCATGCCGCGACAGCGTGGACGTGAACCGTATGTGCAGTTGACGGACTTTGAGCGAGGGCGTATAGTGGGCATGCGGGAGGCCGGGTGGACGTACCGCCGAATTGCTCAACACGTGGGGCGTGAGGTCTCCACAGTACATCGATGTTGTCGCCAGTGGTCGGCGGAAGGTGCACGTGCCCGTCGACCTGGGACCGGACCGCAGCGACGCACGGATGCACGCCAAGACCGTAGGATCCTACGCAGTGCCGTAGGGGACCGCACCGCCACTTCCCAGCAAATTAGGGACACTGTTGCTCCTGGGGTATCGCCGAGGACCATTCGCAACCGTCTCCATGAAGCTGGGCTACGGTCCCGCACACCGTTAGGCCGTCTTCCGCTCACGCCCCAACATCGTGCAGCCCGCCTCCAGTGGTGTCGCGACAGGCGTGAATGGAGGGACGAATGGAGACGTGTCGTCTTCAGCGATGAGAGTCGCTTCTGCCTTGGTGCCAATGATGGTCGTATGCGTGTTTGGCGCCGTGCAGGTGAGCGCCACAATCAGGACTGCATACGACCGAGGCACACAGGGCCAACACCCGGCATCATGGTGTGGGGAGCGATCTCCTACACTGGCCGTACACCACTGGTGATCGTCGAGGGGACACTGAATAGTGCACGGTACATCCAAACCGTCATCGACTCCGTCGTTCTACCATTCCTAGACCGGCAAGGGAACTTGCTGTTCCAACAGGACAATGCACGTCCGCATGTATCCCGTGCCACCCAACGTGCTCTAGAAGGTGTAAGTCAACTACCCTGGCCAGCAAGATCTCCGGATCTGTCCCCCATTGAGCATGTTTGGGACTGGATGAAGCGTCGTCTCACGCGGTCTGCTCGTCCAGCACGAACGCTGGTCCAACTGAGGCGCCAGGTGGAAATGGCATGGCAAGCCGTTCCACAGGACTACATCGAGCATCTCTACGATCGTCTCCATGAGAGAATAGCAGCCTGCATTGCTGCGAAAGGTGGATATACACTGTACTAGTGCCGACATTGTGCATGCTCTGTTGCCTGTGTCTATGTGCCTGTGGTTCTGTCAGTGTGATCATGTGATGTATCTGACCCCAGGAATGTGTCAATAAAGTTTCCCCTTCCTGGGACAATTAATTCACGGTGTTCTTATTTCAATTTCCAGGAGTGTACAAGGTTGGCCAAACGAGTTAACATGCTCTACAGTACACATATACCGCCTCTCAAGATGATAGGCAAGATAAAAATATATTTCAGGAATTAGGCCGTTGGACTCCAAGCAATGAATTCGTTAACACACCGAATCCGACAACCATGACTGAGGCATCTACTAACGTACGGCAAATTGATAGGGAGATTACCGAACAATCCGAACCGCAGGTTGCTCTAACCCGCCCCTACTCCACAAGGGAAAAACGGACCACCCAATACATAAATAACCACCTTCCCGTGGTTGGGCAAACGGAGAAGAATGGTGGGACGACTCCAAAACAAAGCGGCTGGTGACCTCACCAAGAAAACAAGCAGAATTTAACAAGTAAATGAAACAACATATCACCAATCACTTAACTTCTAATAAACGTCGATTTCTGGAGAAGACCTGACGCAGCACCCCCAAATCGCTCTCCCGAACCGTCCGCTGCCAGCCGCTTCAACGGACGCAGGAAGGCGCGCCGATCTCCCGTCTCACGGCGTCGCAGCTCGCACCGGCCAGATCGATGTCGTGGGTTGACTCCTGTTGCTCTCGTGTCGGCCGCGAACCCTCTACCCCTCGCTATACGGCGCGGCCCACTGGACTCACATGGTGACCTCACATGCGCCGATGCTCAAGGTGGACAAGTCATCTTGTGTCTCAGCGCGCGACCGACCAACCGATCTATCCAACCGCCAATGACCATTGCCTGAGCAAACTCGAGCAGACTGGCGGCCTAACGCGCAGATGCAGGAACTAAGCCCCGACAGGGTGACCACTCGCTGAGTTCTGTTACTGGCGGAGTGGAAAGACTCTCATTTTGCTGGCTTTAAAGATTGATCCGAACGACAGACATACTAGCACTCCGGACGACAGACAGACTCTAACTGCCCCACAAATTCGGACGAGAGACAGACTAGCAAGCTAGAAACGAGAGACTGACCCCAGACTGACTCCAGACTCACCCAGACTGACCAACTGGCGAGCTTATAGCGCCTCTAAAATTCACGTGAACAGGCAACCTTTCCCCTTTCCCACCAGAGGGAGACACCAAAGCTGCGATTGCCACAGCGGCGCCACCGCCAGAAACGGAGGGCGACTGCTTCACACAACGCGCTGCGGCGTGCTTTTCAAAACAGTAATTTTTACCACGCCTCATCATCATTTACCCGTTCTACAAAAAACAATTATTTGTTCAAAGTAAGAACAGATCCCTTTAAGAAAAATAGGTAGGAAAATTCCATATCAATTTAGCATGTTAAATATACATACATGAAAAGCGTTCGAAATGGTGAATAACACAGTAACTGATGTACAATAATACCCTCTTAACGCCCTTAGGCAGAATGTAAGAATATAGGACTTTTAACAGTATTGGCCTTTAAAAAATTGAAATAAACCAGCAAAATAATTAAACCTGAGCTCTATATAAATTTCTGCAAGCGAGCTCAAAACCAAGACATGGGGCAGACCACCAAAAGATAAATTTAACTAGTTGACAGGAGATGACATACCTTGAGATAACATACAGGTTTTATGTAATCAAAATCAGATCACTGAAAAAATATATCGTGTTTGAAAGTTTTATCTAAAATCTTCACGTCTGTTTGTTAAACATCCTAGTCTCCGGAAATACTACACGAATTTTCATGTGGTTTTATCCGGTAACTTGGCCGTAGCTTGGTGCAATATATAGCTTCACTTCATCGAAATTGGAACTGGGGGAAGAAAGATATCGTATTGTTAAGTTCTCATACAAGTCGTCTGCTCAGGTTAGTACGTCGGATGTTTAATAATCGCACGAAAGAATCAAGAGACGGCGCAGTTACTTTCCTTAACTCACAGTGACAAAAGTATTTTCAGAAGTTTATGTCAGCGACGGATTTAAGCGCCGCTATCTTACCTTTATCAATACTAGTAAATGAAAAACTTGACGACCGTGCGCTCAGTATAACAGAGTTAGTGGCGGATGACATAAGGTGCCATATGTAATTTTACTTATGTTCGAAACAGGCTTATGTCTGTTGATATTACTTTATTGGTCTTGACGCAGCCTCTGGGCTAAGACATTTTTAATTTATTAGTGTGTATTTCTGAAGAAGGCTATATTATTATAGCAGAAACCATGGACAAGATTTAAAATAAACGTAATTTAGAGCAACTGTGGACTGTTTGTCATTCGAGACAGTTAAAAAAAATAAATTAATGAACGTGTCGTCATCATAACGGCAAAGTCAACTCGGCTTTGCTGGAGCAGTGTACAACGTGAAATCATCAAAGTTATAACGAATGCGTGAGGTATAATAGGATCTAATAGAATCCTCAGCACAGCGCCATTCATCTCATGCATCTCCTCTCTGCCATACAGTTAACAAGGCGACACCGAGGTGTGCTCGAATAGATCCACAGGTAAATAAAGGTAAACAATAAGACCACAGCCTGCCTGATATTTACCCTTCATTCCGATTCTCTGTGTATACTTTGTCTGGAAAGATTCTGGTAATTATTCCAGATATTTGTCAATTGTATGTTAAATCGATGTGTATATTCTTAACTTTTACTTTATTACTTGCGTCACTGGCATTAGCAAACTTACTTCTGATTTTCGTATATATATACATCATGTATCCTGCATCTGTTCATAACCCCTAATTACCGTTGAGGGGTAGTCTGAGGTCACCGTTGCCCATGGCACAGAAATATATTCTCTTGCGTTGGGCTGGATAGATATAGTCAGTCCTATAATGTTAACTGAGTAAATGGCCCATCTTAAAGATGTGTATTCTGATTGCCCCAGCGCAAATTCCTATCTTGTTGCACCTCATCAGCTTACAGTAGCGCTTGGACACTACTACCTCATGTATTTGTTGGATGTATTCAAATACCATGTCCCATCATTAGGTCCATTCTTTCCGTCAGAGTTTTCCGTACGTTCCTCTTATCGCCTATTATGGGTGGACGTTCCTCTTCTTTTCCTTACTCGTCCTTTTAATTTTCAACATCCTTCTGTAGTAACACATCGCTTGGATTCTCTTCTCATGTGGTGTTTCCATATGACCCAATACCACATAATCATGTCCTCCAAGGTACATTCTTAGATTTTTTTCCTGAAATTAAGACCAGTGTGCTTTACTAGCAAACTTCTTTTGACCAGTAATGCCTTCTTTGCCTGTGTTAGTTTGTTCTTGTTTCCTCCTTGCTTCCTCTATCATATGTTATTTTGCAGAATTCCCCATCTTCGACTACTTCGTAGTCACAGATTTTGATGGTAAGTTTATAGTTAATCTAATTTCTGCTATTCTTCATTATATTCGTCCTTGGTTTGCTCTTAGTCCAAAGCGTTAGTCCTTAGATAGTTCATTCCCTACAAAAGGTTCCGTATTTCTTCTTCACATTCATCACCAAATCTTGTCGCTGATTTCCTTTCACACAGAGTTTGAATCGCACGTTTGAGCCTTTTTTTAAATTTCCATCGTCGCATTTATGAAGTATAGGTTGGAAAATGTGGCGAAAGACTCCATCCCTGTTTTACACCGGATATAATCTGAGCACTTGGTTACTGTTCTTCCATTACTATCAGTCTCGCTTTGTTCTTCTACGCATTGTACATCACCCGTCTTTTCCTGTAGCTTACTCCTATTTTTATCAGAATATCGAAATCTTACACTGTCGAACGCTTTTCCTAGATCGACAAATCATATGAACGAGTCTTGATTTTTCTTAAGTCCTATTTTAATTATCAATAGGAAAGCCAGTTCTGCCTCTCTGTTGCCTTTACCTTTCCTAAAGCCAAGATAATGGTCAATTATTCGATCCTCACGCTTGTTTTCCATTCTTCTATATATTGTTCTTGTCAGCAACTTCAATGTATGAGCTGTAATGTACGATAGTTCTCGTATTTATTTTCCCGTGCTGTCTTTAGTATTGTGTGGATGATATTTTTCGGGATTTTGATTGTAAGTCTCCAGTCTCATAGGTTCCACACACCAATTTCTATAGTCGTTTCGTTGTAACTTTTCCCAAGCTATTTTGCCAGTTTTATCTACGTCTTTTGCCTTATTTGATCACAACTCAATCAAAGCTTTGTTAAACTATTACTCTCGATCGTAAGCCTTTTAAAGCTGTGTTAATCTCTGACTCTAACACTGGATCCCCTATGTCTTCCATATCGCCTCTCATTTCGTCTGCTGTCGCATCATATGTCGATTACCCCACCCCCCCCTGAAGAGACCTTCAGTGCACCTATCAGCTCTCTGCTCTGCGTTTAACACTGGATTACCCATTGCCACACACATCATGTTGACACTTTTAACTTTACCGAAGGTTGTTTTGACTTTCCTGGATACTGAATCAGTCCTTCCGACGTCCATTTCCTTTAGATTTCTTCACATATTTCCTTTAGACGTCTTAGTTTCCCGGCGATTAATATTTATTTCACTCCTATGTGTCTTACATCGCCGTATTCCATACTTTCCCTGAATGTTTCTGTACTTCCTTCTTTCGCCGATCAATTGGAATATTTCTTCTACTACCCAAGGTTTCTACGCTGTTACCTTCCTTGTATTTAGATTTCTCTGTCCAGCTTTTGGGACTGCATTTTATAGAGATGTCTATTTCTCTTCCACTGAATTGCCTTCTTTAGTATTTATTGCCGCAGTGTCCATAGCTTAAAGAACTTTATACACAGCTCAACATTCATCAGTACCTCATTATCCCATATCTTTCCGCACTAATCCTTCCAGACGATTTTCTTAATTTTCAGTATACTCTACGCTGTGACTAAATTGTGATACAAATCTATTTCTGCTCCTGGGTACATATTACAGTACAATATGTGATCACAGAAACTCTCTCACTCAGTCATGGAATACAGACGGTTTCTTTCCATGTCTTCGTGACTTTTTCATGTATACCTACTATTCTCGTGATTTCCGAACAATGTAGTCATACTGTATCACCAGCTGAAATTAATTGCAGACTTAAGACTTTCTTCGCTCTCACTACTCCTGCCAAGTTCACGTGCTCTACTAACTGTCTTCTGTTCCCTCGTCAACTACCAAGTTCCAATCCCCCATGATTACTGACCCATCACCTACCATTACTTACTGAATTGCCAGTTAAGTATCCACTTTTTGTACCTCTTCATCGTCTACTTTTGAAGTCGTCATGTGTAGCTTAACTACTGTTGTGGTTGCTCTTGGCTTGCTGTCGCTTATGATGAGCAGACTGTTTAACACATAAACAACGAAATGAAGTTGTCATCTCTTGTAATAAGTCATCTTCTCTTTAATGTCGGAAAACCCATAAATTTTTTTCTTTGACTTCCACAGTTTTGCTTGATAGCCAGTTGCTCATGAGTGAACCTCCGTCATTAGTTAAAAGTAGAAAAGGTAAAAGGAAACGTAAACTCAAGCAAAAATGTAAGTTCAAAATTTTCACCCATATACCTTTTTACAATGCCTCTTTAAGAGTGTTTTCCAGATTATTCTAATTCTGTCGTTAATTTCGACATCATAATGCCTACAATGAAATGGCGTAGGCAAATTAATTAGTTTTAAATGCAAAAGGAATATTAGCTTTTTAAATATATCATTTTCAACGTACGCTGTCTTCATTTTCCTTCTTGTCCATCAATGTTCCATTTTTTTCACTATTCGGCCTCACACAGGGCTATTTACAATCATGACATTAACAGACTTTGACACCACCGCTAACTATAAATAGTACTTTGTCTTTAAGCCGTTTTTTTCATTTTTGGTTTACTTTACTTTCAGTGGGCACTATCTTTTCAAGCCTTGTGCAACTTCTGCACAGTTAGCCTTACTGCTACCGCTTTTAAGTCCTCTCTGTTTTAACGTTACCCTTACCTCTTTCTTGTTCACGTCCTAAGGCAGCTTCGACATTTTAAAGCTGCAGGTATTATTTGCACATCACAGATTTCTAATTAAAAGTTCTAATTACTCTGTAATTTAATTCTCAGCAGTACCAAACACGCATTTAAGTTATACTGCAGGCCCCTCAAGTAGGACTACATAATTTGTCTTATAAAAGCTGAGTAGACTTTGCAGAGAAAACGAAAAAGTCATATATTTTAGTTTTTATGGTACTTACTTTATTATTTCTTTCTTACTTATTGTCTTAGTTTCATTGTCAGTTGTAGTGTCATTCACCATCCATCCTGATACAACACATCTGCACTCAGTAGCAGGTTGCCTCTCCTCGGCTAATAGCCTAAGCAGATAACTATTCTTGTTACCTGCAGTATTGTGGTGTTAGTCTGGCAGACTATCAGAGCACACAAAATTTTAATAGGCTTAATGAAAAAGATGATGAATTTGACAAAAATGGTTCAAATGGCTCTGAGCACTATGCGACTTAACGTCTCAGGTCATCATTCGCCTAGAACTTAGAACCAATTAAACCTGACTAACCTACGGACATCACACACATCCATGCCCGAGGCAGGATTCGAACCTGCGACCGTAGCGGTCGCTCGGTTCCAGACTGTAGCGCCTAGAACCGCATGGCCACTCCGGCCGGCGATGAATCTTACAATAATTTTTGGGTGGATGTAATATTCAAGGTGAAAATGATGTCCCTATCTAACAGGGTCATTGAATATATTTTTAGAATAACATTGTTATAACTATTTCAGTTTGTACAATAAGCGTGGTCGATAGTTAGAGCTTTCAAGGTATAAATGTCGAGATCCGCTAACATGATACGAAACACCATGTTCCGATCCTGTTACGTGCGGACATAAAATTTAATTACTTACCTCTCTTTTCCCCTCGGTAATACACTTTCGCTAGTATAGTTACAGGGTTTCTGCATTTAGCTTTTGTGACTGACGCAGGTGAAGATAACTTCTGTCAGTAAACCACCTCAACTGGTATTAAGAACATTAATAGGATTGAAAAAATTTTACTTCAATTATATTTCTTGAATACGTCGTTATCTGACGTTAAACGTTAACCACGATTAACCCGGCATTTAACCACGGTCATTGCAAAATTCGACTAGACCATATCGGTTAAAGTTAAACAAGGGAGTTAACCGCAGTTAAAATTGACCAATGTCGGATGCTCGTTTACCTTGAATTGACAGTGATTCAAATTGAACAGGAACATACCATGTCATAAGATGGAGGCGCATTTTGGTGTTTCAGATAGCACAGAAGATGAAGAAATGTTATATCTTGACTAGGCAAATCTTCGCTATAACTGTATTGCTAGTTGTGGAAAGCGGAAATCCTTTCGAAGATTACAGCGAGAGGAAATGTGAAGGAAGATTTCATCTTTCAAAAGAAACGATGTGATGATTATGAATCACATCCTGCTTATCGGAATAACGCTGTCCTGCCCATGAACAGACATCTAATTACATTAAGGGATATGCAACTGGTGCTTTTAATAAAGCTATTGGCGACAGTGCTAATGTACATAGCAGAATAGCGAAAACTATTATCAGTGATGTATCGATTATCGTAACAGTAACATCTCAACAATACATAAAGTTTCCTTCTCGAGCAGACTTACACTCTGTGGTGGATGGTTTCAGCGTACAGGATGAATTTACTAGAGTCACTGAAATAGTGGATTCTACTCACGTAAGTATTCTCCTGGTGAATATTATCCAAAGACCGCTGTTATATTATCTACCAGGTTGAGGTTCATTGGGAGAGTCCTTAGAAAATGTAGTCCATCAACAAAGGAGGTGGCTTACAAAACACTCGTTCGACCTATACTTGAGTATTGCTCATCAGTGTGGGATCCGTACCAGATCGGGTTGACGGAGGAGATAGAGAAGATCCAAAGAAGAGCGGCGCGTTTCGTCACAGGGTTATTTGGTAACCTTGATAGCGTTACGGAGATGTTTAACAAACTCAAGTGGCAGACTCTGCAAGAGAGGCGCTCTGCATCGCGGTGTAGCTTGCTCGCTAGGTTTCGAGAGGATGCGTTTCTGGATGAGGTATCGAATATATTGCTTCTCCCTACTTATACCTCCCGAGGAGATCACGAATGTAAAATTAGAGAGATTAGAGCGCGCACGGAGGCTTTCAGACAGTCGTTCTTCCCGCGAACCATACGCGACTGGAACAGGAAAGGGAGGTAATGACAGTGGTACGGAAAGTGCCCTCCGCCACACACCGTTGGGTGGCTTGCGGAGTATAAATGTAGATGTAGATGTAGATGTAGTTGTAGAACTTTTCCGCAACAGAAAATCGTGTTTTGCACTTTGCTACCAAACCACCAAAGACCAGAGTTTAGTATTACGGGACATGGTTGCTAGGTGACATGGACTGAACTTTGTTGCTACTTTTGACCACGCTTGCAACTTCTCCCTGATACTACACCCCTGCATTATTTTGCATTATAAAATTTTCTGATTACAGCCGACCAGCTCTAAAAGGATGTCAATTTCAAATTTTGAGACATTCGGCGTCCTTTTCTTGTCCTCCACCGCGCAGTGACAATACACACGTCACGATAACAAACTGAAAAGCGCGCTTAAGTACGAATGAGGTTGCAGGTAAGTACCACAGGCCGGTTACTATTATCTTTGCACGAATAACAGGCGTTTTCCTCTGTAACACACGGAGTTAACAGCGGTCAAATTCACTGTTAGTTGAATGTGTTTTGCTAAGTGGCATTTAATGTTGGTGCAGCCTAGGACAACTTATTCGCGATTAAGCTTTAAGTGTGATCTCGGGACCATCGGTTACCTTGATTTTTGATCGATGTTGGTGCATTTAACCCTAACAAGGGAAGAGTGATTATTTATAGGAAGCTGTGGCTGGTGGGATATACTCAGACATCGGAAGTTCACTGAGGCTTTTTGCAGATGATGCTGTGGTGTATCGAGAGGTTGTAACAATGGAAAATTGTACTGAAATGCAGGAGGATCTCCAGCGAATTGACGCATGGTGCAGGGAATGGCAATTGAATCTCAATGTAGACAAGTGTAATGTGCTGCGAATACATAGAAAGATAGATCCCTTATCATTTAGCTACAAAATAGCAGGTCAGCAACTGGAAGCAGTTAATTCCATAAATTACCTGGGAGTACGCATTAGGAGTGATTTAAAATGGAATGATCATATAAAGTTGATCGTCGGTAAAGCAGATGCCAGACTGAGATTCATTGGAAGAATCCTAAGGAAATGCAATCCGAAAACGAAGGAAGTAGGTTACAGTACGCTTGTTCGCCCACTGCTTGAATACTGCTCAGCGTTGTGGGATCCGTACTAGATAGGGCTGATAGAAGAGATAGAGAAGATCCAACGGAGAGCAGCGCGCTTCGTTACAGGATCATTTAGTAATCGCGAAAGCGTTACGGAGATGATAGATAAACTCCAGTGGAAGACTCTGCAGGAGAGACGCTCAGTAGCTCGGTAGGGGCTTTTGTTAAAGTTTCGAGAACATACCTTCACCGAAGAGTCCAGCAGTATATTGCTCACTCCTACGTTTATCTCGCGAAGAGACCATGAGGATAAAATCAGAGAGATTAGAGCCCACGCAGAAGCATACAGACAATCCTTCTTTCCACGAACAATACGAGACTGGAATAGAAGGGAGAACCGATAGTGGTACTCAAGGTACCCTCCACCACACACCGTCACGTGGCTTGCGGAGTATGGATGTAGATGTAGATAACTTCTTGAATAGTTAACCCGGAACTAGAATAAGCACGAGTGATCAGAATAGTTTAGTGTGTCTCGAACGTTAGAAAAATTGCAAAAGGCATGATCCAATTTCACAAAACTAAATGTTTTACATGAATGAAGATAGAAAGTGGGGTAAATTCGCGCATGACGCCAGTTGTGAATAGTTCATCTCTCTGGTGCATCTAGCTCGTTCACTCGAACGTTCCTTCCACAGTTGCGTGAACATGCTAAAGTTTCAGAGTTTAACACGATGGAATGTCTCCGCGCTGGCGTTATCATGTAAGGTCATTTCTTAAGAATGAGCTGCCTCAGCAATGGGTGTGTCATAATGGGCGTAGGAATGTCCCACCGATGCACTTATCTCCAAGGGCGCCTGACCTTACGCTATGCAGTTGTTTCGAGCTGTTTCGGAAATACTCCGTCTTCGTGCCTCCGTTCCAACAGATTGGCGCCACATGGCAGCAACACCCAATGCAGTAATTCCGGGCACTCTCGAAAAAGTATAGGACGAATTTGACTAGCACCCGAACGTATGTCGTACGTCTTGACGTCTTGGGGATGGTGCATAGACCGTTTGTGGAAGGTTTAGGAAAACTTTTATGTTAAATAATTGTAAAAATTACCGTCGCTTTTATATGCATGAGTGCGAAACATTTATCCTTATAAAATCAAGTGACTCTTTTAAAAATAGATACTTTGCAGTCGTGGTTGTAAATAAAAAGCACTACAAATTTCAATGAATTATTGTAGAACATATTTTGTGTGGCAGCAGATGGATCGTATTTTAAACAGACTGCTGTACCACAACATGGAGAGAGGGGGAGTGTAATATCAAAATAAGAGTACGTCCAGAAACGCAGTACCTGAAAACTCTTCAAGCTTTTTAAACAAAACAAATGTTATTAGCATTCTATATCTTTACTCTTCATGTCTACATATTTATGTCTCAAGATAGTCAAGCTGATAGTGAACACGTTTCCTCCAGTAAGAGATAAGTTTGTTGATACCGTTACTGTGGAATTTTTGACTTTTTTTGAAGGTACCGCATCCTCACCTCTGCTCCCAAGGCACCATCACTATCAAAGTAAGGCCCCTGAAGGTGTCGTTTAAGTTTTGGAAAGAAATGAAAATCGGATGGGGGCAAGTCGGGACAGTTAAGAGGATGATCAATGTTCCTGAACCCAGGGCGTCGGACTGTTGCAGATATCGCAGTGGTTTTGTGTTGTTCGGATTGTAATGCTCAACAGAAGGGTTAGTTTTCTGAGGGTCTTGCAGAGTATATGGTGGTGACTTTACGCATGAATTACTAATGCACTACACCTTGAACGTCACAGAACCCTGTGAGCATCACTTTACCTGCTGAAGAGTTGATGCCTTTTTTTGGCGTCGATGACCTTTTTTGGGGGAACTCCACTGAAGCGCTCTTGTTTTCGGGATCAAGACGGTGAAACCAGCTTTCATCACCTGTCACAATGTTGTTAAAGTATCCATAATCATAAAGCTCAAAACGAAGAAGAACTTGTTGGCAGATGCCTAATCTCCTCTGAACGGCTCAGTAGCAAGCATTCGAGGAACCCACCGTGCAATCCCTTCTATGAATTGCTGTTCTGCAGCGATGGTCTCACACGCTGTCGCGATGAGCCACATTTATCTGGGAGTTTTGACAGTGTTATCTGATGATTTTGAGTTCATCAACTCAATTCCGATCTGTATCGTCGATTACCGTACGCAGTCTTTCACTCCGAGCTGTGTCTCGTACGCTGATGTTAGCCCCACCGTTTCCATCATTAAAAGTACGAACATTCCAACGTCAAATGTTACTGATGTCGATGCAGTCATCACAGCAGACATTTTTCAAACTTCTGTGGATTTCTCTTCCGAAAAAGGATGAAGAAACAGCAGTGATCAGTTGCATGAGGATGCTGAAGGTAATATAAACCACTGCGTTAAATACACATAACGCGTATCCAAAGCACAAGTGGTCTGTAATTAAACAAGTGTCATAATGATCTCTCCATTGGGAAAAGGTTCCGGAGTTTTCGCCCATTCTAATCTCCAGGAGTAGACTGCCACGGAGGAGGTGACAATGAGAAAATGATAACGAAAGGATAACGGTCTACGAGTTTGGGCGTGGAATGTCAGAAGTCTGAATGCGGTAGGTAAAAAAAGGGAAATTCAGATACTGTGGGCATCACTGAAGAGAAATGGAAAAAAGACCAGGATTTCTGGTCAGACTACGGTAAGATGATATTAACAGCAGCAGGAAATGGAATAGCGTGAGTAGGATTTGTTGTAAACAGGAAGGTAGGAGAGAGAGGGCTATGGTGAATAGTTCACTACAAACCAACACCAGTAACAATAGTTCAGTACACATGGCGACGTCGCAAGCTGAAGAGATAGAGAAAGTATATGAGGATACTGAACAGGCAATTCACTATGTAGAAGAAGACGAAAATCTAACAGTCATGGGGCATAGGAATACCGTTGTAGGGCAAGGAGTACATGAAAAGGATGAGCTTGGTAACAGGAATGAGAGAGGAGAAATGCTAACTGAGTTCTGCATTACATTTCAGAAATAAAAGCGAATACTCTGTTCAAGAATCACAAGAAGCGGAGAGGTATACTTGGAAAATGCCGGGAGATAAACAAAGATTTCAGTTAGATTACATCATACTCAGGCAAAGATTTTGATATCAGGTATTGGATTGTCAGGCACAGCCAAAGCGAGGTATATATTCGGATGAAGAGTACGCTGAAGTTGAAGACAGTAGTTAAGAACGATCAATGTGCAAAGAAGTGGGATACGAAAGTATTAAGGAATGAAGAGATACACTCTGAGTTCCCCGAGCTGCTGCAACAAGTAATAGCTCAATAGATAGTTCAGTTGAAGAGGAAAGGAGAAAAAAGGAAATCACAGAAATTGGAAAGATAAACATAGGTACAAAGAAGATAACTGAAGAAATACTTCAGGTGACCAATTACAGGAGCAAACCCAAAAATATTCAGGGATTATCTGGAATAAAGAAATACAAGTCACTTAGGAATGACATAAAGAGGAAGTGCAGGGACGTTAAGGAGAAATGTGAAGGAAAAAAAAAAAAAATGATCGTTGGAAAGACTGACTCAACATATAGAAAAGTCAAATCAAACTTCGGTGAAATTAAAACACTGAGAGTGCAATGGGAATTCTACTATTAAAGGAGAGCGAATAGGTGGAAAAGAGTGTGTCAAGGTCTCTATGTGGAGAAGACGTGTCTATTGACGTGACGTAAGAAGGAACAGGAGTCGATATAGAAGAAGAGGGAATATTAGAATCATAATTTAAAAGAGCTTTGGAAGACTTAAGATTGTGTAAGGCAGGAGGGGCAGAGAACATTCTAGTAGAATTTCTAAAACCATTGGGTATGTGGCAATAAAACGGCTGTTTACGTTGATGTGTAGAATGAACGAGGCTGGTGATATACCATCTGCCTTTCCAAGAAAACATCCTCCACGTAATTCTGAAGATTAAGAGATCTGTCAAGTGCGAGAATTATCGGATAATCAATTTAACAGATCATGCATCCAAGTTGCTGAAAGTAAGAAAATTAAGGATGTGTTAGATGAAGATGAGTTCGGTTTAGGAAAGTTAGACGCACCAGAGGGAAAATTCTGACATTTGGATGATAAAGGAAGCAACAATGTAGAAAAATCAAGACACGTTCGTCGGATTTGTCGACCTGGAAAAAGCGTTCAACAACTTAAAAGGGTGCAAGATGTTTGAAGTTTGGAGAAAAGTAGGGGTAAGCTATCAGGAAAGACGGGTAATATAAAATGTATACAAGAACCAAGAGGAAACAATAACCATTGAAGACCAAGAACGTAGTGGACGTATTAAAAATGGTACAATATATGGATGTAGACTTTCGCCCCTGCTCATCAGTCTATACGTCGAAGAAGCAAGACAGAAATAAAAGAAAGATTGATTTCATGGTGAATAGATATCAACGTTAAGATCCGCTAATGACATTGTTGTCCTCAGCGAAAGTGAAGAAGAATTACATGATCTGGTGAATGTAATGAAGAGTCTAATGTGCACAGAGTTTGAATTGAGAGTAAACCGAAGAAAGACGAAATAATGAGAAGTAGCAGAAACAAGAAGAGCGAGAAACTGGTTATCACGAAGTAGATAAAGTTAAAGAATTCTGCTACCTAGGCAGCAAAATACCCCCGAGGGACGGCGCAAGGAGGATATAAAAAGCAAAATAGCATTGGTAAAGAGGGCATTTCTGACCAAGAGGAAACTACTAGTATCGAAAATAAGCCTCTATTTGAAGAAGAAATTTCTGAGAGTGTTCTTTTGGAGCAGAGCATTGTATGCATGGACTGTGGGAAACCTGGAGCAAAAGAGAAGTATTTGAGATGTGGTGACACAAAGGAATGCTGAAAATTAGGGGGGGGGGCTTAGGTGGTTGAAAATTGGGTGGCAAGGAGATGAATGTTTGGACAACACTGACAAGAAGAAGGGACAGGATGGTAGGACATTTGTTAAGACATCAGGGAATGAAGACGGAGAGTGGGATACATTCAGGAGATAATTGAGGACCTTGGTTGCAAGTGCTACGCTGATGTGAGAAGGTTGGCACGGGAGGGGAGCTGACGGTGGGTCACATCAAACCATTCAGAACGCTGCTGACTTAAAAATAAATTATTGTAGGTACGTTTTCTGCTGTTAGAAAGCACGAAATAGTTACGTTACACATCAGCATATTACGGGCTGTAATTCGGAACCCTCCACCGGCAGAGCGTTGCAAATTGCGTCAGCGAATCGGGAAAGACGACCATCTAACATGCACGACATTAATAACTCAGCCGATATTGAGAACAGAATAAAAAATTCGGAGCTTTTTTAGGAGTGTCTAAAGTCTACCACTGCTCTCTAGCTTTGCCATTGCTTGAGTTTGAAAATTATTGTGTTGAGCGGTCATAAAGTGCTATTATAACATTGGATTGTATATAGATCGATCCAATTTGCTATGTTGTGCGTAAAGTGCGCGACTGATTCATTGATGCACTTCAAGATATTACAGCAATAAACATGTTGTTATAAATAAACGTTTCCATTTCAACTGCTCAAGTTAGGTGAAGCCTCAGTGCGTTATGTCCATAATGTCCTAGATAACAGTGCCATCCCGTGCAGACTGTTGAATATTTTATGTTTATTTTCGGAAACAAATTCAAGTTACGTGCACAGAAAGGACAAACACTCTTATATATTTTCGATTACAGTGATTCGTATTGTGAGGTATATAACAACCAGTGTCATTTTTCTTTCCTCCAGTTCGGAAATACAGAGAGCGGGGCACAATAGGGTTGTCACGGCTTTGTCAGACCTTCGATATTCGTCCTTAACTCTGCTTCAGAACTCGTCATGTGATTTAGAGGACGGCATTATTTTTCACGCGCAATGGTCCACAGTGAGCCCATATCTGGGGGCATTTTAACAGAAGCTATAACGTATTTGTTATACTCCACTTCCCTAAGAGCGCACCATCAATCACCTATTCGCTCCTGAGCCAGTACTTGTCCGAAGAACTTTTCTTTGTTGCGGTATCACTCGGATTTGCAGCTCCCAAAACCGACAAAGAAGTAAAGAACTTCCTTGTGAACATTGAAGATCGATTAGGGTATTATTATATTCGTTCGTAAATTTAATGTAACCGTATACGAAGCAAACCTGATAACTAGATGACAAAAAAAATTTAATAGACTTATTTGAGACTCATCATGGATATAGCACTAACAGGAGGTTTTAAATCTTTAATTACACACTATCTCCTTGAAATGGGATGAGGAATAAAATTGGAACTTGTCGAGTTGAAAGGGTATGTGATGTTATTTCTTGGATTCGTGCACTGAATCGGTTGGGAAGGGTTTCAGTAAGCCGTTGATCGGCGAGAGTACATCAGTATCGCGCAGACAGTGCGTTGAGACATGTGCCATATGTCGACGAGCACTGCCTTATTGAAAACTGTCACTACGATATTGTCCCATGAAAGCTAACACATCGGGGAGAGTATATTCGTTACGTATCATTGTGTTGTCTGAGTTCTCTGAGTCACACCAGCTGTGACCTGCAGTCATATGATAATGACCCACACTATGACCCCATGAGCAACACCCTAAACCACTGAAAGACCCAAGTAGCCACCATAGTCGCTGACTATGATCAACCAAGGTAGTGCAGAACCGAAGTTCATCGCTGAACACAATGGGATGGCATTCATCAGCAGTCCTTGACTCTGTTTCTAATGGCACCAATCCAAACACAGATGTTTGTGTAGTGGTGTCAACGGCAGCTTACACATGGAGCTGTAATTATATAGTCAGGTTGCCATTGGTCTCCAACCAGTGCTGCAGAATGACACAGAATGTCGCAGGGATACCATTACTTGTTTTCGGGTAAAGGGCGCAGACGTAAAGGGGTTTCGATGTGCTAGGTGTACGATACGAGGATCATTCTTCGTGTCCGGCAGATGTGGTCAACCGAACTTTGACGAAGAGCTGTGTGTCCTCAAATGCTCATGCCGCCCAAACCCGAGGCATCGTTACGTCGGAATGCCCCACAAACGTGGGTTTAGCACGATACGACCAGCCGGCCAAATGGAGTTCCACACTAACGCACCTTCCAAATCATGATAATGCTATCTGATTCGTTCACGTGGCAGTTCCGTGTCCTCCACAGTGATCACTCAACATCTGATGCTGTTCACACTCCTTTGAGACTGAGGTGATAAAAGTCGTGGGATACCTCCAAATAGGATGTCATGGGATGCTTCCCAATACGGTGTCGAAACTCGTACTGGCAGGTGCAGTGCAGCAACTCGACGTGTCGTTGGAAGTCCCCTGCAGAAATACTGAGCCATGCTATCTCTGTAGCCGTCCATAACTGCAGAAGTGTTGTCGGTGCACGAATTGGCCTCTCAATTATCTCCCGTAAATGTTCGACGAGATTCATGTCGGACGATTTGGGTGGCCAAATCATTCACTCCAATTGTTGAGAACGTTCTTGAAAGCAATCACGAACAATAGTGGCCCTGTGACACGTTTGGGGCCACCAGTGGCTACAAATGGTCTCCAAGCAGTCAAACGTAACCATTTCCAGTCAATGATCTGGCCGGCCGGTGTGGCCGAGCGGTTCTAGGCGCTTCAGTCTGGAACCGCGCGACCGCTACGGTTGCAGGTTCGAATCCTGCCTCGGGCATGGATGTGTGTGATGTCCTTAGGTTAGTTAGGTTTAAGTAGTTCTGAGTTCTAGGGGACTGATGACCTCAGATGTTAAGTCCCATAGTGCTCAGAGCCATTTTTTCAATGATCTGTTCAACTGGACGAGAGGATTCAGTCCATTCCATGTACACAGCCCACACTATTATCGATCCATCACCATCTTCCACTGTGTGTTGTTGACAAATTGGGTCCATGGCTTCCTCGGGGCCTGTGCGACACTCGAACCCTACCCTCGGCTCTTACCAACTGAAATCGCGATTTATCAGACCAGGCCAAGAATTTCCTGTCACCTAGCGTCCAACCGACATGATAACTACCCCAGGAGAGGTGCCATATCGTGCTGTTAGCAGACGTGTCACTAGTCTACTACCACAGCCCATTAACTTCAAATTTCACTTCATTGTCCTAACAGACTCGTTCGTCGTACGTCCCACATTGATTTCTGCGATTATTTGACGCAGTGTTGCTTGTCTGTTAGCACTGACAACTCTACCGAAACGCCGCTGCTCTCGCTCGTTAGGTGAAGCCCGTCAGCCTCTGGGTTGTCCGAGACGAGAGGTAAAGTCTGAAATTTGGTATTCTCGGCAGCCTCTTGACACTTTGGATCTCAGAATATTGAGTTCCCTAACGATTTCCGAAATGAAATGTCTGATGCGTCTATCTCCAACTAACATTAGGAGTTCAAAGTCTACTAATTTCGTGCAAATGCATTTCCCTTTTATATCTCGTATACGTGATGCTACCGACATCTGTATATGTGCCTACTCCTGTCGTCAGTGTGTACCTTACCAGATCCAGTAATAACACTAAACACGAACAACATTAATGCGCTGTGGTCACCGTTATAAATATTACCGAGAACCGTAATTTTAATAATTCATATAAATATCGATGGTGTTACGCGTACGAAGCTACAGTGACGTGAGAAAGTCTCCTGGGTGCATCAGTTTGACAGACAGAGTAAATTGACGGAATTTAAAAATATAAAATACCTTCATCTATTTATTAAGTGGTGCAACCTCACTTTAAAGCTGTAACACAACAAGTCAAGTATCAAAGTTAGAAAGTGATTGTTTTCAGCCAGCGTGACTCACTGCGCACAATTTACATAGACGTACAACGAACTTTTCATGTAATTTCAAATCTTTTTTTTAACTTTTTCTCAGTGACATCTTCTACAAAATAAAAATAAAAATAAAAATTATCGCTTAGTACATTTTCTCTGTTCATGTGGGAAAACTTCAGAATGAGGAATCATGTTTTAAACATATTACTTCTTTGCTACCAACTCTATTCGGAAAACGTTTTGCGCAGAGTATGCACATGTATCGCTGAATATTCTTGCAAAATTATATCATCACTGTACGACACACAGTTCAACAGATGTGTCTCAAACATTGAGACGCAGGTTAGCAAGACCACAATCACCCAGAGTTTGATAATGAGAACTTCTGCAGTATTATAATTACAACATAATCTGTCCGCCTCCGTAGCGTAGCGGTAGCGTTACCACCTACCACGCAGGGGGCCCGGGTTCGATTCCCGGCAGGGGAATGGGTGTTGTGTGTCCTTCATCATCATTTTCATCATCATTCACTCGCAAGTAGCCGATGTGGCGTCAACTAGACGGAACTTGCAATACAGCGGCCGAACGTCCCCAAATGGGGCCTCCCGGCAAACAATGTCAAACGATAATTTCATTTCACAACATTATCTCATTTGGAAAGTAGCCTTTGAAGCCGTTTTATACATGGAAGTTAAAGAATCTAGGTGAGGGAATACAGATTATCGTCTACGTGAGAGCTTCATCAGCGTCACTTAGCAGTTACCTTTGATACCGTTGTAGTAAGTGATAGTTCGCAGGAAGCTGTTATACTAACGAGGGAAATGCACATTCCTACCTCCACCACTGCCCTCCCGTCTCTCTCTGTCTGCTTTGCCATTTGTCAACGACAAGTGGTACCACAATGCTACCGCCATATTTCACAATGACAAAGCGTACGCTTCATCGATCATACCCACACACAAGTGTAAGTGTCGTGCGTGCGACCGACGGCGATACACGTGATTTTTCTTGCTTGTCGGCTCTCAGCGAAGATATCCATATCACTTCACCGCGGTACTCAAGCCCGAAGACGCCCCTTTAAAGCACTTGACGCTGCTGATAAGAGACAACGAAGGCATAGGTGACACGTAATGAAAGAAAACAACCAGGCGTCTCCCATTCGTGACTATACGACTAGTACGCAATAAGAGCAAACGGAGCCTACTACACAAACTGACAAGTAACTGTCGTAGAAGAAGAGTCGATGTCCTGTTATTCACTCACATTCTTTCAAAATTTTCTCGAAGAAAGCAAAAAACCAATTTCTACCGAATCCCTTTTGTTCATTCAATAAACGATGCCGTAGACATATTCGATGCGTATAAATTTCTCAAGTTCCTCCAGGCCATCCAGTAACCACCGAATAGTAGCTACATGGGGTACGCTTATTGGTGGAAAACCTAGTTTCCGCTGTTTCAAATGATGCGCTAACGAGAAAGAATTGTTAGGATAGATGTGCTCTCTACATCGAGTTGAAAAATCTGTATCTGTCTTACCAATGTAAAATCTCCCATGGTCCCCACATTGTATCTTACACACTCCAGATGTACATAAAATGTTATGCAGCTTCTGCCCTACATCATGGCTCACCGGCAGATATGCATTCGCAATACATTATCTTTTTTTTAACGCGTTAGTAGTTTTTTCACAATGAGAGCCAATGTAAGTTACTTGTTGTGTATTTGCCCTTTTTATTTCTGAGTGAGTTATTTTTCTATTTTATAGACTCAGACAATGTATGGATACTTCTTGCCTTGTATCCATTAGCCACGCGCACCTGAATAATAACGTGCAATTCTTTGTGTCTAGCTTCCTGTACCATACCGACTTTCAGAAGTTTATACACCACACAGCAAAAATATGCTCGTTTGTATGCTGGCGTGAGTCGCTGTTAGTAATGATATCAGTACATGCTGGTTTACAAAAAATTTCAAAATCAAGCTTTCTTCCTTACCTAGTGATCGTAATGTCTAAATAATTTATAGATTCGTTCGAGCTCAGTTCTAGACAATGGAATATTAGCATGGATGGAAATGAAACATCTACCCAAGTTGTTAATCTCATCGCCATCATCTTTATAGTCGATAAACATATCAGCATAACGTTGATACGACAAAGTAGTGGGTACAAACTCAATTCAAGGTGAAAAATTTACTCTCCAAATTATTAACAAAGATCTCTGTCAAACTAGCACTCTTGGCTGAGTATATTTGTAACTGTAGAAGAAAGAAGTTTTTTGTGCTGCAGGAAATTCTTAAGAGTGTTTTATTTACCGGTAAGCTTGAATATAAATTAACAATGTTGGGAGAAGCTAGCCAATCACCAGTCACGATTGTGATCTTATCTGTGAGGTCATATAAATTTTTAACACTAAACACATTACGAAAAGTACATTACAATTTTAATTTTTTGTTTCAAAATCAATTGAGGCTCAAACAGTCGTTAACGGTTGGCTTTATGGGACGATTTTCCTTATGGGACTTCACTTTGGACCTAAGTTCCTGAATGTTTGGATTCATCATCAATATAATTTTCTTATTATTACTGGCAGTAAATTAATATCACTCTACTCAACAAATGTTCTTAGATCATTCTGAAACTTTTCAATAGGATGTTTAAATTAAATAATATGTGCATCGTTAAAAAATTTCACTGTTTTCACGATTGAGACTTCGATAACTTAGCAATTCCACTCACAGACTTCGCCACCACTATCGTACTTTCCTTTAACTTCTCACTTATATGAGGAGCAACACGCTGATTAAGACCTTCATTCAGAATATTGGTTTCATCAACAGATAAAATGTAGTTTGTCAGACTGACTAACCTAGCAGCACACTTACAACTATATGTCTTACAAAGGCTCACAGCATTACTGTAGTTACCGAGTTTATACTGTTTCCTACGAAATAATATACAGAATTCGGTCAGTACGTTTGGTGTTAAAAATGGCAGAACGAGGGGAATTATTTAATGAAACATTAATTAAAACGAAGTGGATGATATAAACACAAAACCATAATGACACAGTTTCATAAAAGCTTACAATATAGGTATGGAAGGTAACACAGTTACATAAGCAATTACAGTTAAGGCACTGGTAACATTTTTTTTTATCCAAGGATATATAATAGCAAAAATATGTACATATAATAAAAGCATGTGACATATCAACATCAAAACGCAGAACATATTTTTTATACCGGGAAGTTACACGGTGGGGCTAGGGATTGTCATGATTATTTCAACTGAATACCTGTCGAGTTAGAGACGGTCTAAGAGTGAAATGCTGTCCTTCTGTTTTGTATCTACACAAACTGACGCTGTGAGTTTTGATTCTGTCTGTGTGGTTTCTCAGTTTCTTACTTGGTACTGTCAATTACTTCTGCTGTGCATAGCCGAATCGTAATTTTGGAATTTTATGTGCTATGTGAAACATGTCAAACATTATGTGTCTTTCAGTATTACTATTTTTTATGCCTTACCTTAGTCTCCTTTCTTTCGGATGCGCTATGGGATAAATGTTACAGTTTCAGTAACTTTTAGTATTACCGTTCCTCTTGCAACTTATCTTACTCTCTCTTCTTCTCTTCCATCCCTTACACCCTCCCCTATTGACGTAAGTGTCGTCTATCCGAATCGATGTTAACTTATTTTATTTTCTCAGTGCAGAGGGTTCTATGTTCTGGTACATGGTAGCTTCTTGTCACACTTCGACACTACACCCTACTACAATCCTTTGTGGATTGAAGTTAGGCCCGCGTATTAGGAATGGTCTACAGTTTATTCTGTGCTATATGTGTAATGATATGGACACAAAGCACTTAGTTCCTACAATATTTCAGCTTTTATATATGCAGTGTTCATACACGTGTCGGTATCTAGGTTCTGACATAGTAACGAAAACGTTATTAGTGATCCAGAAAAATATCTGCTTTGTTACAATTCTAATCTTGGACCACAATGTTTATTTGTAATCAGGTATTTGATTTACGGTCGGTAAACTGTGTAGAAACGTGCTGCATTATATATATCACCCAATCACATGTAATGGTGCAGTCAAATGGCTTATGATTATGATTGCACTATCACATATAATGGGGTGACATATATCATGTAACACGATTCTACTTGGGTCTGAGGAAGGTCATTACCACCCGCAAATTGATTACCTGGTTATAAATAAACATTTTGGTCGAAGAATGTAATTATAATAAAGCAAATTTTACTTTCTGTTTTTACACTGTCTTATGATTACTCAATCATTACTGCTGCGTTTATTCCATGTTTCTCCTGTTTTTAAAGATGACAAGATATGCATATAATTTTATTGCAGGATGATTTTATTATATGGCCTGCATACACCATACTTCCTTTACTGTATTCTGGGTTCAGCAGAGCTTCCAAATTACGTATTTTATCATAGCGTGTGTTTAAGATTATTTTTGCTGTTTCTCATTTCACGTTTTAACGTTGGTAAGTCATATACCTTTGTAGTGCGTATGTATCAGTTTTCATTTATACTACTGTGTATCGCTGGGTAAAGGAAGTGCCTCTATTGTTAATTGGCTGTGTAAGTATATCACATGACATTCCTCTGTTGTAATCTTTTGTGAAATTATGTCATGATTTTTCTACATTTATACCTTGCACTTTATTTTATTTTAAACTAGCTGACCCGGCGAACTTCGTACCGCCTAACAGTCAATGAATGTCGTGTTACCTTTTAGCTGAACTAATTTAGGCTTTGATGAACGTAATACAATGATACAAAATAATATTAATATAGATAGAAATATAAAAGTATTTTATTTTGATGAATGATGATGAATACATACAGAATGAGAATAAAAATTAAAAAAATAATAATAATTAAGTATTTCAAACACATGTCAGAAAAAAATCATTGAAAACTATGTTGTGCAGGTTGGGATACACTCTGATTAATTCATTAATTGGATTTTCATTCAAGCACCTTGTGGTATACGACATTCTTTGTTTTTTGGTCACGCGCAAGAACAAATAATGCGGATGGTTTGCCGACACGTGAGAATGCCACGTACAATTGACCATGAGAAAAACACGCATTTTCTAGATTGAGGCCACAAATAGTCAAGGATTGGCCCTGTGATTTGTTGATCGTTATGGCGAAGGCAAGACGAATCGGGAATTGAATTCGTTTAAACTCAAAGGGCATATCTGTTGGGATCATCGGAATCCTTGGAATAAGAACTTCCTCATCTTTAAATTTTCGTTTAAGTATCGACGCGTGAATCACATTGCTCATCAGTTTTCTTATCACCAAACGCGTTCCATTGCACAGTTTTGGTTGGTTTAAATTTCTAAGCATGATGACTACCGAGTCAACCTTCAGTTGTAAATTGTGCGGTGGTAAACCAGGCACATCCAAGGAGTTAAAAAATTCAGTTGGATAATTAGTGGCTTCTTCTTCGTTTGTTACACAGGCGATAGATTTGAATGAATACAGAGTACCTACGATTTGATTTTGAATTATAAAATTGAGGTCATCTACATCTTTATTTTTAGCAGCCAAAATCGCTCGCTCACTTAACCATTTAGTATTTTTGTGGTTAGCAATGATATCCGGAAATACTTTGTTGATAAGCTCGTCTTTCGATGAGACGAAATTGCAAAAACTTGGAGGAAATGAAATCAAACCGCTCGATTCGTCAACAGGAACACGGCCATTACCGATAGTCAGCAACTGCTTCCAGAAATCATCAGCAGATAGATCGTTCAACAATGCAACTCTCATATTTACAGACAGTTGAAGTTTGTTTACATATCGCCACAGATTTGATGCTTTGAGGCAAGCGTTTATTTCGTCGGCAGCAGTAGATCTTGGAATTACTGGTAGTGTTTGTCGGAAATCGCCAGATAATAAAATCATTGAACCACCAAAACATCTCGAGTCATTGCGCAGATCTTTTAATGTTCGGTCTAGTGCTTCCAATGCGCGTTTCTGCGCCATTGTGCATTCGTCCCATATGATGATTTTTGATGCTACTAAAACTTTGGCCATTGCGGAGTGTTTCGAAATGTTACATGTCGGTTGTTCAGTAGTTTGAAGGTTTAATGGCAGTTTTAACGCTGAGTGAGCCGTACGGCATCAGTCTAAGAATGTGGCCGCTATTCCAGAAGAAGCAATTGCTACCGCAATTTCGGATCTCGCACGTACAGTGGACAAAATCAATGACATGAGGAATGTCTTCCCAGTTCCACCGGGGGCATCCAAAAAAAAAAAAAAAAAGCCACCATTTCCATCATCAATTGCATTAATCAGTGTATCATAGACTTCCTTCTGCTTAGGATTCAACAGTGGTACATTCGTTTGAACTGATTGGATTAGTTCATGTGGATCATATTCACGTTCACGTTCCAATTCTCTATTAAATGCGTCATTCATTCCGCGATCTGGCGCTGGCATTCCTAACCTAACTAACAAACTGCCGCACATGAGGTAACACATATCTTCGATCAAAAGCAAAGCCTGGTTATGCATCTCCTCAAGATCGGGATTTCTTGAGCTGACACGAATTCGATATAAAATATCTTCTGACATGTTATCTTTGTATTTGTTCCACAGGTCACGTGGGTTCGATGGGAAGCATGTCGAAATGATGATAGCAAATAATGTGCGTATCTGACTTGGAGATGCAGAAATAATTGCTTCAGCGATTGTCGTGTCCCAATGAGTATCGTTTTCAAGCAAATTCAGCTATTGACATGCTGCACGAAATGTGGGGCACACTATACCATTAACAGTTCGTAGTGATTCAAATTATGTTGGCCCTCGAACATGTACCAGCAACAACAGCAAATAGAAACATTCATCATTCTTCGGATGAACTGTGTAAAGACGACCAAGAGCATCAGCAGAACGCATATCTGGATGACCAGGAACTGCATCGCCTTACTTCCGACGTTGAAATTTCTTCGATGTAGCGTTCCAAGTGTAATAACGTGGCATTTCCGAGTAAAGCAACGTTCGTGCGAACGGATCGTTTTGACAAATCTCAAAGAAAATGGTCAGTGTTGTCGCTGGAGGTGTTTCGGCACGTTGAGCAGCATTCGACGCTGTGAAATGTACTCTCTGACCGTTCTCTAGATGCACCCCCAAATGTACAACAGTGGGATAACGTTCGTGAATAGGGAATGAGAATATACGCCAAATTGTTTCATTGCAGTTCACATATCTACCAACTTGATAGCGCGTGATTTCATCGTTGATATTGGATGTTTGGAAACCAAAAACCGCCATGTCGCTCCCTTTCGTGACATATTTGCAAATGTATTTAATAGATTTGACCGAATTGCAATTCTCAACATTACAATGTGCCTTGAATGTTTTGGAAAGAAGTGGCGAATATGGAACAATCCAACTGTTGTCAACTATGAAATCGTTTCCTTTCACTTTAGTTGTGATAGTTCTACCATTATCATCGGGCGATCGACGCCGATACAATGGATAACCATCGTTGCCTGTAATGGTCTCTGCCGTGAATTTTCGCGGATACCGTTTGGAACACTTGCCGTCGACCATGCACGGTGATTGGCGGTTGATAGTGCCACATGGTCCATGCATCATATTCGTGATTACAACATCATGTAGGTCTGGATCGGTTTCAGGAGCAGGAATCTCCGCACATATGATGTCATCTATTTGATCTGGCCGAATTCTGTCTACTAATCAAATTAGAATGTGAGCATGCGGTAGGCCTCGTTTTTGCCATTCGACTGAATACATCCAGCATCGAGTAATCCCAAAGACGTGTTGCTTAACAATGTAATTTATTAGTGACCGAATTTTTTGCTTGAAAACCCGTGCGGTGATGTCGTGTCGATCACTTGATGTTTGTCCGGGAAGCAGGAATTGAATAATCTCCATCCATTTCGGATTACATGTAAATGTAATGAATAGATCTGGCCGACTATAATGACGAACATATGTCATTTCATCTTGCGCATATTCATGCATATGACGCGGGCTACCTGTGTATGTCGCTGGTAAAATGGTCAATCGACCAACATTTTCTGAATCTCCTTCTGTGCTTATTGCATCGCGTAAATGAATATACTCTTCCGAATGCAATTTAGCTTGATTCAACCGGATGAAAGTCAGGCGCTCCGTTTCGATTTTAACGTACATGTCAACGCAATATTGTTGAAGCAGTCGACGAAATCGCAACAAATAATTGTCAGAATTTTCACGAATCATCAAACGATATGCGTAATAATTCATCGAACTAACCTTCTTGGTAGTTTCCTCACCTGAAACAAATACAGAAAAAATTGTATTTTAGAACCCCTAATAGGTGAACGACTCTTACAGCTACTCTCTACTAAATTAGGAGTGACAACTTTTTTTGTGTACCAAAAGCAAACAGAATAAAATGTATATCAAGTTAAAATGAAAACAATGATATTGATCTTACCTTTCAATGGATTAATCATTTTGATACTAAAGTGATATCCATCGTCTCCTTGCCAAAACATCAGCGGGTATTGTAACGCGTCATATGAACGGTGTGTTTCATATATTCTTTGTAGTTGCCCA
Source organism: Schistocerca cancellata (assembly GCF_023864275.1). Taxonomy (NCBI): domain Eukaryota; kingdom Metazoa; phylum Arthropoda; class Insecta; order Orthoptera; family Acrididae; genus Schistocerca; species Schistocerca cancellata. The sequence continues at coordinate 189,701,204 of NC_064626.1, read as the reverse complement.
GTATTGCGTCGTGTAAGCACAATATCACGTGTTTCCAAGTTTTCACCAACAATCAGGATTGCCACTTCATCGATTGTTGGAGCATTAAATGTGCGTTCATGTGTTCCAACTGGTCTTTTATCTGCTCTGATTACAACTTTATAGTCATCACTTGGCATGCGCTCTAAAGCAGTCTTGAACAGACTGACCAATGCATGATGTTCATGAAGCATTTGCTGCAAATCTTGGAGAATTGCTCTTTTCATAGCGGCGATCGACGCCGGTCAAGTTGTTCTTCCATATTGCCCATGAAGTATATTTGCAAGAATTTGTGCTGTGCACCTTCAATAGGTTGCAATGATCCAATGCGATGGCAAATCTGGCCTTGAATCTGTAAATTCAAAGCCATAGTTATAGTTAGATTTACAAACACTTTTTTTTCAAATAATAACATACCATTTTTATTTTAGAGACAAATACAGAAATCTAACAAACTACATTCCAATTTTTTTACAATCATAGAAAATAAAGTTTTTAACGTAAATTACCTTAAATGTCGGATTATATCCGTGTTCTTCGATAATTTCCGCCCCAAATGAAGTCATTTGGAAACAGACATTGTATTTTTGAGTGTTCGCTAGAAAATGTCGTGATTCTAGTGTTTCGCCATAAAGCAGGGAACGCAATGGCTCTGGTGGCGGGACCACTAATGGCAATGTCACTTTACCACTAAGGCAGCACAAACCAGGCGTTTCACCAGCAAACTTCAATGCGCCACAATGCTGGCAAACAACGTCCATTGGACCAATGCAAACTAAACGATGCAAGCTGTAGTCGATGGTGCAATCATATCGAAACGCTGCTCGATTCAAATCAATACTTGAACCATTTCTTCTTGCACTTCGAAGATTATTCCTCTGTTCATCTGTACGATAAGCTCGACGATTTCTCGTTTCTAATCTAGCCGTTTCATGGACTGCCTCTCTTTGCTCTTGTGTTTGAGAAGCACGAATTAACGCCCTTCTTTGCTCCATTCTAACGCGGCGCTCTTCTCGGGCAATTTCTCGTTCTTCGTCAGATAATTGACTCGCGATATTCCGTTGCCTAATTGCATTACGGCTCCGCTGGGAAAGATTAGATCTTCTAGGACGCGGCATTTTTATTAATAGTAATACTGAATATGCACTCGCACAAAACCACATAAAACAATCGAGACATAGACAGTAGCTTATCAAGAAAACTCACAGACAACCTATGAAAAGACATTTACACTTTTGTTAACCTGTAGAATAAATCTTTAATTAAAACAAACAAATATAACAGTACCTACCTGAACTTTCGAGACATTTTACACATAATAAATTTCTGAACGCACACATACGTAGTTGTTACAGTATTTGACAGGATTGGACAACAAATGTTTGACATGTAATAAACAAATGAGCATTTATTGAAATGATTTAAGTATTCATTACACATTTCTGAACGCACGCGTAATATTTTTCAATCTTTTTTTAAAAACAAAATACACATAATAGTTTATTCATCCATTTTAAATAGTTTATGAACGCATGCATAAATGTCAATCATTACTTACAGATTTTGACAAAAAAAATTGACAGCTCCGAAACTAAAGAACTTTCAGGGAAAATAACGCATTTTTCAAGTATTCGTTAATTTTTCATTATTTTTAAGATGTATTCTGCTATTCGGGGCGGAGACAAATCCAACAAATCAAAAACCATGAAAAATTTTATTCGTCAATTTTTCATTATTTTTAAGATGTATTCTGCTATTCGGGGCGGAGACAAATCCAACAAATCAAAAACCATGAAAATTGGTCCAGCAGATCTCGAGTTATAAGTGTTGTAACAAACCCGACTTTGTTTTATATATATAGAAGATATAGAAGATGTATTCTGCTATTCGGGGCGGAGACAAATCCAACAAATCAAAAACCATGAAAATTTTTATTCGTCAATTTTTCATTATTTTTAAGATGTATTCTGCTATTCGGGGCGGAGACAAATCCAACAAATCAAAAACCATGAAAATTGGTCCAGCAGATCTCGAGTTGTAAGTGTTGTAACAAACCCGACTTTGTTTTATATATATAGATTTCAGTAAATATTTCCTCTAGTTCTGTTATTTTTAACAGCTATCATTCGTGTTTTTGTTGTTTCACACGTCAATGACTTTCAAGTTCAGTTAGTATGTAATCGATTTATTCTTCGCATGCTCTCCTAATGGTTGTACTCTTTGATGGCCAGCTACTGTCTGTATGGTTCGTAATGCCATCTGATGGCCGCAGCTGTTTTTCTTACCACTATAATCTCGACGAATGATCAGTTTCACATCTGACTTCAGAAATAAGAGAGCCGTATTTTCTGTACGTTATGTCCCCACCTTTGTGTTTCATGCTTTGATATTTCTTTCTAATTATTGGTGGAAACAGCTTCCCAAAGGTCATATATTTTCCTGAGGGATCCTTCTTATAAGGCATTTACTTATTTTTACTACAACTGCGTCTGACTTATCGAAACATGCAAATAAATTAATTTGCGACCAATCATTTTATTGATGATTTTTAATTCACATTGTGGATTTGGGAATTGTGTATATCATGAGACGTGCTTGCGCCAGTACGACTGATACCGAACCACATGAAGTAATAGAAAATGTACTCACATCAAAAATCGGTGGTATTCAGGTTAGTTATAAGATGATGTATATTTCAATACCCACTGATAATAAACGCTCTAACCACAGATGACAGGCGGTAATGCGCCACACAGGTTAGATAAAAATAAAAGATAAATAAATAAACAAGAAATTCATAGTAGCAGCGTTTTTCTACGTTTAAGTAACAAAAATGACACGCATCAGACGTAATTTACAGCACAGAAAAGCGTTTGACAATTTTTCACTTTTTTATTATTTTGTTTTTTTGCCTCAGGTCATACTGACTATCGCGTAGGTAGTCAAATATCCAGATAAGCATTTTTTATCTCCTTTAGCGGTGCTACCTCAAGACCAAGAACAACTTCGGCCGGTTTGTACATTCTGAGGCGGTATAGAATAAGTTAAATCAGCTCTATGTGTAGTAGCTATCCAACTTCCACCAGTACTCTAGAGGATGGAGGAAGAGATCAAGACGGAATTCTAGTTCGGTTCTAAAATAGTCCTCTTCGCCACTGGCCACTCATTTAGGTTACATTTAACGCGAATCTCTCACCCAGCCCAAAGTTCCAAGTGACAGGAACGAAGTTCAGCTAATTCCTGTACATAAGGAGCGCAATCGAATGGACCCGCAAGATTACAGACCAATAACTTTAACAAAGTTTTGCTGCTGGATTCGAAGTTCAAATATAATAAAGTTCCTAGAAATATTCTATCCACGAATCAGCACGGTTTTAGAAAGCATCGCTCATGTAAATTTCAGCTGCTAACGATGGATGAAAGGCAACAGACAGATTACACATTTATAGATTTTTCTAAATGCAATTTACATGATGTTACACTGCAGACTGCAAGTGGAATAGGTTTACTGATATAAGAGTGGCTCAAAGACTTCTTAAATAATAGAATCGAATATACCGTATTCTATGGCGAGTGGTCGTCAGAGATAGAGGCATTGTCAGGAGTGCCCTAGCGGACTGAGAAACTGTAATAGGACTGCTTTTATTCACTATATACATAAATGGTCTGGAGGACGGGGTGGAAAGCAATCTGCGGTTATTTGCTGATGATGCAGTGGCGTACGGGAAGATGTCGAAGTTGAGTGACTGTAGGAGGATACAAGATGACTCAGACAGAATTCCTAGTTGGTGTGACGAATGGCAACTTGTTCTAAATGTAGAAAAATGTAAGTTATTGCGGACGAGTAGGAAAACAAGGGCGTAATGTTCGGATACAGCATTAGTAGAGCACAGTCACGTCATTTAAATATCAGGGCGTAAAGTTGCAAAGCGATATGAAATGGATCGAGCATATAAGAATTGTGGCAGGAAATGCGAATGGTCGACTTCGGTTCGTTGGGAGAATTTTAGGAAAGTGTGGTTCATCTGTAAACGAGACCGCATAAAGAACATTTGTGTGACCCATTCTTGAGTACTGATTGCGTATTTGGGATCCGCACCAGGTGGGATTAAAAGAAGACGTACGGCTGCTGGATTTGTTACCTATAGTTTCGAAAAACATGTAAGTATATCGGAGACGCTTCAGGAACTGAAATGGTAAACCCGAAAGGAAAGGTGACGTTTTTTGTTGAGTAAGAATGCTGAGAAAATTTAGATAACTGGCATTTGAAGGTGACTGTAGAACAATTCTACTACCCCACCACTAACGTACTTTTTGCGTAAGGACCACGAAAATAAGATACCAGAAATTAGGATCCATACGAAGGCATACAAGCAGTCGTTTTTCCTTCGCTCTATTTGCGCATGGAACAGGAGAGGAAATATCTAGTAAAAATACAGAGTATCTTCCGCCACGCATCGTGCGGTGGCTTGCGGCTTATGTATTAGATTAGAAAAAAAGCCTATAACAAGGTCAGAGTAGGGAAGGGCACGTCGAAACGATAACAGCTGCTCGTAAATGCACCGTTGTGAGGCTACGGCCTTGTAGCGACAGTGACTCGGCGAACAGCGTGTGGTGGTGTGATGTTTAAACTAACTTGCCTCAGCAAATACCAGTAACGCTAAGGAGGGCACTTGCTGATTCATAACCCGAACATATTGACTTCAGCTGAACTAGCGAATTTCCTGGGATGTTTACAGAGCAAGACATGACAAATCAACTGCGCTAAAAAGAATCGTGATGTCATTAATATTTAAGATAATAAGCTGAACTGCAGAGTATAAAGTGAAATATTATTAGTAATGAAACCTTCAGAGTGACTCACCTGAACCTATTGCGGAAATGGAAAGTGCTATTCATGTGCGATTTTCACAGAATGGGTTGGTAGTCAGGTGCTCGTCTTATTAGTCAATAAACATATTTTGATAATACTTAGAAAGAGCGTTTTTTGTGCAAACATACACCTTTTCAGGTGGAACAACGTCTATTGACATTGAAAAACAAAACTTAGGGTAATTTATAAGACAGCAGTGTTCGTTGTAGGACGCTAGTGCAAGACGTACACGAGAAATCGTGTTTTGAAAAGTTTCCATACCAACACTTGTTACGACGCTGTTTTGTTTGCTTACAGTGTAATTGTTTGTCCCTTGAGTGCATGTGTATGCGGCAAGACATCCCAATAGACATCAACAATGACACTTTTCGCATTTTCAGGTCATCATGCAGGATTGTGTGCATAGAACCCACAGAAATGCCAACTCTGGAGGCGATCTGTTCAACAGTCATTCGGCGATCCCCCAAAACAATTCTCTCCACTTTCTCGATCATGTCGTCAGACCACGTTGTGCGAGCCCGAGGTTGTTTCGGTTTGTTGTCACACGATGTTCTGCCTTCATTAAGCTGTCACACCCACAAACGCACTTTCGACACATCCATAACTCCATCACCACATGTCTCCTTCAACTGTCGATGAATTTCAATTGGTTTCACACCACGCAAATTCAGAAAACGAATGATTGCACGCTGTTCAAGTAAGGAAAACGTCGCCATTTTAAGTATTTAATACAGTTCTCATTCTCGCCGCTGGCGGTAAAATTCCATCTGTCGTACGGTGCTGCCATCTCTGGGACGTATTGACAATGAACGCGGCCTCATTTTAAAACAATGCGCATGTTTCTATCTCTTTCCAGTCCGGAGAAAAAAAATCGGAGGCCTCAGAACTGGAATGCACCTCGTACATCAAATGATGGAAATTTCTGTCTCCGACTTCGTCGAAAAAATGCTTGGCAGAATACAACAGCTAGGAAGACCCAAATACGTTTTCTTACCGGACAAACTCTCACGCTCTAGTCGCAGCCTGGCTGTCATTTTGTGACTATAGTTCCACAACGACGCATTTCTAACGTACGTTGTCCATCCAAAAGAGTCCGGAGGCTGACTTAATCTTGGCATATAAGCGACGTCAGCGCAGTGACCACGGTGGCAGCTTGAACTAAGAAGTGCAAACTGCAGGTGTGCATTCGACCACTCAGTTGTGAGTAGACGGTGTTAAGTAGTGGATGGGCGGCCGTAGTCTGTGAACGTTGTTGTCTCACAAATCTCAGTGGAGCAACATTTCTGAACCAAATGTTTAAGACGTTCTCGAGAATGTTTTAAAGGAGAGAAAAGCTGTGCAAAGTTTGTATTACACAGTTTCACTCCCAAACAAAAACAGCACCGCATGAATGCCTGCTACGGCTTGATTTAAATGCGAAATACTGACAGTTTTTTGTTGGTAAGTTATCCCGAAAACTAGACACTTTATCAATAAGAACCTACCACAAAATGACAAACTGCAAAAATTTTCTCCTTGACGATAGAACCGACATTCAAGTCAATGTGATGTGCGAGTTGAACAACATCCCAGAGAAGGTCTTTTATCATATTCTGACATGCATGTTTTTATGAACTTTCTGTGCCTTTTACTCGAGTGCATGGAGACCATGTAGAACACCTGAATTATTAAAATCATCGTCTTAAGTTCTCTACTTTTTATTAATCCACACTCGAAACTTTTATTTGGGGTCATGAAGGGAGGTCGTCTTCAAAATAACACGTGATGGAGAATGTGTGCTGAAGGTGCTTGTTACTACAGCATGTGAAACTTCACTGTCAAATATTCAAATGTGTGTGAGATCATATTGGACTTCACTGCTAAGGTCATCAGTCCCAAAGCTTACACACTACTGAACGTAAATTATCCTAAGGACAAACACACACACCCATGCCCGAGGGAGGACTCGAACCTCTGCCGGGACCAGCCGCACAGTCCACGACTGCAGCGCCCTAGACCGCTCGGCTAATCCCGCGCGGCAAACTTCACTGTCTTTTTCAGTAATCTGGCCACCTAAACAAAGGGCAACAGTGACACAGCAAGGGCACGAGCTGATAGTATACCAGGTTACATTTATATTTTGAATTCATAGGGAAGAAACCATGGCTAACAGAAGAAATACTTCAGTTGATTGATGAAAGGAGGAAGTACAAATATGTTCCGGGAAAATCAGGAATACAGAAATACAACTCGCTGAGGAATGAAATAAATAGGAAGTGCAGGGAAGCCAAGACGAAATGGCTGCAGGAAAAATGTGAAGTCATCGAAAAAGTTACGATTGTCGGACGGACAGACTCAGCATACAGGAAAGTCAAAACAACCTTTGGTGACATTATAAGCAACGGTAGTAACATTAAGAGTGCAACGGGAATTACACTGTTAAATGCAGAGGAGAGAGCAGACAGGTGGAAAGAATACATTGAAAGCCTCTATGAGGGTGAAGATTTGTCTGATGTGATAGAAGAAGAAACAGGAGTCGATTTAGAAGAGATAGGGGATCCAGTATTAGAATCGGAATTTAAAAGAGCTTTGGAGGACTTACGGTCAAATAAGGCAGAAGGGATAGGTAACATTTCATCAGAATTTCTAAAATCATTGGGGGAAGTGGCAACAAACCGACTATTCGCGTTGGTGTGCAGAATATATGAGTCTGGTGATATACCATCTGACTTTCGGAAAAGCATCATCCACACAATTCCGAAGACGGCAAGAGATGACGCGAGAATTATCGCACAATCGGCTTAACAGCTCATGCATCGAAGCTGCTTACAAGAATAATATACAGAAGAATGGAAAAGAAGACTGAGAATGCGCTAGGTGACGATCAGTTTGGCTTTAGGAAAAGTAAAGGGACGAGAGAGGCAATTCTGACGTTACGGCTAATAATGGAAACAAGGCTAAAGAAAAATCAAGACACTTTCATAGGATTTGTCGACCTGAAAAAAGCGTTCTACAATATAAAACGGTCCAAGCTGTTCGAGATTCTGAAAAAAGTAGGGGTAAGCTATAGGGAGAGGCGGGTCACATACAATATGTACAACAACCAAGAGGGAATAATAAGAGTGGACGATCAAGAACGAAGTGCTCGTATTAAGAAGGGTGTAAGACAAGGCTGTAGCCTTTCGCCCCTACTCTTCAATCTGTACATCGAGGAAGCAATGATGGAAATAAAAGAAAGGTTCAGGAGTGGAATTAAAATACAAGGTGAAAGGATATCAATGATACGATTCGCTGATGACATTGCTATCCTGAGTGAAAGTGAAGAAGAATTAAATGATCTGCTGAACGGAATGAACAGTCTAATGAGTACACAGTATGGTTTGAGAGTAAATCGGAGAAAGAGGAAGGTAATGAGAAGTAGTAGAAATGAGAACAGCGAGAAACTTAACATCAGGATTGATGGTCACGAAGTCAATGAAGTTAAGGAATTCTGCTACCTAGGCAGTAAAATAACCAATGACGGACGGAGCAAGGAGGACATCAAAAGCAGACTCGCTATGGCAAAAAAATCATTCCTGGCCAAGAGAAGTCTACTAATATCAAATACCGGCCTTAATTTGAGGAAGAAATTTCTGAGGATGTACGTCTGGAGTACAGCATTGTATGGTAGTGAAACATGGACTGTAGGAAAACCAGAACAGAAGAGAACCGAAGCATTTGAGATGTGGTGCTACAGACGAATGTTGAAAATTAGGTGGACTGATAAGGTAAGGAATGAGGAGGTTCTATGCAGAATCGGAGAGGAAAGGAATATGTGGAAAACACTGATAAGGAGAAGGGACAGGATGATAGGACATCTGCTAAGACATGAGGGAATGACTTCCATGGTACTAGAGGGAGCTGTAGAGGGCAAAAACTGTAGAGGAAGACAGAGATTGGAATACGTCAAGCAAATAATTGAGAACGTAGGTTGCAAGTGCTACTCTGAGATGAAGAGGTTAGCACAGGAAAGGAATTCGTGGCGGGCCGCATCAAACCAGTCAGTAGACTGATGACCAAAAACAAAAAAAAGAGGGAAGTCATAGGACACGTTAAGGATCTTGTATGAGGGCGTCCTGAAAAGTAATGTGAACTGGTGCGCTTCTGGGGCCAGTTGCCATTGATTCTCATTTACATCTTTGAGTCGACTTCGATGTTGATTGCTCTTTTTCGTATCTTTGGCGGCGGGCATTTAACTGCAGCGCGTGGGTTCTGCTGGAAGTCTTGTGTGGGTATCGGCGGTGTGAGGTGCAGTAACATGGGACTGTGGACGTGGGCAGCACGCGGAGATGCCGAGTCGGCGCGACGAAGGAGCGTGGCCAGCAGCTACGGCGTGTTGAACCGTGCAAAGCCTATCCATTGCCCATGTTGATTTGGTTTTCATAGAGGTTGGAAGGACAAGTTCCTTCGCGTCTGTTACAATCTACACAGGCCGAATGAATTGGAGTCGTCGAGTTGCTTCGGTGGGTTGCATGCATCTTAACTAAACATGCCAGTGTACTTAAAACTATTTGGAATTTTTCTAGTTGTTTATCACGCAACTCGGTGTCGTGACTTGATACTTGACGGCAGTTAAGGAAGTGTGGCTACGTCCAACAAACCGGCATGTAGCATGGCTAAATACGTAGCTACGAGTGCAACGAGTAGTGCGTAAGTCAGTATCTGGCGTTCCAAGCCATGCCGAGATATTTTTTCCATTCTACCTTGTAGTTCATTATTGTAGTTTGGCGTTTAAATGTGTGCCGAGTTAATTCTTGTCATGTTAGCTTTAGGACATTATTTTAACGGTCCTTTTGCGAATTGGGTAATCACATTTTGAGGGCAGTGACTGATTTCATTGATAGTATTGATCACCTGTTCTGTAGACAATATTGTGTATCTCATGACTCAGACTATTGTCCGCCGCTGACGTGTTTTGTGTTGCAGGTAATTGGCAGTGGTCGACGCGAGCGAACTGGGAGCAGAGTGATATTTAAGCCCCCCCTCCCCTTTTACATCTCGTGTTATGTTGTTACTGTCTTGTGATTCCATCCTTCCCGTGAAGAGTTACGGTGTCTGAAGTTCAATTGCAGTGCAAAGATGAGTACATTTCTATTTCATTTGCTGTCTCGTGGATCTCTTGTATTGATTGAAATCCTTTGGTGTGCTCGCGTCTATCATTACCTCACACGCAGTATTGAAGCGGTCTCATTTTAGGGGCTATTGTTATGCGGCCATGTTCTAGTAGTAATGATTTTAACAACATTGTTGGTTAATCTACTGAGTTACGTAAACTTGAAAATTTGTTTGGTCAAATTAGAGCACCTCCTTAGTCGTGGAAGTGATTTTATAGTAGTAAAGCTTTTAGGAATAGTGTTTTGCTTAAGAAAGTTGGCTATCCAAATCTTACAAGAGTTCTGTCAATGTATTCTTTAGCTGATTGGAAGTAATTAGAGTTCTGATAGGAATCGTGTGGATATTAGTTCCATCTAAGTAATGAAGTTTATCTGAGTTAGTTTGACTAGTTATATTCAATTTTCAGGTTTTTATGGGTATTGTTCTATTTAAAGAAATGTGTTTGTCATTTATCGAAGTAATCTGGCTTCGCCTTTATTATTGTGATTGTGATTTGGTAATGCTTTATGACTGTATACAGTTTGTGGCAACTACAATGCATTATTATTGTGATTTCGGTGTGTCCTTTTGAACCACACCTCAGTAATGCTTCAGAATTTCGTATCTTAAAACTCTTAAAGCTTAACGTTATTAACGTCTAGGCTTCCGTTCTTCATGTCTACATATTTATTTCTCAATATAGTCGCACTGGCAGTGAACAGATTTCTCCCAGCGACTGACCATTTTGTTGATAACGTCACTGTACAATGTTTGTTGACAGAGCACCGCTTTATCACTATCAAATTGAAGTCCTCTAAAGTGTTCTTCAGGTCTGGGAAACAGATGAAAATCGGATGAGGCCACGTTGCTTTGTGTGGAGGAGACCGATGACTGTGAAACCAAGGCGTCGGATTAGTGTAGATGTCTCAGCGTACGTCTTCTGGGATTGTCGTGCTGAAAGAGAGGGTGATCCGTGTGCGGACGAGCTCTTCGAATTCGCAACTCTAATGTATATTCCTGTGCAGGTCAGACGTGGTACTTGAAAGTCGCTTGCTCGGTATCGGCAGATAAACACGATATTGCAGTGCCTGTGTTATTCTGCATTCGGTTTCTCGTGACCGCTATTGATACGCTGTTACCAATCATCAACTAGAGTTGCATCCCGATCAGCCATCAGTGTAGAACAGGCAACAGCCTGACATACTGCCATCTCACGGTGGTCTAGTGGTTCTGGGCGCGCAGTCCGGAACCGCGGGACTGCTACGGTCGCAGGTTCGAATCCTGCCTCGGGCATGGATGTGTGTGATGTCCTTCGGTTAGTTAGGTTTAAGTAGTTCTAAGTTCTAGGGGACTGATGACCACAGAAGTGAAGTCCCATAGTGCTCAGAGCCAATTTTTGAACTGCCATCTCACTTCATAGTTGCCTCTCTTCCAACTGTCCAATGACATCCCAGATGTGTGACGTCGGTAGCCACCATATAACCCAAATACAAAGTATACATTAGAAGATATTTACCAGTATCCAGCAGTGAACTGGTCTGAAGAGGGCCGCAGCAAACTGGTCGAAACGTCGACAGCTTAGTCTCATGTCCTAAATTATTCTTCTCGTCTCGCCAAGGGTATGTGTGCTAATAACTGTAGGATGGTCATCCAACGAGATTTGGGTCGTGGACGCTACGAGCATTTACTGAAGATGAATATCACTCTGAGCGGCTGTGTAAGTCTCTATTCTACATTCTCCAGAAGCGCGTAGATTGGATTTTGTGTAAGACGACCTTGGAGCTTTCTCTGTTATTTGTGTCTACAGAAATCACAGGAAAAGTGGGATACTGAGCCGTAGACATGGACTTGTTTCGTGAGCCCTTAGACTATACGAACAGCAATGTGGAGGTATCTTCAATGCTGTAGCGTTCTTCATACTAAGTTTATTTTATTTTAGGTGTGGGTTAACCTGGATTTCATTTAAAGAGTTTATCGATTACATATTAGCTGACTTATGCTGCTAAAATTGTTTATGGCACAATTATTCCTTCCCTGTAAACAATTTATCAGTATTATTCCTGATGATTTTGTGTAATTTTTTTGGTACTCAGGATTACTGTAACTTTAGTTTTACTATCTGCTGTTTTAAGTGAAGCCGTGTGGGTGTTATTGTTTAAATTTTATTTATACATTCTTGACAGTACTAGTCTAAGTTATTCTCTGTTGGCTGGGACTTGCATTCAACTTAATAAGATGACTCGCAATTTTAATGAGACAACTGCTCGGTATTTACGAGACTTAATATGATGTTTTCCTTCTTTAAGTAAGGATTATACTTCATGTTGTTTTATAACTGATCTTAGCCTCTTTTGACCTACTGTGATCACGGTTTTAAGTAATTAGTTAACTAAACCTTTATTGACGCTTGATGTGTTTTGTTGGAACTTGTCTTATCCGAAATGTTTCTCTTTTTTTGTAATAGTACCTGAATTCATACTGTGATTTAATGAATTTATTTACAGACAGAATTTCTATACATTATCACGACTTCAAACCTCACCAGAAAATTGTTCAAATTTCAATTACTAAACCTTTATTGCCGATTTTATTGCATTAATTTGAATTGTCAAATTTGATATGTTAAAACCAATTCGTAATACTTGTTTGCTTGGATAAATTTGTATTCTCTGGTTAAAGAATTTTTTTTATTTTTTATTTATTTATTTTTTTTTTTATTTTGCGGCCTGGCACCTTACTACACCCTGTGCCTCCCCTGGTAACGTATTTCATACACAAAAACTTTTCAGTACACATAGGCCTTCATATAGTAGTCGTTTCAGTGATAATTGCTGAGTGACATAAGAAGGAGGTGTAGTCCCAGGAGAATGTAATTCTTCCAATGTAATGTTGTTCTTAATTGATTTAGGACTGTCATTCGAGGAATCTCCTCATATCTTGTGAAGATGATTAGTGGATGTGCTAGGCTCTCACCTACAATAACCTTACGCCGTATTGAACCATTAATCCAAAGTAGAATACAAAGTAGGAGAGAGAAAGAGGTGCAGAGGAATAATGAGGGTAACACAATGAGAGAGAACGTCAGAAGTGACCAGAGATTCGAAAATTATCAAAATTGTTAAATTAGGAAAAAGTGTGAGTACGAATATTCAGATATTGCAGTGGTGAAACACAAAATATGTGGTATGTGAGGCCACCCCGCAGCCAAGTATAACGATGATTTCCTGAGCAATGGTCCTATACTCGTTAATATCGAAAATACAATTTCGTCCTGCTGCTGCAGTGACGGTGTTAACTCGACTGGTTGGAGCCAGATTTTTATTTAAATAACGTACGTATTCACGTGGTTCAGCGATCTCAACAGGCAGCCTGCGGTTTCCAATTACCGCTTCGCCCCATCTGCGACAGCGAATAATTACCTCCAATAAATTGTAATTTCACTGCCAGCTGTAATAAAATTCCCTTTTGAATCAATTAAATTCTGAATAAAAGCGTAAATGACGCGGAGAAGGGCTTCCAAATCTTTAGATACAATTAACGTTGTAGTAGCTGGCTTGTCCTGATGTATATATCTAATTCAGGGCATGTTGGGAACAGAAAGTAATTAATGTTATTGTACCTCGACAGCCTTTACAGCATTCACTAGCTGTACCTAGGTATTTACTACCACAACGTAGACGTCCCGCAACATATTTATAAACGATACATGCATACAAGTGAAATGTAAATGCGTGCTGTCCGATGTTGTGGCGATCGGTAGTCGTATTCGTGTGTTCCATCCGGGCAACATGTCATTAATTACTGAGTTAGATGCTAGATGATGTCCATTCCACAATTTGAATCAGCGGAGTATCCCTACAGACCGAGAAGTGGTTGAGTGCTTTGTGGAAGGTGGCGGGTAAGAAGTGATACTATGATAGTCGTAGACGTAGTTAGATTTGGCAGACGGTGTAATTTTTATTACCAGTTACAAATAATTGTCATGATGACTATGCCTGATGTAATAATGCATATTGTATAACTAACGGTCGATGTATGGCAAAAAAAAGTAGGTGGTAGAACAATTTATATCAGTGTTTAAATTCTAGTTAACAAACTGGTTCAAATGGCTCTGAGCACTATGGGACGTAACATCTAAGGTCGTCAGTCTCCTAGAACTTAGAACTACTTAAACCTAACTAACCTAAGGACATCACACACATCCATGCCCGAGGCAGGATTCGAACCTGCGGTCGTAGCGGTCGCGCGGTTCCAGACTGAAGCGCCTAGAACCTCTCTGCCACTCCGGCCGGCTCTAGTTAACACGGCACAATATAATAAACAAATAAAAATAAGGAAATAACTCAAAATAACGGTTTCAATGTCTCTTGAAGGGGCTAGAAGACGGTCTTCAGGGACTCGGTATCTTGTGCTTGCCTGTTCAGAGAAAGACACAGAAAAATAACTTAAAATGACACATGCAACTGAATAACGTATCATTTCATTATCGCTGGCGTATATACTGATCCCACTGTAATACGATTAAAACTCATTGTCTGTCACTTTTCAAGAGCCGGCCGCTGGTGGCCGAGCGATTCTAGGCGTTTCAGTCTGTAACCGCGCGACCATTACGGTCGCAGGTTCGAATCCTGCCTCGGGCATGGATATGTGTGATGTCCTTAGGTTAGTTAGGTTTAAGTAGTTCTAAGTTCTAGGAGACTGATGACCTCAGATGTTAAGTCGCATAGTGCTCAGAGCCATTTGAACCATTTTTTTTGAAGACCTTTTTTGCGATAAAGACACTGGCTTGTGCAATAGATTCATAAAATTCTGGCGGTATTTGAGATCACCACTGAACAGCGCTTCATACCTTATAATGCCAGAATTATTTTCTTTTTTGCTCAGTCACAGTTTGCTACAGCCCGCCACGAATTCCTTTTCTGTGCCATCTTTCTCATCTCAGAGTAGCAGCTCCAACTTACGTCCTCAATTATTTGCTGGATGTATTACAATGTCTGCCCTCCTCTAAAACTTTCCCGTCTACAGCTCCTTATCTACCATCGAAGTTATTCCCTGATGTCTTAGCAGATTTTGTATCGTCCTGTCCCATCTTCTTGTCAGTGTTTCCCGTATTTTCCTCTCCTCGCCGATACTGCGAAGAACCGCCTAATTCCTTAACTTACTAGTCAATTTTCAACATACTTCTGTAACACCAAATCCTTCGAATTTCTTCTGTTACAGTTTTCCCACAGTCCATGTCTCACTATCATACAATACTGTGTACCGGTTTTACGTCTTCAGAAATTTCTTCCTCAAAGTAAGGCCTATGTTTTATACTAGCCGACTTGTCTTGGACAGGAAAGATCTTTCTGCCAGTGCTAGTCGCATTTTTATGTCCTCCCTTCTTTATGGGCTAAAAAATGTTCAAATGTGTGTGAATTCCTAAGGGACAAAACTGCAGGGGTCATCGGTCCCTAGACTTACGCCCTACTTAAATTAACTTACGCTAAGAACAACACACACTCCCATGCCCGAGGGAGGACTCGAACCTTCGGCGGGAGGCGCCGCTCAGTCCATGACATGACGCCTCAAACCGTGCTGCCACCCCGCGCAGCTTCATGTTTTATTTTGCTAGTTAGCAGGTTAGTTAACTCCATCTATTTCGTGATCCACAATTATGCTGTTAAGTTTTTCACCTCTCGCATTTCTTCCAAATCATTCTGCACCTCCCGGATTGCACTTACTCTTGATTCCCTGCGCACAATAAAGTGTAGTATCTGATACGATGTGTTTATTCGCCTGGTATATTACATGGATCTGTTCGATGTATATAATCATTTTCCTGGTGATAGCCGAGATCCGTTTTATAAGGACGTACAGATTTGGGTCACGCGACTTCGTGTGAACCGTATCCTGTTCTTCATCTACATCTACATCTACATTGTTACTCTGCAATCCACACTTAAGTGCGTGGAAGAGGGTTCATCGAACCATTTTCGTACTACTTCTCCACCATTCCACTCTCGAATGGCGCGTGGGAAAAAGGAAAACATAAATCTTTCCTTTCGAGCTCTGATCTCTCTTATTTTATAATGATGATCATTTCTCCCTACGTCGGTGGATGTCAACAAAATATTTCGGGGTTGCAGTCTCTTTCTAGGAATCCTATGTTCCACTTGATACAGCGTCGTGTGTAGTCCTGTTCTTACGAGGTTTAGGCTTCCTGCTTTGTCTGATCATACCTTAATTTCTCACTGACTGAAAGATTCTGCTTGCTTGAGATGCGTATATGGAATATGTAAGCTGAAGTCATCTCGTTGATTCGTGCACACAGGACTTCTTTTGTATGTCAGACCAGTTTATATCCCGTCTTCTTCGCGTTTAAATTATTCTACCTTATTAATTTTCTTCATCTAATGTAATCTATCCACTATGTGCCCTCATGCTCGTCAGGCGCTGTCTCAGCTCTTTAATCCCACTGATCACTGGTCACTGGAAATGGGTGACTTGATTACTCGCCTATTCTAACGTTTCTGATTATATTACAATGTCTACGGGAAATTCAAAGAGCCATTACAATACAGAGAAAAATTATGACTGAATTTGGTACATAGGGTGAATCACTTAAAACTTGCACGACAGATATTGCGGGAATGGAAACTGCTACAGAATGGATTCGTACTCGGGAGCTTGTAATTTTAACCAATGAACAGATTCTGATAATACTTAGAAAGAACTTTTGGTACAAACATACACTTTTTTAAATGGAACAGTGCCTACTGAGATTAGAAAAGTAAACATAGGATAAATTAGAATGTCAGTGGTGATTTTGCAGGAGACTAGTGCGTGTCGTTAGCAAAGTGTCGTATTTTGAACCGTTTCCACAACGACACTTGTCTATTCCAATCAACCCGGGTGGCTGCTAGGTACGATATTGCTATGTTTGCTTACACAGTGCTCGTGTATTCATTGAATACATTGTGACTCACTAGCCAAATAGTTTGTGACAGTCCAAGCAGTATATCGTGAGTGAACGATGGGATTTAACAATGAAGAAAAAGCCGACCTATTCATGGCTTATGGTGAGTATAGGAAAAATGCTGTTCTTTTTGTACGGTGTGTGTGTGGCACGATATACTAATAGGGTCAATCATCTTGACAATTATTTATCAATCTCTTCAACCATTTATGTGGAAGTGATAGTGTAACACCTAGACAACGTAATAGAAGGAAAAATGAGTCGACAGTACAGGGGGGAAATTAATTTTCCTGTTGCTGTTGCAGTTGATCAGCACGTAAGCTCCCTCGCAATCGCACGAGGAAGTGGCGCGGTGAACCGAGTGTCCTACGTATTCTCCATCGGCAAAGATTCTATCCGTGTCTCTCTCCATCAATAACTGCCTGGAAACTATCATGAGAACTGAGTTGATTCTGTACACTGGCGTTAAGGCAGACTCCTCCAGATGTACCACGCGTCTTCTTTAGTGATGAAGCCCCATTTACTAAAACTGGCCAGATAAACCACCGAAACATACACCATTGGTCTGTTGACAAACACCAAGGGTTTGTCATGTGGAACGTGGGGCTTTAAAGGATGGTGTGGCACAGTGAAAGGGCCATGTTTCATATTCAGAATACTGAACGCACACAAGTATGGAGTCTTCTAACAGACCATATTCATCTGCTGACTAGGAGAGACCTGTGGTACCAACATGATGGCTGTCCATCCCATAGTGCACGAAGAACTACAGCACGTCTTCACGAAATGTATCCAGATCGTTGGACTGGACGCAGGGGACTTGCACCGCGGCTGGTCCTTTCCCCGGTCTTGACGCCTGTAGCGTTTTTTCTGTGGGGAAAGCTGAAAGACGCAGTCTACACGAACATATCAGCTACACCCGATGATATGCAATGACATATTACTGCAGCTTCTTCGGAAATCTCCGCTGAAACGCTAGCACGTGTGCAGCAGTCGTTCCATTCCAGACTAGAAAGGTGTACTGCCGCTGCCGGTGGCCATTTTAAGCACAACCTGTGATGGTCAGTTGTCTCGTTACTGGTCAGAATACGCATAACTAGCGTTTGCACTTGTGTTGTTCTCCGGTGTGTGCTACAATCGGTACTGCACAAGTGTCGGAGTGGAGCTTTTAAAACAACGATACAATCCTGCAACAAACATCACTTACATTCTAATTTTATTGCATTAGTGTGGTATTTACAGGTAATCACGCTGTAACAGCATGCGTTCTCAGAAATAATAAGGTACATGTATCACACTGGAACAACCGAAATAAAATGTTCAAACTTACCTACGTTCTGTATTTTAATTTAAAAAACCTACCTGTTACCAACTGTTCGTCTAAAATTGTGAGCCATATGTTTGTGAGTATTACAGCGCCATGTATCACAAAGCGAAAAAAGTGGTCCAACTAAATCATTCATATTTATTTACGTACTACACGAATATGTAATAAAAATGGGGGTTCCTCTTTAAAAAAAACGCAGTTGATATCCGTTTGACCTATGGCAGCGCCATCTAGCGGGCCAACCATAGCGCCATCTGGTTTCCCCCTTCAAGCTAGACGAGTTTCGTTCTGTGTAGTTTTTTCGTTTGATGCTTATTTCGTGAGATATTTAGCCCAGTCACTATAAATGGACCACCCTGTATACTCTGAAATCCTGCAGCATTTCGACTTTAATGATATGGACCTGTAATTTAGTATATTAGTTCCATTGCCTTTCTTGAATATTTGTGTGACCTGTGCAGTTTTCCAGTGTTTTGCGTACGGATCGTTCGTCGAGCGAGCGGTTATATGTGATTGTTAAGTATGGAGATATTACATCAACATACTCTGAAAGGCACCTAATCGCTATACAGTTTGAACCGGAAGAATTGCTTTAATTGATTATTTACTTCGCTACTCCGAGGATATCTATTTCTAATTTACTCATTCATGTTGGCAGCTGTTAAAAACCTTGGTCCATCATTACACTTTCTGAATCGAAACACAAGTGAACGGAGAAGGCACACAAGGTAGGTCTCTGTCATAGATTAAACTTTTTTTCTCGGAGGTCACCACGTATTTTTCTTAAATTTCTTTTGCTTCACGTCTATTGTCACAAACTTGTAGGTCCTCAGACTACCGGTATCGGTTAGCAATGGCCATCATCAGGTTCGTTTTTTAAAACCCTTGTCATAATATACTGGAATTTGTTTTGAACTGTAGCACTGTTATCAAGAAGATAATAGTATATAATGTAATACATATATGAGTGACAATACTAGTGCTCATTTTGTGTTTAGTATTTGACGATGCCTCGATGGCTCCTCTGTATTAGGTCATGTTTTTTATACAACAGATCAGAAGATAGTCATTGCTGACCAAAAATGGTAGTCTGACGACCTACAAGTTTGTGACCATAGACGTGAAGTAAAAGAAATTTACTATAAATTTTGTTGTCAGTATTCCATTTTTGACCATATCGCTGCTTGTGATGCATTTTTGTAGCTGTCGGATATCTCCTCTGTCATAGTAATCAAGTAAAAATGTACGGGCTGATTTTTGTTTAGAAATCGTCAAATTCTGTGGATTTTTGTTTTCGTTTATAACTCTTCCTTGAAGAATCGAAACACCTGCCCACGTCTGGAAATTCTACCGATATTACTGAACTGTTAACACGGAATGCAGTCGATTCGAAAATTACTCAACGTTTTCGTGTTAATATTTGAATTTGGACAGGATGTAGATTATTCCTGGGTTCTACTCTCTGCGACGTGGTTAACGACGTCGCTGGCTGCGCAGTGTACCTGTGTATCGCAGTTTGAAGGCGATTGATATTGACTTGGCTGGTCAGTTTAATAAGCAGCAATTGATTGGAGGTCCAAATGTTTTTCGTGGACTCCGACTGGCGCAACCGGAAGTGAATTCTTCTGCAACACGGGCCGCATCAGTAAAAATGCTTCAATACGTTGGGTATAACGATCTTAGTCTGTTGTCGAATGTCTTGACGCCCTTCACACACACCGACCGGTGGACCAAAGAGGTATATAAACAACACAGATGTCATCTGTGGGTCAGAGCACTCCGGTTGGCAGCAAGAAGATAAACGAGCCGCCAAGTTTTGTAACGTGAAGCACACCGAACATTTGCTTGTACAGATGCTACAGATGTTGGTAAATCGTATGTTTTGTGATCAAAATATAAATTAAAAGTACTTTTGTTGATCATAAAATATGACCAGTGTATATGGAGTCTACAATTGTATTAATCGTAGTAATGTTACGGTAGGAATGTTATAGTTTAGGTAGATACTACAATTTTTTCACAGGTAACATTTCTTATACTTAACAATCGTATTTGATAAATTTCTACATCGTATTTTCTGGATCTTCGTGGGTATTTGGAATGTCAGGCAGACTATTTTACTGAAGTAAGCATCTCTACTGAATTTAGTGTGTCTTAGCGTATCAAAAGTTCATCTGTCTCTTCAGATTAAAATGACAAGTTAAAAAATATCTGCAATAGCCATATGAACGATTCACTTACGTAAACTCTGTTGAAGTTCGTCTACTTTTTTTTGTACAAACATAAGGCAGGAACAAGTGGTAACATACCAAGTATAGTTATATAGGCTATTCTCACCTTAGGGCTTCTGGTGAATGGTCTTGTCCGGGACAAATCCTAATGCAATACTAGAAACATGATAGTCCTGTCTTCCATTAAAACTGCTGAAAGACACACAAAAAATATGGTGCTACAGCAAAAAACTCTACTCCACATAACTGGCATTGTCCTCAACAGCAGCGGTAATTAAACTTTCGATTTCCGTATTAAAATGTTTCTGTACGACTACTGTCGTCTGCTTTCTCTATAAGTACTGGCCAATATGAAAAATTTCTTTGATAGATATACAAGGGAGAACTTCCTAGAGTAAAACTCGCTAAACGTTATCCGAGTCAAAGTGTAATGTCTGTAAGAAGGAGTTTGCCAGTAGGTACAGGATGAGACACATCGGTGACTACGCAAACGCGGGCGTTCGCGTTAGTCACCAGAATAATTCAGCAGCTAGCACATCGCAAACATCACGCTCGATATGCTATAGAACATGAAACACGCCGTTATTATTTGAGAATTATTTCCCGAAACGCGTCGTACGGGCAGTAAATATAGAAAAGATCGGGACGCAGTAGCAAATGTCACTGTATGAGAAACAAATCCGTATGATTCTGTGCTAGCCGACGACTATATCGCTTGACGTGATGTAGCAGAATATGGCGCCCAAGTTTATAATTTGTTTCAAATAGGGCGGCGCCTTGACCAGCCTACGTTGTATATATGGGTCGTTTACTGGGGCCATTGTTTCAGAGTTTTACACCAGACTCGCGTATAAGCGCTCACGTAGGCCCCAAATGCATTTAGTGCTAAGAATGGGTAACTGAGGCAGCTGGTAACAAGAGGCGGCTTAGTTGGTATCCCTGATCACGCCGGCCTTCCAGAGTTGGAAACTTGGACCCACTGACCGCCCCCACAGAAGCCTAGGGCCTCTCCTCCTACTCCTCTTCTTAGGTTTCCCTGCCCCCTCCCCCACCCAACCCCCCTGCACCCCTCCCTCACCAGCACCCAACCGATCCTCCCTCTGTCTGCGACTTCACTGACTCCTCTAAGTGCAAAAACTTAACGGCCGGACAGAGGCCGCTCGCAGAAGCCTCTCCGAATTGCATTTGTATTAACACAGTGACAAAGTTAGTGGAGGGGGCTTTCCCCAACACAAAGTATGGAGTTGTTACTTCGTTCCGGTACTTTCTAAATACGATTACGGCACGCCCACGCTTTTCCGACACTGCGCTTGTTCCTACGCTTAATTTAAGCAGACAAATTGCTCACTAACATCTGCATAGAATGAAGAACAATTTCAGGAAACAGAACACGCTGAGAAGCTTTAGTAACTACTCGCATTAACTCACTAAAAGCTTTCTACTTTCATGAAATAGTGTTAAAATTTTAACGTTAAAATTAATTACATTTTTGTATCTCTACAGATACGTAAGAGCAAACACGAACGGCAGGGACTCCACAATTATTCAAAAATCAGGATTTCTGCAGTTAAAAAATCACCAAATTATTTTAACGAATCAGAACATTCTCTCGTTTGTAAAGATTTAAAGATTCCAGCTGATAAGCAAATTTGGAACCAATCTCTCCAAAAAAAAAATAAAAAAATAAAAAAATTAGTCACCGAGAAACATAATTGCTAATGAAAGTTTCAAGTCAAAACATGTCTACACATTTGTCTTACAGCTGATTGTCGAACACAGTTGCGGATCGTCAAAGATCAACACCCGTCGAGGATAATGACTCTGAAACTTCTTCGTGTCATAAAACGTAGCTGAAAGTCATCGTGTCTGCAAAGACGGACCTCCAATAATATGTTTCATACGGCACTAACTGAATTTGTGAAAGTTAATTTCAGGAAACATTCTAAAACACTTTATCGATAGCACGCAGGTTTCACACTGTGAGATGAAGAACAAATCGAAGAAGAGGTCCTTCCATTTCAGTCAAGTTTACCTAACAATGTTTTAGCGTTGCAAAGTTGTACAGCAACTCTTCAGTTCTATACAATTAAGATAAAACTCGTCGAACACTTGTTGCAGCATAAAAGGTTTGAAATGAGATATTCGTCGTCTTTTAATTTATTCGTATCCCTCTGTCACGACTCTCATTTCATCAGGACTTAAGTTCCCTCCTAAATAGTGATAATTCCTGCTGTCATCTCCAGCGCTCACATCTCTCTCAAACAGAAAATTAAAACATTGTTCAACAAAAATTTTCACGATTTCTTGCCTCGTCGTGTTTGTGTAAGTTACCACTAGATCTGTCAACCTAATCTTTAGCATTATTCTCTTTCACCAAGTTTCAGAAGTTTCTATTCTCCCTCTCCTGTTTGTCGTCCACGTTTCGCTTCTCTATAATGATACACTGAAGACATATTTTCGCAAATTATTTCTTATAACTGCAGTTTATGTGTTAAAATATTTTTTTTTTCAGAAACGCGTTTTCCCCCTATCGTTCCATATCCTTGTGCCGTTGTCAGTTATTTTCCTGTCCAAATAGCAAACTGGACAAATAGTAGTCTCATTTCCTAAGCCTTTTCCCTCAGAATCACCTAATTTGTGTGATTCGACTACACTCTATCAGACTTATTTTACTTTCATCTTATAGCCGCTTTTCAGGGAATTATCCACTCCGATCAACATATCTTCCAAGTCTTCTGTCGCCACTGGCAGAGCTAGATGTTCTCAGGGTATGTGTGCAAAAGCACCTCAGCTGCTGTTAATAAAGACTGTAATTTCCACTACCAGATACGTCCACTGACTATGTCCAGGTACCAGACGCAAAGCAGTATGCGGAGTAGTTTCGTACTCACGGAAACGAAGCACTCCGCTAGGCTTCTGTCACCTGGGGATGGTCGATGAGCGTAATCTGTTGCTGTCGTTGTAGTCTCCAATCCGAAGACTGGTTTGGACAGATCTCCACCGTTTTATGCATAACTTCTGCAACCTACATCCATTAGAACCCTCTTCCATTATTCACCTATCGTCTCCCTCCAGAATTTTTACTGTACACACTTCATTCCATTACCAAGTTGACAGTTGTTATTTCCCTTAGGAGTACTATCGCCCTATCCCTTCTAAAAGTCAAGCAATGCCGCAAATTACTTTTCTTGTCAGCTTGATTCAGTACTACCTCATTGGTTATCCGATCTACCCATCTCAACATTCTCCTGTAGCACCATAAACTGAACTGACGAAAGTCGTGGCATAGCTCCTAGTATTGTATCGGCTTCCTTTTGCCCGATGTAGTGCAGCACAGCAGGTCGTGGACTAAACAAGTCGGTGGTCGTCCTGTGCAGAAACATTGAGTCATGTTGCCTCTATAGCCACCCACAATTGCCAAATTATTGCCGGTGCAGAATTTTGTGTACGATATGACCTCTCGATTATGGCACATAAATGTTCTACAACGTTCATGTCGGGCGATCAGGGTGATCAAATAATTCGCCCGAATTCCCAGAATGTTCTATAACCCACTAGCTAACAGTTGTGGCCCGGTGACAAGGTAAATTGTTGTTTGGGAATATGAATTCCATGAATGGCTCCAAGTAGCCGAATTTAACTATTTCCAGTCAGTGATTGGTTCAATTGGACTCGGTCCATTCCATGCAAACACACCCCACACCAGTATGGAGCCACCAAAAGCTTGCACAGTTCCTTGCTAACAACTTAGGTCCATGGCCTAGTGTGGTCTCCGCCACGCTCGCATCCTACCATCAGTTCCTACCAACTGAAATTGTGTTTCGTCTGGCCAGGCCACAGTTTTCCAGTAGTCTAAGATCCAACTGATGTGGTCACGAGCCCAGGAGAGACACTACAGGCGACGTTGTGCTGTTGTCAGTGGAACGCTCGTCAGTCGTCTTCTGCCATTGGTCATTAACGCCAAATTTCGTTGCATTGTACTAACGGATACGTTTGTCGTACATCCCACAGTGATTTCTGCTGTTACTTCAATGTGTGATGCTTCTCTGTTACCACTGACAACTGTACGGAAACGCCACTACTCTTGGTCGTTAAGTGAAGGCAGTTGGCCACTGCGTTTTCCGTGGTGGGAGGTAATGTCTGAAATCTATTTTCGGTACACTCTTGACGCTGTAGAACTGTGAATATTGAAACCGCAAACGACTTCCGAATTGGAATGTCTTATGCGTCTAGCTTCAGCCACTACTCCGCGTTCAAAGTCTGCCATAATCACGTTGGAAACCTTTCCACGTGAATCAAATGGTTTAAATGGCTCTGAGCACTATGTGACTTCTGAGGTCATCAGTCGCCTAGAACTTAGAACTAATTAAACCTAACTAACTTAAGGACATCACACACATCCATGCCCGAGGCAGGATTCGAACCTGCGACCGTAGCAGTCGCTCGGTTCCAGACTGCAGCGCCTAGAACCGCACGGCCACTCCGGTCAGCCCACGTGAATCACCTGAGTACGAATGACAGCGCCGCCAAACCATTGTCCTCTTATACCTTCCGCACGTTATACTACGGCCATCTGTATATGTTAATTTCGCTTTCCGATAACTTTTTGTCATCTCAGTGAATTTCAAAATTTCTAATCTATAGTTGTGTGTAGTGTCTGTCGTGTTCATTTCATTTCTGCAGCACTCCTGACAAATACTTGTAGGAAATACTAAGTAACACTTAAATTTATATTCAATGTTAACAATTCCTTTGAAAATGCTTTTCTTGCTATTGCGAATCTTCATTTTATATCCTCTCTGTTATTATCAGTTACTTTGGCACCTAAATAACAAAATTCATCTGCTACCTTTTTGTCTCATTTCGTAGTCTAACCCCTTCATCGTCATATGATTTAATAACGACTATATTCTTTATCTTTGTTTTACTTTTGTTGATGTTCGTCCTAGAATGGGCAGTCAAATGAAAACGAGACAAATGGAAAAAGGTAAATAAACCGTTTGTTATTTCAAAACTGGGAAAAGACGGTTTATGTCCTCATGGAAAAATGTTTGCTGTAGTCTACGGAGCCACGATTGCACCACGGCGTCTGAGGTAAATCGTCGTCTTAGGGGTTCTAAAAATATGTAAATTACATGCGGAGATATCTGAACTATATGGAGCATTTATACGGGATTTCCAGCGTAACTTCGGCATCGTAATCGAAATACCTGTGGCCACACGCAGGCTCGCGCATGCTGCAAAAGCTAGGTTAGGAAGATCTTACAAGTACTCCATACAGTCCCGATATCTCTCTATGCTATTTTCGTATTTTTGGAGCTGTGAAAAAAGACATTAGTGCCCCTTAATTTGGTTCGGACGAAGAGGTGCACACCTGAGTGGGATATCATGGTTCCGTAGGCAACTGCAACACTTCTTTCTCCAATGTAAGCAATTTGTGTGCTGATCGGCCATCCTGTCTCGCCTAGATGTTCTAGGCTCAATGAAAGATGCGGTCGACAAGCTACACACCTTAGTAGTCTACGAAATCGATTGTGAATGTGCACTGGTGTATGCAGGCGAGACATGGCGGCCGGCCGGCCGCTGTGGCCGAGTGGTTCTAGGCGCTTTAGTCCGGAAACGCGCGACTGCTACGGTCGCAGGATCGAACCCTGCCTCGTGCATGGATGTGTGTGATGTTCTTAGGTTAGTTTCGTTCAAGTACTTCTAAGTTCTAGGGGACTGATGACCTCAGATGTTAAGTCCCATAGTGCTCAGAGCCATTTGAACCATGGCGGCCGATCACCACACGAGTTGCTGAGCATGAAAGATATATCCATCGGGGACAACGCATCAGGTCAGCGGTGGCGGAACACCAGGATGAGTGTGATAAAGAAATAATATTCCATGAAGCCCGCGTACTGGTGAAACAGCAATTGACATTGAAGAGAAATATTAGAGAGGCGATAGACATGGTCAGGTGACCCGCCAACATGAAAAGAGAGGACGGGTATAGGGTTCCGGCGTCCTGGCTGCCAGCTGTGACAACGCTAAGGGAGGACAGCGCACGCAAAGTAATTCACACAGGCGCACGGGACACCACGCTGGTCGTATGATGTACGCAGAGCGGTGACACGCCGCAGTCGCACCTGGCAACAAGTGAAAAGCGCTACACCACAGCTACCGCCCGTTCCTAATTCACCTGTTTCTACCAATGGCAAGAAATAAAGAAAAGATCAAACAAGCACGTCTTTATCCACCAGCGACAGGGAATACCTGTAGTGTAAAGACCAATAAATAACTCCCAACACTCCTCCTGTTATCATCAAGTACCCTATCAAATTACGTAAACAACTACCTCCGCAACTACATAAGATCAAAAGTCACTCTAAAGTTAAAGCAATTACAGCCCTCTGTCGCAACCGAGGGCTGCAATTACATTAATTTGTAAACGGTTGCTGATCACGCAGCCGTGCTTAAAACTATACAAATCTCTCTTATTCAGCAGTCATCTCAGCACAAGACCCATAGGAAAGCCACGTCTAAAAGGTGGCCGAAACGTCGAGCAGTTTTATATATTGACAATACGATCAACAACACAGAAGAATTTTATTGACAAAAAATGGTTCAAATGGCTCTGAGCACTATGGGACTTAACATCTTAGGTCATCAGTCCCCTAGAACTTAGAACTACTTAAACCTAACTAACCTAAGGACATCACACACATCCATGACCGAGGGAGGTTTCGAACCTGCGACCGTAGCATTTTATTGACAATTCTTCCTTGAAGACGTTGACCATCTTCATCTACATCTACGTGGATGCTCTGCAAATCAGACTTAAGTGCCTGGCCAAGGGGAATCTCGATTCACAGTGGGACATGGCGATTGCGTTTGAAATAATAACCATCTTAATAACTTGTTTTCCATCTATTCTACACTACTGGCCATTAAAATTGCTACACCAAGAAGAAATGCGGATGATCAACGGGTATTCGTATGAAAAATATATTATACTAGAACTGACATGTGATTACATTTTCAAGAAATGTGGGTGCATAGATCCTGAGAAATCACTACCCAGAACAACCACCTCTGGCCGTAATAACGGCCTTGATACGCCTGGGCATTGAGCCAGACAGAGCTTGGATGGCGTGTACGGGTATATCTGCCCATGCAGCTTCAACACGATACCACAGTTCATCAAGATTAGTGACTGGTGTATTGTGACGAGCCAGATGCTCGGCCGCCATTGACCAGACGTTTTCAGTTGGTGAGAGATCTGCAGAGTGTGCTGGCCAGGGCAGCAGTCGACCATTTTCTGTATCCAGAAAGGCCCGTACAGGACCTGCAACATGCGGTCGTGCATTATCCTGCTGAAATGTAGGGTTTCGCAGGGATCGAATGGAGGGTAGAGCCACGGGTCGTAACACATCTGAAATGTAACGTCCACTGTTCAAAGTGCTGTCAGTGCGAACAAGATGTGACCGAGACGTGTAACCAATGGCACCCCATACCATCACGCCGGGTGATACGCCAGAATGGCGATGACGAATACACGCTTCCAATGAGCGTTCACCGCGATGTCGCGATAACGGATGTGACCATCATGATGCTGTAAACAGAACCTGGATTCATCCGAAAAAATAACGTTTTGCCATTCGTGCACCCAGGTTCGTCGACGAGTACACCATCGCAGGCACTCCTGTCTGTGATGCAGTGTCTAGGGTAACCGCAGCCATGGCCTCCGAGCTGATAGTCCATGCTGCTGCAAACGTCGTCGAACTGTTCGTGCAGATGGTTATTGACTTGCAAACGTCCCCATCTGTTGACTCAGGGATCGAGACATGGATGCACGATCCGTTACAGCCATGCGGATAAGACGTCTGTCATCTCGACTGCTAGTGATACGAGACAGTTGGGTTCCAGCACGGCGTTCCGTATTACCCCCCTGAACCCACCGATTCCATTTTCAGCTAACAGTCATTGGATCTCGACCAACGCGAGCAGCAATGTCGCGATACGATAAACCGCAATCGCGATAGGCTACAATCCGACCTTTATCAAAGTCGGAAACGTGATGGTACGCATTTCTCTTCCTTACACGAGGCATCACAACAACGTTTAACAAGACAACGCCAATCAACTGCTGTTTGTGTATGAGAAATCGGTTGGAAACGTTCCTCATGTCAGCACGTCGTAGGTGTCGCCACCGGCGCCAGCCTTGTGTGAATGCTCTGAAAAGCTAATCATTTGCATATCACTGCATCTTCTTCCTGTCGGTTAAATTTCGCGTCTGTAGCAGGTCATCTTCGTGGTGTAGCAATTTTAATACCCAGTAGTGTAGTTGTCTTTCATTTGACTTTCCCTTACATAATTTCTTTTTGAGACGCTGACCATTCGATTCAACATTCTTCCAAGTCCTTTGTCGACTCCAACAGAATGACAGTGTTGTCGGCAAACGTAATCGGCAGAAGAAATTAATCTAGCTGTACATTACATTAATTTCTTTTTATCCCACTTACATGGTCGAAACATACACATATTTATCTGGCTGAGACTGAGCTTCTTTCGAAACTACCTAGTAGTATTTTACAAACTTTTGCTTTGAAACAATAGCCTTGTGGCAATAATTTAGGATGTAGGGTAGAGGTGGTACTCTGATGAGAAGAGTTTCATGCAAGGGGAGAAGTCCCGGCTGCCCGGGTCAAACCAGTCAGGAAACTGATAATCCAAACTAGAATAAAAAAAAGAAAAAGCTTCGTAAAGGTATTTTTGTAATGGTTATTGTATTTTTTCTCTTCGGTACAATAGTTAGAGTATCTATAGAAAGGAAAGACTACTAAGTTAAAAGTTCGATTTAAGAATAAGAAAAGGAGGAGAGAAAACGTATCGCTGACGATAATTAGAAGTGACAACTGAAATTTGCCAAATTACAAAACTGGGGGAGTGACAGTAGAGGCCGTGAAGTATTTGTAATTTATTTACATAGTGAAATAGGTACATATAATAAAAATGGTATGTTTTAACGTAAATTCCAAGAGCAAAAGCGATACATCGATTACAAAAATGTACGTGTGAAAGAACGATGCGAGGCAGGTATCTCTGAGGCAGAGTATGTGTAACAAAGAGCTTGAGTTAGGTCACGCAGCGGTTGGCAGTTGTTGCTCATAAGGAGCAAGAGCAGCGCGCTAGGTGCTGGCAGTGTCTGTTGCGATTCTCCGGAGTGGGCAGTCGCTTAGTATTAAATATTCAATACAATAATCTCAGTGACGTGTATTAATGATTTATGGAACTAATAAAATTTGAGGTAAAATTAGTTAAGAAAATGCTACAAATATTCTTGCGATATTTTGGTGAAGAATCTTTTTCTCATATTGTTACACCGATCTACAATAAGGTAATCAAAAAAATGGTTCAAATGGCTCTGAGCACTATGGGACTTAACATCTATGGTCATCAGTCCCCTAGATCTTAGAACTACTTAAACCTAACTAACCTAAGGACATCACACACATCCATGCCCGATGCAGGATTCGAACCTGCGACCGTAGCAGTCGCGCGGCTCCGGACTGAGCGCCTAGAACCGCTAGACCACCGCGGCCGGCAATAAGGTAATAAATTTTCATGTATTTATGCGTTTTTCCTGTAGAACGAATTTGAGTGAGACAAGTTTTGTATATTTTTTATAAAGATCATTTATTTTCGTAAATGTCATTTTTATGATGTGGCTCAACGGTTGCAAGTCAGTTTCTCAATACAGTAAGGTTTCAATTAAGATATTACAGTCATTCTCCTGTCACGTTCCGCCTCCCAATCCCTAGTCGTTTTTTACTAAGCAACTTCT
Source organism: Schistocerca cancellata (assembly GCF_023864275.1). NCBI lineage: Eukaryota > Metazoa > Arthropoda > Insecta > Orthoptera > Acrididae > Schistocerca > Schistocerca cancellata. The sequence continues at coordinate 189,670,859 of NC_064626.1, read as the reverse complement.
AAATGTGTCTCAGTCAAATATCTTGCATTTTGGGTTTTGCAACTGTATTTAGTTTTGTTGTACTGAGAGGCACAACAGTGCGTTATCCAAGGCGACACCAATACGAGGTACGAAATCTATTTCACACAGTTTAAGGATTTTCGCGCACCCACCACTTTTGTACTTGCTCAGATTTACAGGGTCGTAGTAAGGTCGAGTAGAACTGAATGTATTTACCTATAATTTGTCATTATTGCGAACAGTTTTTAACTAGTTTGGGTTTACTGGTATTTCCTTCTTGCTACTGGACAGTTTGTTTAAAACGGTCAGGTAAATAAACAGGTACACATAATCAGATACGTAGTCAGAACATCACTTAATATAACTGTTCTTTGTTAGATATAAACATCGCACCTAACTTTAGACATAAACGTTACAATAGGAAGCACGATTAGACAGGAAGGCCGAGTGAAGGGAGACAATAAAACCAAATTTGGCAAGCAGTTGAATAAGCAATTTTCTCGAATTCTGCTTTTAGGTTGTTGCATAGTGAGGAAGTGAAACTCTGAGCTGTGTTATTTATTCTGAAGTTCACATCACACTGGTATCGATTTCGGGATATGAAGGTTATTTCTTCCGGTACCACTAAAGAATAGCCTGAGTAATCGACAACTCTCAAGTTCAGACGCAAGAAATTATAAAATATTAAACCATCCACGAATTTGTTATACAGGGTGAATCACCTAACGTTACCGCTGGATATATTTCGTAAACCACGTCAAATACTGACGAACCGATTCCACAGACCGAACGTGAGGAGAGGGGCAGGTGTAATTGTTTAATACAAACCATACAAATATGCACGGAAGTATGTTTTTTAACACAAACCTACATTTTTTAATGCAACCACGTTAGTTTTGTTAGCACATCTGAACATATAAACAAATACGTAATCAGTGCCGTTTGTTGCATTTTAAAATGTTAATTACATCCGGAGATATTGTAACCTAAAGTTGACGATTGAAACCTCCGACGTTCAGTTGCGTGTTGTAACAAACACGGGCCACCTTCGGCAAGCAGCATCTGCAGGGACATGTTTACGACGACGACCGTGTTTCTCCTGATCTTACACCTCTGGACTTCTTTCTGTGGGGTACGTTAAAGGAGAATGTGTACCGTGATGTGCCTACAACCCCAGAGGATATGAAACAACGTATTGTGGCAGCCTGCGGCGACATTACACCAGATATACTGCGGCGTGTACGACATTCATTACGCCAGAGATTGCAATTGTGTGCAGCAAATGATGGCCACCACATTGAACATCTATTGGCCTGACATGTCGGGACACACTCTATTTCACTCCGTAATTGAAAACGGAAACCACGTGTGTACGTGTACCTCACCCCTCATGATAATGTACATGTGCGTCAGTGAAAAAGACCAATAAAAAGGTGTTAGCATGTGGACGTAGTGTGCTGTTCCAGTCTCTTCTGTACCTAAGGTCCATCACCGTTCCCTTTGGATCCCTACGTAATTCGGTGCTCTCCGATACACACGATCGAACAGCGGAGGAGTGGCACTCAAGCGTCAAGTTTAGATTACAATATCTCCGGATGTAATTAACATTTTACAATGCAACAAACGGCACTGATTACGTATTTGTTTATATTTTCAGATGTGCTAACAAAACTAACGGGGTTCTATTTAAAAAAACGTAGGTTTGTGTTAAAAATCATACTTCCGTGCATTTTCTTTATGGTTTGTATTAACCAGTTACACTAGCCCCTCTCCTCACGTTCGGTCTGTGGAATCGATTCGTCAGTATTTGATGTGGTTTACGAAATATATCCAGCGGTAATGTTAGTTGACTCACCCTGTATACCAAGATTTAAACAGGGCCTCATAATTAATGCTTTCCTTGATCCCATATACACCTGAAATTCTACCTTTCTTGATGAGCGCTATCGTGCGATTCAAGAAATACATTTCTTACTTCATCGCGATATTCAGACTCTTCAACAAAGGTAGTGTTTATCGTGTGTCCTTGGAATCTTTCGCGGCGGCATCTCTGAATAAAATCTTCTCGGTTTTCACGCCGCGTCAATTGAAATAAAAAACTCGAGCGGTCGATAGCGCCATCTCTGCCATCGGCGACAAGAGAAAAAACACTGACTGACTGAACTGACTTAGCAAATGATTTCTTTCAGTATTTAGCGTCTTAGTAAGATCAATGTGACCAATAGCACTGATCCTGACGGCGGTGCTGAAATATGTCAAATCCATGGGAGGTTCGGTCTTGTCTGGTTTCTGAAGAGGGTTTTAACTTGAAGGTTATTCATTGCGCACAGCACCCTGATATCGAAATCTTATGTCTCCGAAATCGCTTACAGCATGAATTGATCAGTCGATAAAATAACCTTGCCCAGAAAAAGAAAATGTCATAAATGATTAAACTCGCGTCTGCAGATACGATATGGAAGTCTGTAGGAACAGTGAAGGAAGTAAGTCTTTGGAGAATTAGCAGATCATCTGCTACGCCATCTAGGAATATCGAATGCAGAGTTGTAAGTTATGATATAGGCGAAATGTAGAAAGGGATCAGACGACGTAAAAGGGATAATCGAGGAATTTTGTTGTGTTGGGAAAGTAGGAACGGTAAGATTAAAACTAGATAGGAAGAGAAAGAAGCCGGCGACAAAGTATTCTAGCGACTGACAATCTTAAAAAAGGATTCTTTGAACCAAACATGAGGTTGTAAAGGCTCATGTTTAACGCGTAACATGTAAAATCATTGTTCACAGCATTCGCTGAACATGCGAGTACATGATCCATGTATAAACGCTCTCTTACTTACAAAGGGCATTTCTATCAACTGAACCTTTCTTAAAAGTGAAAAACCTTCCGATAGCTAGCGGTGATTGGCTGATAAGTAAAGGAAAAAGTAATGACGTGCTCTTTTCAAACTGCATCGGCGAGGGACAGTATATCGTCTCTCTCTCTCTCTCTCTCTCGCTCTCTCTCTCTCTGTCTATCTATCTATCTCTCTCTATCTATCCATCTTTTCTATAAAAGACATCAGTTTGTTACATTCGGAAGCGTAGATGAAAATATTTACAAGTCGTGACGTCGCTTATATTTCGCACACTCGTAATAGCGGCTAAAATATACATTAACAATCATCAATGTAGCTACGTAGGCAAATAATTCTGAATAAGGATATTAGGTTGCGTTGTAACAACTTTCTTATGTTGTCAACACACACGACTAGCTCAAAAATACGTGTGGTTTATTTGAAACTGTAGTAGTTAATGCCCGATAAATCTATATTGTTGCAGAAAGAGAAACGATATAATCACCTACATAGCTGCATTATTATTCTCAACATTACATAGTTCTTTGTTAAACACTGACCTTTTACACTGTTAATAATGATGTGAATGATATTATGACAGTGGAAACAAGATTTTTACCAGTCAGCAATTTAATCATAAGCAAGCTTGAACCTCATCTTATTATTATTATCTTTGGGTTTGTCGTGTATATTTAATGAAAACTTTTCTGTACAAAATATTTTCTTTTCCTGGTAGCAAAATATTTAAAGGACTTATTCTTGCTATCTTTTGGGTAAAGCATTACGTCGTTCTTTTTAGTTCTGAGCACACAGGGAGCACATAAAGATACATAAAACTATAGTATGTGCCGCCAAGTACGAGGGCCTGGTGAGAAATTTGGCCTGAAGCTATGCAGCCAATATTACAGAACTGTCGTGCGTTTCCTTCTTCAAGACAATTCTCAGCCGAATTCTGCAGGGGCAATGAAGATGCTCCTGCATCATTTTCAATTGGAAGTGATTAATTACCCACAATACTGCCCGTGATTGTCTCCCACTGAGTTTCATCTCTGCTCACATGAACCGTTGGCTATGAAGACAACATTTTGGCACAGACAACGAGCTGCAGGCAAGCGTACAGAATTGACGGAAGGGATTGGCGGCTGTCTTACATAACGAGGGTATTGAAACGTTGGTACAACACTACGACTAATGGCTAAGTCGGATCGGCGATATGTAGAGAAGTAGCTGGAATTTGTAACTAACTGTTCAAAATAAAACAGTTTTGAATTTCACTATGATTTCCATTTCACGACCTATCGTTCCTTACTTTCCGAATAGCCCTCGTATGTACCTGACATACCGCTTTATATAAAACGAGGCTCATTGCACTTGTCGTTGTTCCTGTGTCTAAAATCACAGTAATCCGTCTTCTGTCAACACTCCTGGAAACTGAAATAAGAACACCGTGAATTCATTGTCCCAGGAAGTGGAAACTTTATTGACACATTCCTGGGGTCAGATACATCACATGATCACACTGACAGAACCACAGGCACATAGACACAGGCAACAGAGCATGCACAATGTCGGCACTAGTACAGTGTATATCCACCTTTCGCAGCAATGCAGGCTGCTATTCTCCCATGGAGACGATCGTAGAGATGCTGGATGTAGTCCTGTGGAACGGCTTGCCATGCCATTTGCACCTGGCGCCTCAGTTGGACCAGCGTTCGTGCTGGACGTGCAGAGAGACGACGCTTCATCCTGTCCCAAACATGCTCAATGGGGGACAGATCCGGAGATCTTGCTGGCCAGGGTAGTTGACTTACACCTTCTAGAGCACGTTGGGTGGCACGGGATACATGCGGACGTGCATTGTCCTGTTGGAACAGCAAGTTCCCTTGCCGGTCTAGGAATGGTAGAACGATGGGTTCAATGACGGTTTGGATGTACCGTGCACTATTCAGTGTCCCCTCGACGATCACCAGTGGTGTACGGCCAGTGTAGGAGATCGCTCCCCACACCATGATGCCGGGTGTTGGCCCTGTGTGCCTCGGTCGTATGCAGTCCTGATTGTGGCGCTCACCTGCACGGCGCCAAACACGCATACGACCATCATTGGCACCAAGGCAGAAGCGACTCTCATCGCTGAAGACGACACGTCTCCATTCGTCCCTCCATTCACGCCTGTCGCGACACCACTGGAGGCGGGCTGCACAATGTTGGGGCGTGAGCGGAAGTCGGCCTAACGGTGTGCGGGACCGTAGCCTAGCTTCATGGAGACGGTTGCGAATGGTCCTCGCCGATACCCTAGGAGCAACAGTGTCCCTAATTTGCTGGGAAGTGGCGGTGCGGTCCCCTACGGCACTGCGTAGGATCCTACGGTCTTGGCGTGCATCCGTGCGTTGCTGCGGTCCGGTCCCAGGTCGACGGGCACGTGCACCTTCCGCCGATCACTGGCGACAACATCGATGTACTGTGGAGACCTCACGCCCCACGTGTTGAGCAATTCGGCGGTACGTCCACCCGGCCTCCCGCATGCCCACTATAAGCCCTCGCTCAAAGTCCGTCAACTGCCCATACGCTTCACGTCCACGCTGTCGCGGCATGCTACCAGTGTTAAAGACTGCGATGGAGCTCCGTATGCCACGGCAAACTGGCTGACACTGACGGCGGCGGTGCACAGATGCTGCGCAGCTAGCGCCATTCGACGGCCAACCAACACCGCGGTTTCTGGTGTGTTCGCTGTGCCGTGCGTGTGATCATTGCTTGTACAGCCCTCTCGCAGTGTCCGGAGCAAGTATGGTGGGTCTGACACACCGGTGTCAATGTGTTCTTTTTTCCATTTCCAGGAGTGTATCATAGCGTGCACTGCAGTTTCCACCGCGGATTTCCTCGTCTGACTACAGACTTTCGGCGCAGCGTATAATTCATTGTGTATCCCGGTCGTCGTGTATGGGAACATGTTTATATCATTCATGGAGGTGCCTGCACTTTTCTTCATGACCACAACGGTAAAGTGTAGATTGACCGGGTGGGCTATCATCCACCGCTTCCACGATTCTTGGCCTTAATGTTGTTGTATCATATGACCGTCTTATTGCTGCACGTTACTATGCTTAGTATTATTCCGGAACTAACTGGATCTAGTAGGTGGCCCCTACTCCGGATTAGGTCAACCTGCCTGTTGGTTTGGCCACCAATCGGAATTATATCAATTACATATACTTGTTTTTGAGTTCCTGTTACCACCTTGTTGATTGTTGACTTAACCATTCACATTTGAATTCTGATACGCTACATTATTTTATAACTGCCTATAACCACCATTGCCATTGTTACCACTGCTGTTATAGTAATCATTTCTCTTTAAATTAATGTTACCATTACCATTGTTTTTGCCATTCCCCGTACTGCGGAGAATAGCTATCGTTGTTGGTGTTATCCTTCTTTCGATCTTTACGTATGAGATAAAGAATCTATAATGCCTACAAGCAGTTTCTGTTTAAGGAAACGTAATATTTGTCTGTTCTCATGGGTTCATCCGAATAACGAGATTTACTGACTCAGTTTTAAATATATTTACGAAAGCTACCAAGTTATGAGTTATACACTGCGGCATTCTACACCTCCTGTCTCAATCGTTTTTGGATACACGGGCTCCAATATTTGGCTAAGATTTACCTTCTCAAATTGCTCTAAGGTTTGACAGCTATCTGCACTCTCTATAGCCCACAATGCCGCTAACACCACTAACGTACGAAGTTTCTAACTGTATCTTCCGTATCTAAAAGTCTTGATTAAAATGACGGCGTGTATAGTGTTTAATCAGCTGAGAAGATCTGAAACTGTCTACGTTTTATAAGGCTTTACTGTAATTTGATATCTGCCTAGCTTGATTTTTGTTCCTCAGCTACAGCTACTATCCTCTCTGGAGCCGAACTGTAATTGTTCCGTTCCGGGAAAGCTATCGGTTCATAATAACTTTCGTTCCCGTATCTTGTGCGATCTTGTATCACATTTTGATTACTATCGTTCACACTAGATTCCTTTCGTTCTAGACGTGCAATATGTGCTGTAATTTCATTTTTTCATTGTGGAAGTTCCTCATCTAACGTTTGGTGAACGTGATTTAATTCGGTACTTAATTGGGTTTCAAATTCACCACTACCGAATGCGGCTTCAGTTCTGACTGTTTGTATTGCCGCTTGTGCTTCAGTGGTGACGTGTTCTCCAATTTTAACGTCTTTCTTCTCTAACCACTGAGCTATTTCACTTCCTACTTTTTCAGTGCTCTTCTACCTGTCCAATTTCTTATAGAGAAAGCTGGTTTTATCTACCAGTGATTTCACGAACTTTAGTGTACAGGGTATTTTGTGCTTCGTGATACTTTTGTACCTCATTCGTGACCTTGGTTACTGCATCAAGTAACCCACGGTAAGCTTCCTTCATAGCAGTCACCTCAGTTCGTATGGTCCCTAGCTATTCGTCTAGTTTTTGTAATAAAACTTCATCGCGCTTTATTAAAAGTTCATTTAATTGACGAATGATGGTTTCATACCGCAGTTTCTCTCTAGCCTCTAACCTCTAATCGCGCTCTTTTCTTTAAGAGCTAATCTCTCTTTTCGTTCTCTTTCTTTAACGGCTAATTTCTCTTCACGTTGTGTTTTTGTAAGTGACAACTTATCTTCACGTTCTCTTTCCTTAAGGGCTAATGTTTCATTCATTTGCTTATCTCGATTCTCTAGCTTTGTTAAAAGAGCTTCGTTAAATTCGCTTTCTTTAAGCTGTCATTTTAAAAAAAATAATGTGAAGTAATAACACTTTGGCATTGCCGCCGGTGATGGTTTAACTACCATTGGATTTGACCTCGCTTCCGCGGAGGTCGATGCTACTGATTTAGTACCATCTGCTACCATATTGGTTTCGGACTCATTGCGTATCAGCTACTCCGATTCCGTTCCTATCATACTTTCTTGGGAAAAGGATTCGGCTAATTCACTGCCTTCACCTTGTAAATTACCTAGAGATTCGAAATAAGATAGTTCTGTTTCCTTTCTCGCTTGCTGACATGTTCTAACACGGTTCATAATGCGAATAAATACGAAACATATCGTGCTAGCTGTAGCATAAAAATTCAGTCAGTTCCTGAGTCAGCTGTTATTTGACTGAGAGCGAGATTCACTACTAACTGTAGACAAAATGTAGCTCGAGGGTCACAAGTCACAGGCTACTGCTGCTATACATTCAAGGTATATGCAATAGAAGATTTAACACACAATAACTGAAAATATACCATGGGCTATCACAGTAACTTCCTGCCCTATTACCACAATAACCGTATGAACACTCACTAGTGCCTTACCTTACCTACGTGCAGCAATACGAGGTGCATTCAAGTTCTAAGGCCTCCGATTTTTTTCTCCGGACTGGAAAGAGATAGAAACATGCGCATTGTTTTAAAATGAGGCCGCGTTCATTGTGAATACGTCCCAGAGAAAGCAACACCGTATGGCAGATGGAATTTTACCGCCAGCGGCGAGAATGAGATCTGTTTTAAATACTTAAAATGACGACGTTTTCCTTACTTGAACAGCGTGCAATCATTCGTTTTCTGAATTTGCGTGGTGTGAAACCGATTGAAATTCATCGACAGTTGAAGGAGACATGTGGTGATGGAGTTATGGATGTGTCGAAAGTGCGTTCGTGGGTGCGACAGTTTAATGAAGGCAGAACATCGTGTGACAACAAACCGAAACAACCTCGGGCTCGCACAAGCCGGTCTGACGACATGATCGAGAAAGTGGAGAGAATTGTTTTGGGGGATCGCCGAATGACTGTTGAACAGATCGCCTCCAGAGTTGGAATTTCTGTGGGTTCTGTGCACACAATCCTGCATGACGACCTGAAAATGCGAAAAGTGTCATCCAGGTGGGTGCCACAAATACTGACGGACCGTCCACATAGCTGCCCGTGTGGCATGTTGCCAAGCAATGTTGACGCGCAACGACAGCATGAATGGGACTTGAATGGGACTTTCTTTTCGTCGGTTGTGACAATGGATGAGACGTGGATGCCATTTTTCAATCCAGAAACAAAGCGCCAGTCAGCTCAATGGAAGCACACAGATTCACCGCCACCAAAAAAATTTCGGGTAACCGCCAGTGCTGAAAAAATGATGGTGTCCATGTTCTGGGACAGCGACGGCGTAATCCTTACCCATTGCGTTCCAAAGGGCACTACAGTAACAGGTGCATCCTACGAAAATGTTTTGAAGAACAAATTCCTTCCTGCACTGCAACAAAAACGTCCGGGAAGGGCTGCGAGTGTGCTGTTTCACCAAGACAACGCACCCGCACATCGAGCTAACGTTACGCAATAGTTTCTTCGTGATAACAACTTTGGAGTGATTCCTCATGCTCCCTACTCACCTGACCTGGCCCATAGTGACTTTTGGCTTTTTCCAACAATGAAAGACACTCTCCGTGGCCGCACATTCACCAGCCGTGCTGCTATTGCCTCAGCGATTTCCAGTGGCCAAAACAGACTCCTAAAGCAGCCTTCGCCGCTGCCATGGAATCGTGGCGTCAGCATTGTGAAAAATGTGTACGTCTGCAGGGCGATTACGTCGAGAAGTAACGCCAGTTTCATCGATTTCGGATGAGTAGTTAATTAGAAAAAAAATCGGAGGCGTTAGAACTTGAATGCACCTCGTAGATCCAGGTTTCTTGTAATTTACTCTTGCCCGCTAGTATTTAGTTCCTTGCAGTAAAATTTCTCTCGTCAGTGCAAGGCAATATTCTCATTACATTCCCATACAAGCGTAATTTGATGAGCATGTGGAAAAAGTATGCACAAATAAATTGCAAATACAATACAGCACAATACAACACAATAAATCAATGTATTTTCTTTTCTATTCTTTCTGTTCCCGTGCAAGTCGCCTCTCTCTTGTTTTTTATAAAAGGTATCGATTTGTTACATTCGAAATCGTGGATGAAAATATTTATAAGTCGTGACGTCGCATATATTTCGCACATTCGTAGTAGCGGCCAAAATATACACTGCTACGTTGGCACATAATTCTGAGTAAAGGCATTAGGTTGGGCTGTAACAATTAACTTATGTTATCAACTCACACGGTTAGCTTACAAATACGCATGGTTTGCTTAAAACTGCAGTAACTAATGCCCGCTAAGTAAATATTGTGGCAGAGAGAGATGCAATATAATCACCTACGTAGCTGCGCTATTATTCTCAATGTTACGTAAGTTCTTTGTTAAACACTGACCTTTTGTACTGTTGAATATGAATTTTGAATAATATTTACGGCACTGAAAACAAGATTTTTACCGGTTGGCAATTCATAGGCAATCCTGAGTCTCATTTTATTATTATTATCTTTTGGTTTGTCGTGCATATTTAATGAATTATTTTCTGCAAAAAATATTTTCTTTTCCTTATAGCAATATACTTAAAGTACTTTTCTTATGATGTTGTGGGTGAAGATGAAATCATGTGATTAATTATATTTCCCTTAATGGCCACCAATGCACCATTACGACAAAAAAATGGCAGATGACCAATGATAAAAAAATCTAGCTATTATTAATTATTTCCACTTAATTATATTCGCATGTATAGAGAGGAATGAAATGAGTTTGAAAGGACAAATATTTTTCATACATACATTGTGAAAAAAACTTACGTACAATTAACAAAATCGTGCGTTCAGAAACAACCTCGTACAAAAACGTCTCATAGGTTCGAGAGCTGGCACCAGAGTGATCATTTTATTCATCCAAGTCTTTAACCCACAACTATATAGAAATTCCATGACATGATATACTCATAGCCTTTGCTATCCTTAGTATTTGTTACACAGAACTATAGTTATTAATAATATTTTTATGTTCCAAACATATAAAGCTGTAGACTTTTTTCGTTCCAAAATAATATTTCACTGTTCATAGCACACAAGTGCATAAACTTACATAAATATGCCATGTCTTTATTTGTACTGACACGTCTCACTTGTTATCGTAACATTTTACCACGGTTTTTTGAAGGAGATGATAGAAGAGCAGTAGTCTTGGCCCACATACTCACGAGTTGCTTTCTGTGGCACGTTGCATTTTACTGCACTGCGGCGGGCAAACGCACCCGTGTGTGATGCAGCAAATTTTAGCAGAGCGCGTCTGTTCTTCTGGCGAGGCAGCAGCCCTCGTTTTAAAAGCCGCCATATTACTGCACGAGACGAGAAGTGCGCTGCGTTTTTTTAAAATCCTACCTCGTTTGCGAGACTATTCTTAAATTACCGGCAAGTAGAGTTAATTGTGTTTAAAAGCTTTCTTTGTTCCACTTCGTTTTTTTCAGCGATTACCTACTCACCCACGACTGTTGCTTCATTTTGTTGTTTTATTTTCTGTTGTTACAAGGTTTGTAGATAATCAGAATTAGCGTACATAGTAAGTTTGTGTACTTTTCCGTTGGAATGATATTGTGTAAACTGCTGTACTATTCGGAATTTGTGATCATTAGTGTTTAGTTCTGAAATTATTGTACTGTTTTCTGTCTTATACTTGTCCTAATAACTCCATGGAAATATCGTCTCGGGATTTTATTACCGTTTTTATATACTTAAAAAGCGAAACAGTGTGATGGTGTGGCTAATAGTTGGTGGCTTAAAGCTACGTAGCACACTGTTAGATGAAGATAAGAGATGACAGTTTCGCGCTTAGTAAGAGAACTCCTAATGAAAAAATCCTTAGCATTAGCTTCTCTACTGTAATCTGCACTGTGGCTGAAATGATTTTGTACTGTGTCATGGTTCAAATGGCTCTGAACACTATGGGACTTAACATCGGAGGTCATCATTCCCCTAGAACTTAGAACTACTTAAACCTGACTAACCTAAGAACATCACACACATCCATGCCCGAAGCAGGATTCGAATCTGCGACCGTAGCGGTCGCGCGGATCCAGACTGAAGCGCCTAGAACGGCTCGGCCACTCCGTCCGGCACTGCGTCATGAAATGCACTTACCTATAGTATTTATTTGCTGTTAGGGATAAAAGAATTCCTCACTGCATAGTACTAGTAAACGCTGCAACTTTTTTGTGTGGCAGTCAAATAATGGCAGTATTGAGCAATGTCAGCAGACCTCTTTGGTTTGAGATACCATTATTAACAACTTACTGAAGCATTACACATACCTTTGTCGCTACTGTCGTATTTAATAAGATTCAGCCCTTTCAACAACTTTGCAATTTAACACAGTAACTATTCTGCAGTTAGAGTTCAAGGTACGAATAATTAAGCACACTGTTATTAAATAGTAAAATAGGCACCTGGTCTCACGTAGTCGCAAAAGGAATGTAATTACTACTTTCTGGTCGCTTGTAATTTCGACACTTCACTGAAATCGGACATATAGGTTCGTGTAACAGCCAAATATTTGCGTGAGATTTATACAACTTCTGGCAAATTAAACACTCATTGAGAGCATACCATATTTCTATAAGTTAATGTGATCAATAAATCTCTGATTTACATATACTTCTTGAGAACTTGCTAAGGAACAGATACACTGCTGTACAGGTATAATCCAGGCATTGATGGACGACGTGAAGCGCAGAACATACGTAAGAGAAACGATATTGCAGTGCCTGTGTTATTCAGAAATACGATGCAAAGTTCCTCCGAACAAGCGTGCAATACTATACCGCCGACGCCGGGCACGGACTTTCAAGCAAAATGTCTACCCTGTATAGGAGTACACATACTGGACGTATGAGTACAGGATCTAGACACATGGTTGACGATATAACCGTACGGCTCACGATAAGGGGGAAATCTGGGTTTGAGTTCCGGTCCGCATAAATCTTTATTATCGTCATTCCATTATACACATGGTGGTTGTCCATATTCACAACTGTGAATACATTTAATGGATATAGGTAATAGAGGGGGAGCGTTATATTTATAACGAAAAATGGACCGGATTTCACCATATGGGAGAGCAGGAAAACAGAATAAATAACGTTCATGTTTGACACCGGTCAGACTCCCATCATAAAGGTCGATGTCGCACTGTCAGCAAACAATATGCCCCCCTTTCGCACTAATGCACATTTTGCACCTGTTATTCACGCTGGCCGTCAAACTGTTGAGGAGTACTTAGGGTATCTAGTGCCAGATCTCTGTCAAAGCGGTTTTCAGGTCTTGTACAGTTCAGGGAAGGGGGGAGGGGGGAGGGGAGCGAAAGCCAAGAGCATCCCAGGAATGGTGTATAGGGATTAGGTCCGATGAGTATGCAGACAGGTCCATACATTCCATATCTTCACCTTCCAGACTGTCCGACACTCAGCAGTCCTATGTGAGCGGGCACTGTCGTCCTTAAACAGATAGTTGGGACCTACCGCACCCCTAAAGAGACAGACATGATTCCTGCAATACCTTTGAGCTGTAATGGCTCCTCGAGCAAAGATATGCAACGATGTTTGGCCGTTGTGCACAGTGCCTGCCAACACCATAGCGCCTAGGCCATGCTGATGACGTTCACAAAAATTCTGTTGTGTGTACCGTTTTTCTCTATCACTAACAGATGGACAGAATCATTTGGATCAGTGAACCAGGATTAGTTGCTGACCCAACCTAGATGCTCCGAACACCAACGAACTCTTTCTTGACGCTGCCCACGGTCCGCGCGACTTCCCCCGCCGGAGGTTCGAGTCCTCCCTCGGACATGGGTGTATGTGTTGTCCATAGCGTAAGCTAGTATAAGTTAGAGTAGGTAATGTATACGCTTATGGACCGATGATCTCAGCAGTTTGGTCACATAAGTTCTTACCACAAATTTCCAAATTTCCTTGATGCTACCGTGGTTACGGAGGGGAGCATAAAACACACTAATTTAATCGCTGCGAAATGGTTCTGGCAAAGACAAACATGAAGTTAAAATCTTCTGGGTTATTAGGCCCCGTCATATTTCTACTAAAATGTTTCGACCCCTCTGCTGGGATCTGCCTCAGCATCTTCTGGTGTCCACTTCTGCTAGAACACTGTCAGAGACGAGTGTCGCGTCGTCTTATAAAGGGGATTTTTCTCGTGTTCGTGCTGGAGAAGTGATAGTATTGTTTAAAATTCATAAGGCCATAGTCATAGGCTAATTTCTTAAATGGTATTTATCTTGGAGGTTGAGAGTGACGTCGGTCTCACGTTCCTAGATGTGTTGGTATACAGAAGACCTGATAACACTTAAGGTCACAAAATTTACAGAAAGCTGAATAACATAAACAGATATTTATATGCCACTTTGCACCACCACCCAGCCCAGAAGCAAGCAGTATTCAACAGTCTGTCTTCACGTGCCTTCAGTATAAGCGACGGCGACAACTTGGAATCGGAGTTGAATTTTGTTAAGAGGACACTGAGGGCAAATGGGTATGATAGTTATTCAATCGACAGGGCTTTTAGGCGGAATATTTATAACGCTATTAAGAATGACGAGGAACTACCTTCTCACTCCATTATGTTACCGTTTGTTTCTGAGGTCACTGACCACATACGCAGAATTCTAAAGAAAAATGATTTTCAGACATTTTTCTTTAGTCAGAACAAAATAAAAGATTTTTTACGACGGAAAACGGATGCACCTGATTGCCTCCACAATGCAGGCGTCTATTAAGTGACATGCTGCTGAGGCAAACTGTTTATAGGCGAAACGGGAAGAACTGTTAAGGAAAGGCCGGCCGATGTGGCCGAGTTGTTCTAAGCGCTTCAGTCTGGAACCGCGCGACCGCTACGGTCACAAGTTCGAATCCTGCCTCGGGCATATATGTGTGTGATGTCCTTAGGTTAGTTAGATTTAAGTAGTTCTAAGTTCTAGGGGACTGATGACCTCAGATGTTAAGTCCCACAGTGCTCAGAGCCATTTGAACCATTCTTTGTTAAGGAACGCATTAAGGAACACGAACGGCACATGCGGCTAAAACAAAGTGCAAAATCAGCAGTAGCGGAACATCACGAGAACTGTGGTTCTAAAATCGATTTTAACAACGTACGTGTACAGTCTAATGAAACAAACATTCATAGAAGGAAGTTCCGAGAATCGGTTGAAATTTCCAATAATGTTTGTAATTTTAATTGAGATGACGGCTATAGGCTTCAGGCGTCGTGGCTCTCCAACATCAAGGAAGTGAATACGAGGCCGCGGTGTGCGAGAGACATAAACAACGCGCTGCAACTCACCTCGGCGGACAATAATACACTCCTGGAAATTGAAATAAGAACACCGTGAATTCATTGTCCCAGGAAGGGGAAACTTTATTGACACATTCCTGGGGTCAGATACATCACATGATCACACTGACAGAACCACAGGCACATAGACACAGGCAACAGAGCATGCACAATGTCGGCACTAGTACAGTGTATATCCACCTTTCGCAGCAATGCAGGCTGCTATTCTCCCATGGAGACGATCGTAGAGATGCTCGATGTAGTCCTGTGGAACGGCTTGCCATGCCATTTCCACCTGGCGCCTCAGTTGGACCAGCGTTCGTGCTGGACGTGCAGACCGCGTGAGACGACGCTTCATCCAGTCCCAAACATGCTCAATGGGGGACAGATCCGGAGATCTTGCTGGCCAGGGTAGTTGACTTACACCTTCTAGAGCACGTTGGGTGGCACGGGATACATGCGGACGTGCATTGTCCTGTTGGAACAGCAAGTTCCCTTGCCGGTCTAGGGATGGTAGAACGATGGGTTCGATGACGGTTTGGATGTACCGTGCACTATTCAGTGTCCCCTCGACGATCACCAGTGGTGTACGGCCAGTGTAGGAGATCGCTCCCCACACCATGATGCCGGGTGTTGGCCCTGTGTGCCTCGGTCGTATGCAGTCCTGATTGTGGCGCTCACCTGCACGGCGCCAAACACGCATACGACCATCATTGGCACCAAGGCAGAAGCGACTCTCATCGCTGAAGACGACACGTCTCCATTCGTCCCTCCATTCACGCCTGTCGCGACACCACTGGAGGCGGGCTGCACGATGTTGGGGCGTGAGCGGAAGACGGCCTAACGGTGTGCGGGACCGTAGCCCAGCTTCATGGAGACGGTTGCGAATGGTCCTCGCCGATACCCTAGGAGCAACAGTGTCCCTAATTTGCTGGGAAGTGGCGGTGCGGTCCCTACGGCACTGCGTAGGATCCTACGGTCTTGGCGTGCATCCGTGCGTCACTGCGGTCCGGTCCCAGGTCGACGGGCACGTGCACCTTCCGCCGACCACTGGCGACAACATCAATGTGCTGTGGAGACCTCACGCCCCACGTGTTGAGCAATTCGGCGGTACGTCCACCCGGCCTCCCGCATGCCCACTATACGCCCTCGCTCAAAGTCCGTCAACTGCACATACGGTTCACGTCCACGCTGTCGCGGCATGCTACCAGTGTTAAAGACTGCGATGGAGCTCCGTATGCCACGGCAAACTGGCTGACACTGACGGCGGCGGTGCACAAATGCTGCGCAGCTAGCGCCATTCGACGGCCAACACCGCGGTTCCTGGTGTGTCCGCTGTGCCGTGCGTGTGATCATTGCTTGTACAGCCCTCTCGCAGTGTCCGGAGCAAGTATGGTGGGTCTGACACACCGGTGTCAATGTGTTCTTTTTTTCCATTTCCAGGAGTGTATTTTCGGTAAACATTCCCCCTCTCTTGCTCTGTGCGTTTCGAATATAGCCAATGATGACGACCAACCAATAGCAGTAGCAGGAAATTCGACCAATAACCCTTCTCCAGTGTAAGTGTGGAATACTGCCTTTCTATCCAATGACGATGGGCCGCCAGTGGTATTTACAGAAGATTAGCCAACAACGCTCCTTCTTCTGCATCACAGCGGGAATATTAGCCTATGACTATGGTCCACCAATGGTAACCATATGAATTTTAACCAATACTATCACTTCTTCCGCACGAACACGAGAAAATTCCCCTTTATAAGGGGACGTGACACTCGTCTCTGACAGTGTTCTAGCAGTAGTGGATACCAGAAGATCCTGGGGAACATCCCAGCAGAGAGGTCGAAAAGTCGATCATTTTAGTAACCCAGAAGATTTTCACTTCAGTGACAACGCCTCCGATAGCCTGCAGACTTCCATAAAGGCAAACGTGTACCCTTAGCGGTTGCAAGGTCTGCAGCGATCTGGCTAGCGTGAAATGTCTGTTCTCTTTTTCCCATTAAGGCTACATATCGATCCTCTCGCGATGTGGTGGTCTGTCTACGACCATCGGCATGCTTTCGCATAGCATTTCCACCTTCAGCAGCAATTTTTAATCGCGAGATGGCGCTTTAGAACGCATCTATTATTGTGGCCACAATAGTATCACTTCGATCGGCTTCGGGCCGTCCAACTGCTCGTCCATGATTTTAAAGATTCGAATGAAGCCTTGGAGGCATGTTGCCTTACAAGGAATGTGGCACTAATCTGTTCCACTACACTTAAAACACTATAATGCATGAGCTGTTGAATACATACAGTGTTCCTGCGCAGACTTCGCTGCAGTTAACACGTCCCGCTCTCTACGTTTCCTTTTACTGGCATTGGTCGGGTGTTTTGTAGAAATTGCCATCTGTTCCGTACCAATTGGCATTTGTTTTTTAGCAAGTGTCAGTTGTTACTCAGCGATTGTCAAGCACTGTACAGTCTTGGAAATCCACAGCTCTGGTGACCACTAGTACTTTCCAGAACAGAATCTGAACGTCAATATACTGTACCTGCAGTCTGGCAGTCTATGGCAGTGGTGCCCACAGTGCATCTCACCTCCGACTACTGAGGCGCTTATGCCTCGGGCAATGTTTCACACACTTTCATAAAAATTTAAGACTGTTCCGGAAAGACCTTGAGACTAAGACATTCACTATTTTTGCAAAGCGTCAACCTACCTACGAACGTGACCCTTCCGGCTGCTGTAAGGATGTTTGTCAGATGGGAAACTGAGCGGCAGATAGCTGCACGGTGAACTCAGATACTGCATGAAGAACTATGCACAACAGATTTATGACTGAATCATAAAAGGCTGCCAGATTTAAAAAAAAGAATCATTAGAGTATGAATGTTAACTGTAAGCTTCGTAACTTATGTAGAAGCGTACAGTGCAAGCCATTACCGTCACTCCATTAAGAGGTCATACGCATTGCGAACCCGCTGATTTCGCACTGTCATTGTGAACTGGAGAAAGAAGGCGACGCAGTCACGTCCCATTTGCGTGTTAACAGCCTCAAGCGCCATATATTCACTGTAGTGACGAAAGTAATGGGGACAGCTATATGCACATAAACAGATGGCGGTAGTCTCGCATACACAAGGTATAAAAGGGCAGTGCACTGGCGGAGCCGTCTTAGCACTCAGGTGATTCGTGTGAAACGATATCCGATGTGGTTATGGCAGCAAGACGGGTATTAACAGACTTTGAACGCGGAATTGAAGTTGGAGCTGGACGCATGGGACATTCCATTTCGGAAATCGTTAGGAAATTCAACTTTCCGAGAACCACAGTGTCAAGACTGTTCCGAGGATACCAAATTTCAGGCATTACCTCTCACCTCGAACAACGGATTTGTCGACGGCCTTCACTTAACGGCTGGCAGCAGCAGCGTTTGCGTGAAGTTGTCAGTTCTAGCCGACAAGTTAATCTACGTTAAATAAACGCAGAAATCAGAGTGGACCAGTGGCGGCTCGCGGGTACACGTTCTGGATGTTCATAAAATTTTAAATTCTAATAAACATCTGCTGTATATACACTACAGGCCATTAAAATTGCAACACCGCGAAGATGACGTGCTACAAACGCGAAATTTAACCGACAGGAAGAAGATGCTGTGATATGCAAATGATTAGCTTTTCAGAGCATTCACACGAGGTTGATGCCGGTGGCGATGCCTCGTGTAAGGAGGAGAAATGCGTACCATCACGTTTCCGGCATTGATAAAGGTCGGATTGTAGCCTATCGCGATTGCGGTTTACCGTATCGCGACATTGCTGCTCGCGTTGGTCGAGATCCAATGACTCTTAGCAGAGTATGGAATCGGTGAGTTCAGGAGGGTAATACGAGACGCCGTGCTGGATCCCAACGGCCTCGTACCACTAGCAGTCTAGATGACAGGCATCTCATCCGCATGGCTGTAACGGATCGTGCAGCCACGTCTCGATCCCTGAGGCAACAGATGGGGACATTTGCAAGACAACAAACATCTGCTCGAACAGTTCGAATACGTTTGTAGCAGCATGGACTATCAGCTCGGAGACGATGGCTGCTGTTACCTTAGACGCTGCATCACAGACAGGAGCGCCTGCGATGGTGTACTCAACGACGAACTTGGGTGCACGAATGGCAAAACGTCATTTTTTCGGATGAACCCAGGTTCTGTTTACAACATCATGATGGTCGCATCAGTGTTGGCGATTATCGCGGTGAACGCACATTGGAAGCGTGATTTCGTCATCGCCATACTGGAGTATGTCCCGGCGTGATGGTATGG
Organism: Schistocerca cancellata; assembly: GCF_023864275.1. Taxonomy (NCBI): domain Eukaryota; kingdom Metazoa; phylum Arthropoda; class Insecta; order Orthoptera; family Acrididae; genus Schistocerca; species Schistocerca cancellata. The sequence continues at coordinate 189,651,502 of NC_064626.1, read as the reverse complement.
GGTGCCATTAGTTACACGTCTCGGTCACCTCTTGTTCGCATTGACGGTACTCTGAACAGTGGACGTTACATTTGAGATGTGTTACGACCCGTGGCTCTATTCTTCATTCGATCCCAGCGAAACCCTACATTTCAGCAGGATAATGCACGACCGGTGGATACAGAAAATGTTCGACTGCTGCTCTGGCCAGCACATTCTGCAGGTCTCTCACCAATTGAAAACGTCTGGTCAATGGTGGCCCAGCAACTGGCTCGTCACATACGCCAGTCACTACTCTTGATGAACTGCCCAGCTGTACCTGTACACGCCATCCAAGCTCTGTTTGACTCAATGCCCAGGCGTATGAAGGCCGTTATTACGGCCAGACGTGGTTGTTCTGGATACTGATTTCTCAGGATCTATGCACCCAAATTTCGTGAAAATGTAATCACATGTCTGTTCTAGTAAAATATATTTGTCCAATGAATACCCGTTTATCATATGCATTTGTTCTTGGTGTAGCAATTTTAATGGCCAGTAGTGTACTTATGCTTATCAAAATATTTACACAACTACAGCCGCTGTCAGCTAATAATATGCAAAATTTGTCTGCAAAAAGGAAGAATTCTTTTGTTGAATTTTGTTGTTTTTTACATAACTTATTAATGTTTATGGGAAGAACAAAACAGTGTTTAAGCTTTGGCTACTCTCCGTTTCGCATTTTTGTGTAAGTTGAAGTTTTTGTGCTTTTTGTTTTTTTACGGCAAAATGTACAAGGGCTCTAATTCATGTATTAGTTACCGAATTAACTTCTGGGCTGAAAACCACGTATTATTACTTTTCCTTATAATTTTATTTTCTGATACCGCATGTTGACCCTTCACAGGAAACCTGATTTCTGCACGGTAGCGAACCAACTCCAGACACAAACTGTCGTTTGCGGAAACGATTTAATTCGTGTGGTACTGTCTACCAACTTTTGTTGACTAGAATACAAGTGAGACGCTGAGAGCCATAAGGGCCAAAAGCACACTGTCTTCGACCCCCATATTTAAGTGAATATCAGAGAAATCAGTGAGACAGCCTTTCTTGAATGTTCAGAAACACGTACAATGTTGGCTTAAAGTACAGATAAAAATCATCCACCATAAGATCAACAGATGTCAGAAGCATGAATAAACGTTACAGTCTCACAATCGACTATGATATGATGGTTCTCAGTGCCCCAAATGGGTTACTCCATGATACAATCGAAAACGTAACGCAGTAAGCCTCATTCAGAATCCCACATGATAGGTTTTTCTATCAGTATAGCTAAAACATATACTGATGTCCGCTCTAAATGTACCGGTACTGTACAGTGAACAAATTGAGTGAATTCGCGTATCTGTGGAGTGCGCTACCGCGTAGCGGGATTTATGCCAAACGAACGTCTGCTGCAATGTGCTACCACCTGGTGACATTTATGAAAACTTGTAGTTGAGTGCTAATTCACACTGTGAATGGTGCACATTGTTTGTCAAATCTGTATGTATTTGGCCCATAAGACAATTACGTCAAGCCAGTAGCGCATGCTCAGGAGCTCCTTAAAACCTGCACAAGCGAAGGTGTGCTCGCGATTCTCATGCCAAGTTTCACAGAGTCTAGACGAGCGAAATGTAACATAGCGCAGTAGATTTAGTGCAGTGTATTTCAGATTACCGCACCGACATTACGTTTTACAGCATTCAAAGAAAAAGAAAAACAATAAATCCACAAGGTTTCGAAAGTTTAGGTGTTCTCGTGCTCTTACATAGTCGCCGCCACTGGTGTGGACGTACGACGTGCGACGTACGTATCCGCTAGGACAACTTGGCGAAATTTGGCGTTAATGGGCTTGGCAGCAGCCGACTGATACGAATGCTTCTCTAACAGCACGACATCACTGCAGTGCTTCTCCTGGGCTCGTGACCATGTTGGTAGGTCCCTAGGCGACTGAAAAACTGTAGCCTAGTAGGGTGAGTCACGATGTTATTTGGTAAGAGCTGATGGTAGGGTTCACCTGTCGCGCAGACCCCACGATTCTATGGACCCACGTTGTCAGCTAGGCACTGTGCAATATGGTGGTGCTCCATAATGGTGTGGGCTGTATTCGCATCGAGTGGGCTGGATCGTCTGGTCCATCTGAACCGATCATTGTCTGGAAACGGTTATGGTCGGCTACCTGGACACCATTTGCTGTCGTTCATTGTCTTCATGTTTCCTAACAAAGATAGAATTTTTGTGGATGACAATGTACTATACCACAACTGTTCGCTATTGGTTTCAATAACATCCTGCACAGTTGGAGCGAATGGTTCAAATGGCTCTGAGCACTATGGGACTTAACTTCTGTGGTCATCAGTCCCCTAGAACTTAGAACTACTTAAACCTAACTAACCTAAAGACATCACACACATCCATGCCCGAGGCAGGATTCGAACCTGCGACCGTAGCGGTCACGCGGTTCCAGACTGAAGCGCCTAGAATCGCACGGCCACACTGGCCGGCTGGAGCGAATGATTTAGTCACCTTTCGAACATTTATAGGACGTAGTCGAGAGCTCAATTTGTGCCCAAAATCCTACACCGGCAATCCTTTCGCAATTGTAGACAGCTAAGAGGTAGCATTGTTCAGTATTTATGCAGGGGACTCCAAACGACTTGTTGAGTCCATCTACGTCGAGTTGCTGCAGTACGCAGGACAAAAAGAGGTCCGACATGATATTAAAAGGAATCCCATGATTTTTGTCACCTCAGTGTATAGCCAAAGGATAACTCTTTAGTGGAGCCGGATTCTACTAGGTAGAGTTGCTTTCAGTTTTTTTTAAAAAAGATAGTTATGACATTTTAAAAAAGTCGAGTCACGTTACCACTATTTCTCTTACCAGCGATCGAAAGGAATTATAACTTTACTTAAACATTGCACTACACAGTCACTACACTTTTCGCTGCCTGTTTCGATCCATATAAAACAGTTCTGTACGCTAAACTATGCGCATTAGCTTATCAGTTGAAGTTTTACTAACCGTCTTATAAGTGGACTTAAAATTTCTGCTACTGAACTACAATGGTTTTAATACCTGAATGCTTTATGCTATTGGTTCAAAAATGGTTCAAATGGCTCTGAGCACTATGGGACTTAACATCTGAGGTCATCAGTCCCCTAGAACTTAGAACTACTTAAACCTAACTAATCTAAGGACATCACATACATCCATGCCCGAGGCAGGATTCAAACCTGCGACCGTAGCGGTCGCATGGTTCCTGACTGAAGCGCCTAGAACCGCTCGACCACGCCGGCTGGCTATGCTATTGGATTAAAGGCTTGTGCTTAGTCACGTGCTCGTTAGAGAAAATACGCTAAAATGAAATCACTTTTCTGCTTGGATAATCACTCTCTTTTCAACTGATCTAATTTAATGTCAGGATTTTTTTTTGCACCATCTTCGTTTGCGTTAACTGCATTGCAAACTTTTCTCTGTTTTAGTTTCATGGTCGGTAAGTATCTAACAGTCCGAACAAAAATGGTTTAAATAGCTCTAAGCACTATGGGACTTAACATGTAGGCGCTACAGTCTCGAGCCGCGCGTCCGCTACGGTCGCAGGTTTGCCCGCATCTCGTGGTCGTGCGGTAGCGTTCTCGCTTCCCACGCCCGGGTTCCCGGGTTCGATTCCCGGTGGGGTCAGGGATTTTCTCTGCCTCGTGATGGCTAGGTGTTGTGTGCTGTCCTTAGGTTAGTTAGGTTTAAGTAGTTCTAAGTTCTAGGGGACTGATGACCATCGATGTTAAGTCCCATAGTGCTCAGAGCCATTTGAATTTGAACGGTCGCAGGTTCGAATCCTGCCTCGGGCATGGATGTGTGTGATGTCCTTAGGTTGGTTAGGTTTAAGCAGTTCTAAGTTCTAGGGGACTGATGACTTCAGAAGTTAAGTCCCATAGTGCTCAGAGCCATTTCAACCATTTGAACTTAACATGTGAAGTCATCAATCGTCTACACTTAGAACTACTTAAACCTTACTAACCTAAGCACAGCACACACATCCATGCCCGAGACAGGATTCCAAACTGCGAACGTAGCAGCAGCGCGGTTCCGGACTGAAGCTCCTAGGACCGCTGGGCCCCGTCTCAACACTTGAGCCCATGAGCGGAGGCGGAGACTTAACTGGTGACCGAACTGCTACGATGGAAGTCTTTTATAATTGCTAAATTCAACATTGTGGAAGAATTCAAACTAACGTCTTTCCGTTATGCTTATTGATTTCAAGTTTTCAGAACAGGTTGGTCAAACTGCCTGAACTTGTGTGAGTGATTAAAGTTTAAGGAAATCTGATTTTACTAGTGACGTTTGCTAAATAAAAAACCGAAATAAAGTATTGTGAATTTCTTTAATTAAATTTTTCTGTGGCTGGAGCACACTCAGATGCCCGCTGGCAGTTTCAGCCCTTCCTTCTGGAGGGCAGGAGACAGGGATGCGGTCCGTATCCCATTCCACCGGCCTTCCGAGAAGTCATTGGACTGCTTTCAGTGCCCTCCACAATGCGTGCTTTTACCGAGCTGGACCTGGTTGAACAATGGACATTTATTTGCTTCTTGCGAATCTCGCCAAGATTCATGAATGTCAGCATTTCAGCCGGAGACATACTGCGTGCACTGGCCATCTAGGGCACATGGAAGATATTTGTTGGGTCGCCCGGACAGTGCCCATCATAACAACATTGGTCGACCGAGAACATGCATCCCAGGTCACCTGTGATATTGCCCCCCCCCCCCTCCTCCTCTTGTTGGCTAGATACTCAGAAGTCAGCCCGTGTCCCTAGTAGTTATCTCTGAGGGCCCTGTTGAGACATCCGCTGACACACAACCAAAGTTAACTATTCGCCATGCAAATATTCCCAGTCAGACCAGGGAAGGTTAACAGATAGGAAAAGATTGCTTGCCCCTACAGTCATTGGTAACACTACCGCAACTAACGACAAGTATAAATCGATCGGTAGAAACATGGCTGTTAATGTGGTTAGTGAAATTCAAGAAACAAAATGAGATATGTGAGACGGGGGATAGACTAACACATCTCAGTGGCTGATATCTCTCGGCTTCAAGTATCTCAAGAAAATTACTCTAACCATTACTGTAGCTGCGATGGACTGGAAGATTACTTATGTAAAATTTATTTCGCTGAAGACGTAAGGATGCTTTAAACTACCGTTTCGCTCCTGGAAAATCTGTTTGTTGCTGACGTTATGGGGAATTGCTGTCTTGTTTCACTGCAAGTTATAAAGGGTCCAGCAGCCAGGCCCGACGATAGGGTGGCGTCAAAAGGAGAGGGGGGGGGGGGGCAAATCCTCGTGGTTCGGATCGCCCAGCGTGCTAAGCTGGGAAATGTCAGTCTGCTATTGCAAAATAAATTTCGTATCATATAATAAAGGAAAGGACATTATATAAACACCGGCATAACCAATCTAGCTCTTCTTTTCCACAGCAGTTCTTCAGTTTCATGAGTCATCCAGTCGAATTACATACAGTTTTATTTCATGTTTTACCTTGAATTCACAATGTTTTCTTTAGACGTCGTGCCCTAAAACCACTGTATGATGGTGTAGAAATTACGCTTTCTTTAAATGTTGTTGGAAATCCTACCAAAACATTTCCCTAACAAATGCAGACGTTAATAGCTGTGAAAAGTCGTTTCAATTTGGTAGGTTTGCCAAAGGAAATTCACTGCTGATTCATATCACGAGGTAATTTTACACGAAAAACGAGTATGCAGAAAATATTTAGAATTTGCGAGCAAACACAAAATAAAATCAAAGCGACGATATCGTCACGAAAAAACAGTGGCCCGTATATGTAATAAGTTTCCTTTAATTTACGTCTATGGTCACAAACTTTTTGTTAACAGATTACCGGTTTCGATCTTTAATGACCATCATCAGATCTGCAGCAAAAATGGGAAGAGTTAAGAAACAGTGGTTGAAATGTGGTTTAGTGCCAATATTCTAGATAATGACATAAATATTAAACACCGTATAGTGCACCGGGTAATATTAAACAACCATAACACAAATCGGTAAAGGAGCCACAAATGATTTGTTTTATGGTTGTTTAATATTACCCGGTGCACTGTCAACAGTGTTTATTATTTATGTCATTATCTAGAACATTGGCACTAGAGCACATGTCAACCACCGTTTTTAATTCTTCCTCTTTTTAACAGTAATACTTTCGTCGTGTTCTTCTTTTTATTGCTTTTTATTACTGTAATGCCTTTTATACGTTATAAGCTTATTACAGACTTCAACTATTGTATGTCCCTTTATTTTCACTCTTTCAATTAATTATTGAAAACTAGCGTATGACGACATTAGCGACATCTGGTGAACTTACAACGCAGACATCTTGTGGCTACTGTACGGCAGCTTGTCTTAAACAGTAGTACTAGTGACAACATGACTCGTGCATGTGACGTTATTTATATGCATTTGACGATGCTGGTGCCGATTCCGCATTTAACATTTGACGATGCCACTATGGCTGCAGTACATTAGGACTTTGTTTTTATGAAACATGTATGCCTCTTCATATTTAAAGTGCACAAATGTAAATTTTGTCAGTACTACATTTCATTATGGTCTGTGTATTGTTCTTAAGCCGTATACAGTTTGCGAGTGTATTTATGTTTTTCCCATGTTTGCTGCAGATCTGATAATGGTCATTAAAGACCGAAACTGGTAATCTGTTAACAAAAAGTTTGTGACCATAGACGTAAATTAAAGGAAACTTACGATATAAAATATTTCTGTTTGTGTATGTGTTCTGCAAGAATCATAAAAGTAAAGAACTGAAATGATATTCAAGGGATACGATGGTCATGCCGATGTTCGGAAACAAAAAGGTAATGTTCTTTTGTTCTTCCGTACAATAGTGAATTTACTCTCATGGTACTTGATGTAATTGATCGAAGAGGCTTTTCTATTCAGAGATTTAGCTCAGAAAATTGGAGAACCAAATAATGGAAATTTCCTCGGAATATTAGAGCTCTTGAGTCATTGCTGTAAAATTCCTGCAAAACATATAAACAAGGCCAGGGACCGACAAGAAGCCGGACAGTCATTACAGATGAATTTATTTCTAGTTGTGCCCATCATGTCAGTGGTGCCATCTTCTTGCCGAGAGAAAATGAGAAGCATTATTGAATTAATGTTGATACAACATCTATTTTCCAGCAGCTCCATTATTCTTACGCTATTTTTCGTGCGCTGCGAGTGAGCAGTAGAACATGTAGCACCAATGACTCGCTCCCTAGGGACGCTGAAAGACTTCCAGCGACTATGGCCGCGGGCTGCAGGGTGGGGCTGATGAGCAACGGTGCGAGAAGAAGCCCCACGTGCCGGCGCTACAGTACAGAATGTACCCCTCTTCCCCATCTCTCCTTCCTCCTTGCCCCTCCCTCCCCTTCTCTACACCTCCCCCCTCCCCCCCACGGTCTTCCTGCCAGCGCCGCTTGTAACTCGCATTGTTTGTTGGGGCTAGGGGAGCGAGGCGTCATTTAAAAAGAATAAATCCAAAACTCCATTCACCGGCAGCCGTCGGGAACAGCGCAGGGGTGTAAACTTCCGCTGCGAGAAGACAACTTTCAAAACTGTTTAGTTTGCGCCGAGGTTCTCCTTCTCTGCCTTCTTTCTGTCTCACTTGTTCTCTCTTTCAGTCTGTCTGTCTCTCTCTCTCTCTCCCTCTCTCTCTCTCTCTCCCCCTCTCTCTCTCTCCCCCTCCTTTTCCTTCTTTTTTGGCATAAGGTGAGGGAGGCCTGAGATGTAAATCACGACTGGCATCTTTTTTTTGTTATTTACGTAATGCTAGCACATGTTATCAAGAAATACGCTGCCGACGTGTAAGACAAAACTGCCAGAATACATAAATGTATAAAAGTGTTCTCAACACAGTGTCTCACGCAAGTGACGAGAGCCGTGATGACAGAACCCGACAAACCGTGAGAAAATGCTTTAACACTGACGCTTGGGCTGTCTTCAGTCTTACGTCGCCAGTAACGTTACAGTCTGCTATATCGAGAATTCAAACTTTTTCGTAAACACAGGTGAATTATTTCAGTTTTCATCTAAAAATACAATTTCACACATCACACTATTTTCACGTGTTATTCTGCAGTGGCCTTTAATATACTTAGCGATAATGAAAACAGTCACACGGTTCCCATCACTTGCTCTTCATGGCTAATCAGAACGATGTCATTAGAGCAACTGCAAGGACCGAAAAGACAAGAACCCTAAAACAAGCTCATCTCTGTTTTCTTTTTTGACAAAGGCACAACGTCACACTGATAGTAATATTACCATTCAACCCTCTTAACACTCATGGAAACTAATGTGCATACAAGTTTGCATGTCGTTGCCTGTATAAATTTCTATTACGGGGTCATGTTAGGTGAATCAGAGGCAGTGGCACAATAGAGAGGTTGCGTATATATTTCTGTCAGACTAGCAGTCATTCTTCGCCGTGTGAAGCTGATATCGCCTAGACGGGTTTATGTGGATAGCAGGTCGGTAGTCGTATGTTCTGGGTGATCAGAGTATATTTAGAAGCGATACTATGGACAAGAATAAATTGTTCAGTAAACAGGGGCTCTAAACAGCCCTAACAGCTATGAGCACTTGTACAATTTTACTGCTATGAAACACGTCTGCTTAACAACTTCTTAAAGTGTGCACTTAAGAGTTCAAGTCCTTTTTCTTTCGTTAAATCGTCTGTCCTCTGATTGGTTTAACGCTTCCGTCAAAATTTCTTGAATTCCTCTCCTGTGTAAACCCCTTCATCTTAGAGCAGCATTTTCAATCATTGTCGTGATTTATTTGCTGGATGTATTCCAATCTCTGTTTAACTCTATAATTTTACCCTCTACAGCTCTCTCTAGCGCCATGGAAGTTGTTCTGTGATGTCTTAATAAAGGTCCTACCATTCTGTCCCTTCTACTTTCCTCGCCGATTCTCCAGTGAACCACCTCATTACTTACCTTATTAGTCCACCTAATTTTCAACATCCTTCTGTAACACCACATCTCAAACGCTTCGAGTCTCATATATTATATTAAATATTTGTTTTTGTTTTGGTCCATACTACCTCCTCCTAACATACAGAAAGCAAATAGCTTACAACAGAAAACAAGTGTTCCACAGTACAGAAGATGAACAAGTGCTCATAGCTCTTGAGCTATGCATTTTAGAGCTCATATTCACTTGATGTTTTTGCATAGAATGATCTTTCCTGTCATATTCCCCAATACTGGCCATTCCTCCAGGGATACCCTATATGCAGTGTGGTCAGAATCAGTCGGAAAAGGTTGTAAGGATGTTGCAGATTAGGTTGCGCTGAGCTATAATTGTTAAGGAAAGACTTCGATACGTTACTTGAATTTGTGCTCCATGCCTTGATTGGTTTTCAGAGGTTTCTGGACAATTATTTCTCAACACAGCCATCCTACAATAACCTTACAAGTTTTCCGGACTACTTCTGAACAATCTTTACGTATCTGCTATTTGCGTACGCAACAGGGAAAGGGTAAAATAATACTCATATCCAAAGTACTATATCTTAATATGGTTTGCTTAGTACTGTTGTAGTGTAACAGCAATAAAGAAATGGACGACTCGGATCACTTACCTAAGTTAGTACTAATTTTCAGTACGCAAAGAACGTTCTCTACAGCAAACACAGACTTAATGGGAGCTCAGGTAACGCATGACAACAATGCGCACTTCAGTGTAAAATTAATACACAGATGCCTGAAACAATAAAAAACCCGTTTATGTCACTTTTTACGGCCACACATTGCTGCTGGGACACACTGATGGATATTAAATGGCCAATATCATTTTTAACTGTGTTTTACGGTGTGCTGCCACAGCTGTTGATAGTTTGAGGTAAATGTAAAAAATCGCCTCAGGTGCTGTTAAAATTTTTTTAACGCTAATTGAACATTACTGTCAGGGTAAACTTCCATAGTGCAGAGGGAGCCGTAGCGGGTAAACACTGTAAGAGAAGGTGGTGAGTAGAGCACATCCAAGAATGAACTGCGGATGTCGGGTGTATGTGCTAGTCTGAGGTGATGGAATTGGCGTGGAGAAGAAGTCGTCGATTAATACATAGAAAGAAAGATCCATTATCAGTTAGCTACAATATAGCACGTGAGCAACTGGAAGCAGTTAATTCAATAAATTATCTGGGAGTAGGCATTAGAAGTGATTTAAAATGGGATGATCATATAAAATTGATCGTCGGTAAAGCAGATGCCAGACTGAGATTCACTGGAAGAATCGTAAGGAAATGCAATCCGTAAACAAAGGAAGTAGGTTACAGTACACTTCTTCGCCCACTGCTTGAATATTGCTCACCAGTGTGGGATCCGTACCAGATAGGGTGATAGAAGAGACAGAGAAGATCCAACGGAGAGCAGCGCGCTTCGTTACAGGATCATTTAATAATCGCGAAAGCATTACGGAGATGATAGATAAACTCCAGTGGAAGACTCTGCAGGAGAGACGCTCAGTAGCTCGGTACGGGCTTTTGTTGAAATTTCGAGAACATACCTGCACCGAGGAGTCAAGCAGTATAATGCTCCCTCCTATGTATATCTCGTGAAGAGACCATGAGGATAAAATCAGAGAGATTAGAGCCCACACAGCGGCATACCGACAATCTTTCTTTCCACGAACAATAAGAGAATAAGAGAATAGAAGGGAGAACCGATAGAGGTACTCAAAGTACCCTCCGCCACACACCGTCAGGTGGCTTGCGGAGTATGGATGTAGATGTGGATGTATAATGTATGGCACTAGTCAAGAGGGCAGATGAAAATAAATCTAACAATATTACACTGGGTAACATTTTATGCCTTGAATAAAGGCAGAAACTGATGAATTTTTATAGTAGGAATGAAATCATCAATCTGTCACGTAACAATCTGTATATTTTAGCTACAGGATAGCCTTTGTCACTGCGTTAGTAGTGAGTCATTCGGAGCCAGAAGGCTTGTGTAAGCAGGTGTTGTTAAAACGGCCTTAAACTCAATAGTGGATTAATAATAAAAAGCGAAGGTCAGCAATATACAGGGTTTTAGGGATGTAAGTGCAGATATTATTGTTGGATTCTGAGGTCCGTGTACCAAACAACATTCCATCAGTATTTACTTCATTTGCAGACTAATAATTATAATTATTAGGTTATTATGTTTTGGATTAGTTAGTAGTTCCAAGCAAATGTGACAAGAGCATTCTATTAATGATTATCTTGACTTGAAGATAACTGGAATCTTAATAGCTTTAACTAAATCAGCAGTTAGCTTCATTGACTAAGAGACTAACAAACAGTTCTAGGTGTCTTTTTAAAAAAGGCTAGGCTGTATCCTGGACTATCAAACAAAACAAAAAAAAACAAAAAAAAGCGGAGCAGTCTTATTTGGTACAACATAAACGCAAGCTGCTTGCATTTTACCAAGTTTCTTATAATTAACACGATATCCTAGTAGATACGTACCGTATTCAACTAACTAAGTACAACTCGTCGGCACAAACGTTTTCATGAATGTAGAGACTTCGCTACGACATCAAAAGCACTAATTTGTACAAAGCAGTCTTGTTTGAAATAGGTGTGCTAATTACGCCTAGAATGTATGAAAGGGAAGCCTGCGGAAATGGCTCCTGCTTCAGTTGGGCAGTCAGCACCGTTGCACTAGAACCATACATTGTATAATCAAGCTACATTCTAGGGAGTAGAATAAGAACCGTATATATATGGCTACAACCATGAAAAGGACTGCACATTTACTTCACGTAGCCACATACATGTGTACACCAGTGCTCATAGCGTTCTCTAGGATCCCACATTAAATAACTGGAGGAAATAAAGTGGCTTCTTTAGATCCTTAAACATGTTAGGTGTTGATGATGGCGTCTTTCAAACAATAGACATTTATATAAATATTTACTGCTTCGATTTTAGATTTTTTTGCAGCAGAATTTCTTACGTAATAGGCGTTTCGATGAAGTTCTAAAAGGATCCTGTTTTCTCTTTGTTTGTTAACCGCAGTACATAATCTGAATATACGTCGCATAACTGCAAGGGAACAATTTTTTTCTGGCCATTCGTGCAACGTCGCTATCTGTCTGTTAACTTTTGTAGTAAATTTTGGCCTTTTTAGTGTGAAGAAGAAATTAATGCTGCTTTGCTTACAGTTATACAAACAAAATATTCGAAAATGACGGAAGGATTACGTATACCGTAAGGAGTTTACAGTGGGGAAGAGAGTAAACATGTCTTCAAAGGATATTGTGTTAATAGTAAAACAAAGACAGACTGGAAAATCATAAGAGCTGTTGTATTGATACGTCGCAAAATGGTAGTCTTTTTGAGCAGCTTTTGCTAAAAGTGTTGTGAATATAGTTGTAATAGTCTTGAGCAATATAAAAAAGTTTTGCGGGATACGCAGGCACTACAAACATATGAAAGAAAAGAAAACTATCTCCATTCGAGTAACAGCTTCAACTATTTCCCTGATATATAGATTAATTTTATATTCCTGAGGCGCAGTGAACGATAACTTCATATGATCTCACTATCACTTCGTTGTGGGTCGTACACTCTCATTATTCCCTACATATTGTACATTATTAGCATCTCCTTGTAACTTACCACTGTTTTTCTCAGCATTCCGAACGTCATGCACCATTTTACATTGTCGAACGCTTTTCCCAGGTCGACAAATCCTATTAAAGTGTCTTCATTTTGCCTTAGTCTTGCTTCCATAATCAATCGCAATGTCAGAATGGCCTCTCTGGTGCCTTTACCTTTCCTAAAGCCAAATTGATGCTCATCTAACACATCCTCAACTTCCTTTTACATTCTTCCAGATACTATTCTTGTCAGCAACTTGGATGCATGAGCTGTTAAGATGATTGTGCGATAATTCTCGCACTTGTCAGCTCTTGCAGTGTTCGGAATTGTCAGATGGTATGTCGCCAGACTCACACATTCTACACACCAACGTCAATAGTAGTTTTTTTGCCATGTCCCCCAATGATTTTAGAAATTCTAGTGGAATGTTATCTATCCCTTCTGCCTTATTTGATAAAAAGTCCCCCAAGATTCTTTTAAATTCTGATTCATATACTGGATACCCTATCTCCTGTAAATCGACTGCTGTCCTTCTGTCATATCAGGCAAATCTTCCCCCTCATAGAGGAATTCAACGTACTGTTTCCACCTATTCGCTCTCTCTTCTGCATTTAACAGCGGAATTCCCGTTGCACTCTTAATGTTACCACCCTTTCTTTTAATTTCACCGAAGGTTGTTTTGACTTTCCTATATGCTGACACAGCCCTGCCGACAATAATTTCTTTTTATATTTCTTCACATTTTTCATGGAGTCATTTCGTCTTGGTTTCCCTGCACTTCCTATTTATTTCATTCCTCAGTTCTGTATTCCTAAAGACAGGGAGCTGTAGAGGGCAAAAATTGTAGAGGAAGACAGAGACTGGCATACGTCCTGCAAATAATTGAGGGTGTAGTTTGCAAGTCCTGCTTTTAGATGAAGAGGTTGGCACAGGAAAGGAATTCATGGCGAGCTGCATCAAATTAATCAGAAGACTGATGACTCAAAAAAAAAAAAAGAGTAAACAGCCGGCCTGTACCCTGCTCGCTCGGCCTTACGCACCAGGAAATTCGACAAAGCATGAAGCAACACTGAATATATAATAACGTAATCCTCCAACTGTAGATCAACAACTCGACAAAGCTCTCTCATTTTCAGCGGTGACAGGGTCTGCCTCACAGGGACGGAATCTGTTAGCTGAATCTGATATTTAATGGGGTTGGTGACCCCTACCCAGTCAGTAAGAACTTCGGGAAACTTTTGTAAAACCTCCAAAACAAGCTCTCTCTGTGGATAGCTCAAATCAAAGGACCTTTCCACCAACCGCATGAGCATCATGCTGCGCTCTATGGCTTCAAAACTGAATCTTCACATTTGCCTTAAATTTCAAAAAAACATTGGCAGTCAACATAATTGAAAACATGTGAGCGTGGGATTGATCTGAGATTCTGTTATTCTGCGCAACGGATTAATCTGAGATGTACCCTTTACCCTGTGGCTCCTGCAAGATGCAATTTCCACCCCTCACACCATTACAGAAGTCAGACAGACGCTCCTAACGTTCTAAAGAGAAATTCCTGAAAAACTTTAAGCAAAAAAATATCTTCTGGAGTCGTCCGCTGTAAGGAAATGACACAAAAATTCACAAAATTTCTTACGTAACTAGTGGGATACTTGGGTACTGGAGTAGTGCTAGTTAGTGTAAGGAAAACATGAAACTAACGACAGTTATTATTTATTTTGCAAAAATTCTGACAAAACACAATGGCACTTTTAGTTATGAATTGAACAAGTTATATCCTGGTTCTTTTCGGAATGTGAAGTTACCTCTCAAGGATAGGATTCGCTAATGAAATTTCTATACAAAGTTTAAGATGGTTGTTGACTAGCAGAATGGCTGTGAGGTGCGCCTACTCAACTTGAATAATTATCCTTTAGAATGTTGCTAGGTATGGTCGAGGCTGTCGCGTGTGAAATGCAGTGAAGTGTACTGTTGTGGAGGAAATATGGGGCTCGCAATAGCTGTAGCGCACAATACCGTAAGCTGCGATGACTGCTGTCTGCGCGGCTCGATGCTGACAAATAAGATAACTCTCGTTCCATCTAGATTGACCTTCGCCAATCAAACTCTCCCTACGCCTTGATGAAGTCAAGGATTCCTATTCGTCCCTAGTCTAACTACTGGCGTGGTACACCGGTCAGATAACCAGTCCACCGCGATGCCACTCAAAAATTCGCTCGCAGGCGTTTAACTATAACTCTGTCCATTCACACCACACAATAAGTGTGTCGGCCAACACAGCTTAATCGCAAGGACTCAATATAGAGCCGCACTTCGATTCGCTCTCGGCAGAGGTGCTCTCCCAGTGAAGTACTGAGGAGAGACTTGTTCCTCGCTCCAAGAGCGACAATGGAACGGTGCCTCTCCATGCCAGATGTGAAGGGATATATCTTTCGGTCTCTTCCATTAGTTCTTCAGCTCAAGGCGTCAGAAATATCGTCTGCCAATCATTAGTGCTCTTCTAAAACGGGAGAATGACGTTTCATTTAAGGCAACCAATCTGGAAATCCATATCATTGGCGTTTGGCGTTTGCTGTCTCCCTGTGAAAATCTCTGAAACTGCATGCTATGTGTAAAGAATGTGTAGGCTGGCCGCGCCCACACAATGTAGTGGAATTTGCTTTAAGCCGAACATGGGTCGTTCCCCCTTTTCACTCGGGCCCACGCTGTCCGCTCCATGGGAGGTCACCGGCCGACATAGGCTGGGTCATACTCTGAAGGGACCGGCGTCCCGTCGTGCGGTTTCTCTCCCGAACTGAAAGCTCCTGTGACTGTTGTGTCTGGAATGTATGTGTGTACGCCAGCCTCGAGTATTTCAACCATGGTGCGCTTACTTGTTATTTGCATATCATTTACATGCATTAATACAACATTGACTTTATCTTATCGAGTTCGGGTTCGAATGAACCGTCTTGATGTGCGGAATATGATTGTGAGGGCGGAATATGTAAGCAATGAAGGTCAGGAGACCACAGCATCTTACAAACACAATGGGTTCTAAGCAAAAAATTACGCCCTACATGACTGAGGTAGTAAGTCCATTAACAATAAAAAGTAAAATGGCCAGGAAAATTTCACTGTTTTAAATTTCAGACAACATCAGCCCAGGACAGATAAGAAATTACCATTAGCAGCTGAACGTTTATTATTGGCATGGTTCATCGGGCCTCCAACACTATTAGCGATGGCAAAATTTGCTATCTACCAGTGATACCGAGCAGCCAGAATCCAGTATTGTACATGCCGGTTCGAAATTCACATTCACACAAATGAAAGGCTAAGGATTAGGTGGAATGCCACAAACGTTATACAAGTGATGCAGTGGCGTGCACTTATGCTTCCTACATACCACCGCAGCCTGGCGTCCTATATCTCCCCATGACAATACACAGTCCTATCTGATGACACTAAAAACATGCCGGCCCTTTTAATCAGTTTGAGGGGGCGGCCACAGACCGCTCGAGGCCTGTCGCTCAGATACCATAAATTTCTTACGAGTATTATCCGAAAATTTTATATTCTCTATTACTAAAACCACAGGAAACAAACCCTCAAATGAATTTGGTCATTCACAGAGCACTAGACAATTAAGATCCTTCTGTAGCATTCCTTCTAAAGCTATACGAACGACATCATTTTCGGGTAAATCCGGTCCGAGAGCAACAATAGAAATGATCACACTTTCAATATAACAACTCAAATCTTCACGTACTTCTTGAACCTTGAGACACTAATCACTAAGCAATTTGTCCCTCTTACACACCCGTATGCTCTCTTTGATAACTAATTTACGAATCTCAGAAAATGAACTTTGTTTCTGAATAGCCTCTACTGATACCTTGAACAACAGATCCCTCGTCAGAGGGAAAATAATTAGCAGCATAAATGCTTGTGTCAGTAGTATGAGGAGAGCCTGCTCTCTTGATGTCACACTTAACCGCAAAATGTCATCACACCCGGAAGCTCTACTGACAAAGTTATTCACTTAAAATATCCAACAGAGGATTCAATGACATAAAATATTAGTACATGTACGGTCATCCCCTGATCCCGTTGTAAAGTCTCAGACTCGTCATCATCCTGCCAACTTAAAAGGCTGACTCGACGTTGCAAGGTGCATAAGCCCGTTTGAATTTGTAAAATCTGTGAGCGATTGGTAGCCTCTGTAAATACTGAGAAGAGATCCGTAATTCTATCGAACGAATGGTGCAATATACATGCACACGGACAATTAGCAAGTACGACGTTCCCAGGTGTTCTGAAGCCTCAACCCTCTGTCGCCCATCAGTAAGTTCTGCGTGAGAGGTACAGGCAGCACATACCTCGCCCAAAGTGACCGCCGACAACTGTACCGGACGACCTAACAGACCCCCTCAAACCTTGCGCGAGGTCAATGACACTTCCTTCAACCGGAGCTCCGCGAATTTGTAACTAGTAAATTAGGCACGCTTTCTCTATGTACCTGATTCCCACGACAGATCAGGGTGAAGTCTCCATCTGTGGAACCAATTTATACAGTATCAATTCTTATAAGTCTAAGTCTCTTACAGGATGTCACAATAACACCTTTCAACCGTCTAGTTCATAACCCTATTTTATTTGGCAAACAGTTTCAGCGTTTTGCTATGTCATCTTCAGGCCCCTGGCAGACGTGCAGGAAGATTCTACCTCGGTTGTGATCAAAACAAGGGGGAGCAATACTGGTATTAGTAACTTTTTGCAATAGCGATCACGCCAACCGTCATCTTCCGAAGGCTGTAAGATGTTAATGTGACATCCTGTATCGTACGGCCTAGTCCCGCAACCATCTCTAACAAAATGGGCATACAGAAGTAAATCTCTTATAGTCCCTAGGATTCCTAAGTACTCTGTTAACAGTGCGATTCCCCCCCACACACCTCCTCCTTCCACACCAGTGCTATGTTTCCCGAGATATAAAGTAAAATACCAGTTAAAACTTAAACCATGCTGCTAAAATTAATTAACAAACCCTCATCACTTAAATGACACTTGAGTAAACAATTAAATAAAAAACAAAAAGAGAACAAAACACCAGAAGGACAAAACCTTCCAATCAAGAGACGCCAGGACCAGAACCCAGAGGACATTAGTTTAACAAATTACACTTTTTATCATTAACCTATTGTACTATTAATGACTAAACCACATTCATATTCATGTAAGAATTAAATTTCAAATTCATATACACTACTGGCCATTAAAATTGCTACACCACGAAGATGGCGTGCTACAGACGCGAAATTTAACCGACAGGAAGAAGATGCTGTGATATGCAAATGAATAGCTTTTCAGAGCATTCACACAAGGTGGGCGCCGGTGGCGATACTTACAACATGCTGACATGAGGAAACCGATTTCTCATACACAAACTGGCGTTAACTGGTGAAACGTTGTTGTGATGCCTCGTGTAAGGAGGAGAAATGCGTACCATCACGTTTCCGACTTTGATAAAGGTCGGATTGTAGCCTATTGTGATTGCGGTTTATCGTATCGCGACATTGGTGCTCGCGTTGGTCGAGATCCAATGACTGTTAGCAGAATATGGAATCGGTGGGTCCAGGAGAGTAATTCCGAACGGAAGGCCGTGCTGGATCCCAACGGCCTCGTATCACTAGCGGTCGAGATGACACGAATCTTATCCGCATGGCTGTAACGGATCGTGCAGCCACGTCTCGATTCCCGAGTCAACAGATGGGGACGTTTGCAAGACAACAACCATCTGCACGAACAGTTCGACGACGTTTGCAGCAGCATCGACTATCAGTGTGGACACCATGGCTGCGGTTACTCTTGCCGCTGCATCACAGACAGGAGCGCCTGCGATGGTGTACTCAACGACGAACCTGGGTGCACGAATGGCAAAACGTCATTTTTTCGGATGAATCCAGGTTATGATTACAGCATCATGATGGTTGCATCCGTGTTTGGCGACATCGCGGTAAACGCACATTGGAAGCGTGTATTCGTCATCGCCATACTGGCGTATCACCCGGCGTGATGGTATGGGGTGCCATTGGTTACACGTCTCGGTCACCTCTTGTTCGCATTGACGGCACTTTGAACAGTGGACGTTACATTTGAGATGTGTTACGACCCGTGGCTCTATCCTTCATTCGATCCCTGCGAAACCCTACATTTCAGCAGGATAGTGCACGACCGCATGTTGCAGGCCCTGTACGGGCCTTTCTGGATACAGAAAATGTTCGACTGATGCCCTGGCCAGCACGTTCTCCAGGTCTCTCACCAATTGAAAACGTCTGGTCAGTGGTGGCCGAGCAACTGGCTCGTCACAATAAACCAGTCACTACCCTTGATGAACTGTGGTATCGTGTTGCAGCTGCATGGGCACACCATCCAAGCTCTGTTTGACTCAATGCCCAGGCGTATGAAGGCCGTTATTACGGCCAGAGGTGGTTGTTCTGGGTACTGATTTCTCAGCATCTATGCACCCAAATTGCGTGAAAATGTAATCACATGTCAGTTCTAGTATAACATATTTGTCCCATGAATACCCGTTTATCATCTGCATTTCTTCTTGGTGTAGCAACTTTAATGGCCAGTAGTATATTTCTTTTCTTAGAAATGGGCGCAACATGCCACGGTGCCAAGGTGACTCCAACAGCGGCCACCGTCAGGCAAACAACACTGAAACACTAACCAGCTGGCTATCTAAAACAGAACTGTAAAAATTCCAAAAGATTTATAAAAAAACTTACAACAAACGTATACAATGTGCAATGGAACTTTGAAACTTATTTAATATAGAAAGTAACTTCAGAACCTTAATAAATTTTAAATAATACCATAAAGACAGGTGGAAGATCAATTAATTGAACGAATGTTTCATGATTATGACCATGAAAACAGAAATCAAAATTATACAGTGCCACAAACTGAAGATTAAATTTAGGTAATTATAATTCACTTGACAGCTTCAAAGGCCCACATAGCTTCAGCATTGAAAGCTCTGTTGAATCAGTTCACGTTTCGTATTTATAATCGTACAACAGAAATCAGATTTACGCAGAATCACAAGCTGCAGGTTAGATGTAAGTGAGAATAATTCACTTGGAACTAGGCCCACCAAACTTAAGCACTGGAAGTTCTGTTAAATCAATTCATGTAGCGTGTTTACAGTCGTGCAACAGAAATCAAATTTACGCAGTAGCACAAACTAGAGATCAGATTTAGATAGCAGGTATTCACTTAACAACTGCAAAGACTTACCAAGTTTGAACATTAAAAGCAGTTAAAAGCCTTAAAACATCCAAAATAGCACCATTAGCTATCACTTAATGTGGTCACTCAAACAGGAGCGAACAAAACATTCCCAGCGCCAACAAGCCTGATACTTGCATTCTGTCGCTATGTAAGGAAAAGTGCTCACCATGCTCAATTGTGCTGTAAAGTATGACCCAAATGACTCCGCAAATCTCATCGCCACTCATTCTCATGCCAAGGTGAGATATTAACACATTGCCGTAATCTCTGAAGAATAACACCTTTTCTGCAGCACAGTGACCAGGCCGCCCCAATTAAGCAAACTACAAGCTTTAATTCCAAACAAAGGCTCTGACCCTAGACAGGGTCGAACCAATAGCTATGGTCGCTTGTCGTTATAAGAGGTACAGTGCGCAGGTTCACGTAACTTCACTAGCACTGCTAATCACATATCCCTTTCCACAAACCGTTGTCCACAGCATGTCTCACTATGCAACAGAACTTTGACAGAAAAACCACCTTCAGGCTCTCGTCGCGTCAAGACAGTTTGTGAGAGCTCTTCAAACCTCTGCGACACCACCCTGCCCACTATCGGTGAGACGAACATCGCATGTAAGGAAATTATTCTTGCCGTCGACCATAGACCGTCTCACTGGTGTTAATAGGAAGAATTTAAATGGCACAACCTACAACGCAGTAATGAAAATGGAGAACATTGTGATCGACGTCATATTCATCAAGTGGGTAGCCAAACTGTCTCTTGGCCACAGTTTGTCGATGGCCATTCCTGTGGACAGAAAGGTTGTTCCGGATGTCAAATTAAACACCTTTCAGCCGTCATTTTTCAATCTTATTTTATTAGGCAACCAGTTTCGGCGTTTAATTTGGCATTCTCAATCGAATAGCCGAGTCCCGCGACCATCGCTAAAAAGATGGACAAACAGAGACAGTTTGTTGGTTGTCATGCCTACGTAGAACGCAGCACAGTGGCTGCAGCTTAGCTTGTAGATCACATGACAGCTTTCACAGGCATCCCTGTTTTTGATGGGATAGGGGAGGCTTGTGCTGTTCTTCCATCTAAGCCTGGGGACTCTGGGAGATGGTAGGTGACTGTTACTGTTACTGTAAAATGTTGGGAGAGTAATTTCGGTCTATGAAGGCCTCAGTGGGCACTTCTGTATATCTGGAGACACTGCTCATCACTACAGATGCGACTGCCGTTAGTGGCTACGTTGTATGGATGGAACTTCTTCTTATGGAACGGTGGCAGCTGTTATGGAAGTATATCAGGTGGCTGGTAGGTTTGATGTGGACAAAGGAACTAATGTAGCCATCTTTGGAGCGAAGGTCAACCTTAAGGAAGGTGGCTGATTGGGTTGAGGAGGACCAGGTGAAGTGAATGGGGAACTGAGCCAATTCTCTGCCAGGATGTCGCCTATGTCTCGTCATGCCCTGAAATGAAAAATATACTACCCATATATATATATATATATATATATATATATATATGTCTCACACATCCTCCTACGACCACCTACTCTAGTCCAGTCACCAGTCACAAGCACTACCTATCCCAGGGCTATCTGTAAAAGTAGCCATGTGATCTGTAAGCTAAACTGTTGTTCTACATTCTACGTGGGAATGACAGCCAACAAGCTGTCTGCCTGTATGAAAGCCCACCGACAAACTGTGTCCTAGAGACAGCTGGACCACCTGGTTCTTGAACTTGTTGCCCAACATAAAATTCTAAACTGCAATATCTGCTTCAAGACCTGAGCCATGTTTAGCCTTCCTACTATCTGAATGGTGTAGATGGTAACTCTCCCTGCAGTATACCTGATGTTGCTTTAACCCCCCCCCCCCCTGACATCAGCCATTGTCAGTCCCTGTCCTGCATCCACCTCCATTCCCTGCTCCCATTCCATCACTACTACTTTCTATTCCACCCTCGTTCGATTAATCTCTCTTTTTTCTCCACCCTCTACTTCTCTCTATTTTCTTCCCCTTCTCTTCCTTCCTGCCTAACCACCCAAGTGCACCTAGCTGCCTTACCCTGTCCCTGCCATGTGCGCAAGCTAGCACAAGCAGCACGTTGCTGTTCCCCCACCCTACCCTACTATCACAACCCTTCCCCATCCCAATCCCATCAGATTACTTCTCCCATCATGTACAGTTACTCCCAGTCTGGCCTCTGTGGCCAGAGGCAATCGTTATGAATGTGTGTGTTTTGTTTCTGTGAATGTGTGTATGATGTCTATCTTAGAAGATTGCTTTTTGTCCAAAAGCTCACAAGCTCGTCAGTCTTTTTATTGTGCCTCTGTGACTCAATGTCTCCTCCACATGGTAAATAGCAGTCTGTCCACTTCATAAAACTGTTATTGTCGTATTCAGCCTGAGAAATACAGTTTACAATATTCGTTTCTACATACCTCTTTCTTTGAGATTCTATGAGAGTCCACGGAGATCCCTATTAAGGTCTATATTTGCCACAGCCTTTTATTTAGGCTTAATTACCTCCGTAACAGCAAGGAATGTTTGTGAGTGTATTGTATGCCTGTACATTCAATTTCTGTACATGACTTGAGGCAAATAATGTTTATTATTCAACGTTGCCATGAAACCTCCGTTTGGTATCAAAAATTTCTTTACTCTCGGCGTTTCTAACACAGAAACAGAACTATACAGCATTAACCATGAAGCACATGTGTTTCAGGGTACGAAAACAAAAAGTAAAAATTTGTAAGTTTTTCGGTTGCAGCTAAGCCACAGCCTCCTAGTTATGCCTGTACTTGGGTTCCGCCAGTCAGAGCCTTCTAGAATACACCTATGTTTGTGATCCACACCCAAAAGATGAAAAAGGAGAATAGGTCACGCATTCTGACTCATTTCACAATAACAGAGGGGCGTAATATCTGTGGGGTCCTGGCCACTCGTCTCGTGTAGGGAGCCTAAAGGATGCTGCAGACTCGGAATGCTACACAACAGTTCAAGCAAATGACATTAATAGGTTTTATTACAAATAAGAACAATGACAATACTTAACTTGTGTTTACAACAAGTGTCGCAAGCGATGGGCGACATGCAAATTGTAATGTTCTTTGCTGTAAACTATGTACAAACATGCATTGGATATGGATAACTAATAACTGTTCTGCGAGTGCCGGTCTTTAGCTGTGCGAGTACTCCCCGGATACTGAGCCGATAATGAGAAGCCAAGGCTGGCAAGAGGGGCGCATATTCACTTTTTGTAGAGGCCGCTCCTGTGGTGGCGCGGTCCTAATCAGCGCACCACTGGCCGACGTCGTTTCACCGCCTTCTCTTCTCTTACGTCCTTTCTATCCGTTCCGGAGCTCGTGGTTACGCCAGAACAATATCTAGGCAACATTATGTGGAAACTAAATTTATGAACAGTTCATACATACACTATAAATATGGATAATCCGCAGGGATGCTCTAATCTACAGACCAGAAATTTTTTTTCAAATCTTTGGTCATTTTTCAAGAGGAAGTCTCATAAAATTCCTTCTTTACCCTGCGTTCCGTGCTCGCAACACAGCATATCCAGATTCGCGGTGGACAGTTTTGGCTCTTCATTGCCCGTGATACTGTTAGGTGTTGTTTTTTGATGGCAACAGGAAGTTAAAAGTTTCTTTTAGACCATTAGTTACGTACGTCACCTTATATCGTTAGCACTATGGCGCTCCTGTACATTTTGGTATATCTTAGCACACATTAATCTCTCTTACTCTGATCAGCGAATAGGGTGAGATCGACAAATTTCTTGGCATACATGCATACCAGAGAGTATAATATTTCATTCTGAAGTGTTACGCCATGACAGATGCTTACATCTGACAGTAGGGAATGGGGTAGGCTGGGCTGCCTGTTACGAATACCTGAGAAGGATTTTCTGTTGCGGCAGTAACCCAGTACCCAAAGGAAACTTTCCAAAGACCTTTGTGTGAAATGAAGGAATTATGCCAGATAATAATTTATATTTGGTATATATTAGATCTGGAGTGCTTGAGGATGTCTCGGACACGTTTCAGTAAAGAGCTAGTAGTCTCTATTCAGCTCGAACATAGGCACTTCGAACACTTTGCGTGAGATCCACTAAACTATTCGTAAAATGAATGATATGCAGTACCCTACGTAATTAGCCCCTTTCCTACAAGTTATTTATCGAGATCCTTGAACAACCAGTAATTTCGAATAACAGGAAAACAGCGCATGTCACTCACGTTTTGTGAAAAGGATTAAGTAACTACAGCCAATACAGCTGTGATTAATCTGCTGAAGGAACCTAAAAATTACGGCGTACCAGAAGGAGAAGTAATTTCTTTTACAGTCAGAGTGCACTCGTAAGCTTTTAATACAAACCCTTAAGCCACCTTACTGGAAGGATGGTACCTCTCTGCAGGTCACGTCTCCAGGTCAACGTCGCAGACAACGTACTGCTGCGTCTGCAGGTTCCCATCATCCACGCCTTACTTCCTGCAGAGTTCATCCTTCACTTGGCAAACGGAAGTCGGAAAGTGAGAGATCTAGGTTGTATGGCGGATGAGAAAGAAGAGCCCAATGAAGTTCTTTGAGCTCCTTTCGGGTGCTCATATTTCAGTGAGACCTTGCGTTGTCACGGAGAAGTTCGTTTGCATTTTTGTGGAGACGAACACACCGAAGTCGTCTCTTCAGTTTATCGAGGGGAGCACAATACAATTCAGAGTTGATCGGAGTTGCACCATGAGGGGAGACAACAAACAGAATAATTCTTTCAGGCTGCCAAAAGGCCGTCGCCATGATATTACCAACTGAGGGAGCGGCTTTCAGCTCTTTCTTCGGAGGGCAGTTCGTGTGGCGCCAATCCATGGAATACTCGTTTGTTTTCGCTTGGAGGTGATGAACCTATGTTTCATTCGACAAAAAACTGTCACTATCAGCCTCGTGATGCCCAAGAAATTCCACACAGATGGCCTTTATTTGCTCTTTGTGGTCTTCTGTTAGGTGGCGAAGAACTTAGAGCGCACACACATCTGAGCACCCCAACTGATGGACGGTATCGTCAGCACTGCCTACAGAGACGTCCAGTTGAGTAGCGAAGAGTTCGATTATGATCCGTCGTTCACCTCGAGTGAGAGTGTCCGCACATTCCAACATTGCAGGAATCACAGATGTGTGCAGCCGGCGGCACGTGAGAGATCTGACAGTTTTGCGCTACGTTGTTACTATGACGACAAACACCTCGCCAAACGTGCTTTTGTTCACCGCCACGTCTCCGTAGTTCTGCAAACGCCTATGAATATCTACGATGCTCTCGTTTTCAGCCAAAAGAGACTCAACGATGGCTCTATGCCTGGAACGCATCTCCTTTACTGACGTTGTTTAGAAAGCTACGTGTAGCGCCGCCAAGTATGGGAACTTTATGAAATTATAGTTGCTGAAGCGTTGTATTCCACGATGTTCCACAATTGGCTGACAAAAGCATGGGCTTCCTTACTTATTGAATGCCTCTCGTACCATATTTGCTTTGATGATGAAGATGTTTGGTTTGTGGGGCGCTCGACTGCACGGTCATCAACACCCGTAGAAAGTCCCAAACTTTTCACACTACAATGTTGTATGCAGTCCAATCTAGACACTCTCACGAATGATGATGGTGATGAGACGGTGAGGACAACACAAACAAACAGTCCCTGGGCCGAGATAGTCCCCAACCCGGAATCGAACCCGGGAACCAGTGATCAAGAGGCGCTAGCCAGTACACCACCAGGTGCGGACTTTGCCTTTGATGGCATGCTTTCTATATTCTCCTTCCCTTGTCCGCCATGCAGAACGAGCCGTGGTAAAAAGTTGCTGTTTTGAAGAGCGCGCCGCAGTGCGTTGTGTGAAGCAGTCGCCCTTCGTTTCTCGCGGTGGTGCTCCTGTGGTAATCGCAGCTTTGGTGTCTCCCTCTGGTGGGAAAGCGGAAAGTTTGCCTGTTCACGTGCATTTAAGGGGCGCTATCAGCTCGGCAGGGGCATCTGCAGACTTTCCACCACTCCCTGCATCATCTCTGACAGGCTCCAAGCTGTGTCTGGCATCCCAATCTCTTGTTTAAACCCCAAACCTACGCCCTTCCTGTCAACTACATCCATCTGATGGCCTCCTTCCTCTCCCCCCGCCCCTCCTATGTTACCATCCATAATGCCAATTCCCACACCTTCTACCCCTCTGTGGGTGTGCCCCAAGGCTCTGTCCCCTCCCTTCTCCTCTACCTCCTGTACATGGTAGATATGCCCCAACTCCCCCCCCCCCCTACAGTACACCTGTTGCAATATGCTGATGACACTGCATTCATCGCCCTCGCTCCTACTCTCAAATGGTCCCAACGCCTTCCCCAGAATCACCTTGAGCTTTTTGCCGCATGGCGTAACCAGTGGCTCCTGAAAATCAATCCTTTCAAGACCCAGGCAATCATTGTAGGTTGTACCACTCGCTCCTTCTGGCTCCTGGAATCCTCCCTTACCGTCTGCGCCCTTCCTGTCTGCCTCACCCCCATCCTCACCTACCTCGGCTCACCATTCCACACCCCCTCCCTCTGTGTCATTCGCTCCTCAGGGTGGTACTTCCCCCCACCATCTCCCCCTGCAACCCATCCCCCAGCCCCCTCTACACCTTGTTGTGACCACGAGACCTTCCAAGCGCCCTAATGTTGACCCTTCCCACGAAATCTCCTCAAAGAAAACCCCTGATCCCCGTGACTCACCCACCCCCATGGACGTGACCCCGACCCCCACCCCTGCCACACCTGACACCCACACCTTTGTCCTCTCCAATCCTGATCCTCAATTCCTTGATGCCCGTTCCCTCACCCTAGCCATCCGGAAATACTACCCCAATGCCCCATCTCCCTTCTGATTCCTCGCAAGGACTCGATCCTCATTAAATCCCCCAATGCTTCCTTCCACACCGATCTCCTCTTCTTCATCCCACGTATCCAATTTGGCCAATGTGCAACCCTCACCCCCTACCACACCCCATCCTCTCCCCGTCAGCCTCAACCTCCCCGATGTCCACCAACCTTCACCGCTGTGATTACGAAGCTTAGCCCTGTGGTCACGGAGGGTGAAGTGTTGGCAGAACTCAACTCCCGGCCCGACATCGAAATCCACTCGGCCTGTCGCATCTTTAATGATGCCGGGCCGACTTATCTAATGTGGTCATTCACCGAATCCTCTTCCTCCTTTGACCACCGAGGGAGCCCTCATCTACAATCGCCGTCATAAGGTGGACCCCTCCTGTTCCCCAGTCCAATCCTACTGCTGCCAATGCTGCCTCACATACAATGACCATGTTACCTCAGCCTGCAAGAACCCCCATACTTGTCTCCACTGCAAAGCTTCCCACTTCCTCAAGAACTGCCCCAACCTCACCTCTCCCCCGTCCTGCAACACCTGTAACATACCACATCCTACCTACTCCTCGAAGTGTAAAGCGAAACCTCCTCCAGTCACCTCTGAGCTCACCATCCCTGTCTGTCCTGTTGATGATCCCATCCACTCCAACAACTCACTCCACCCTCTGCCTACTGCAGAGGACATAATCCAGTTCATTGCCATTGTGCTCCAAAATATCCACCCTTTCCAGCACTTCCACGCCCTTTCCCAAATCGCCCTCACTGCCCATTCCATCTTCCATATTACCACCTATGGCACATACTCCCAAAACCAGGCCCACTTTACCTTCACCCCCCTCACCACCCTGTCTAACTCTCTCCTCCCATGGTACAGCAACCCTATCGTATCCTGTACCACAATATTCGCTCCCTGCCCACCCACAAACTCCTCTTCTTCCATACCCTCCATCAGCACCATGTGGATGCCTTCGTCTTAAATGAAACCTTCCATCAACCCCGTATCTCCAACTCAACAGCTCCTTACACCCTTCACCGCACCAATAACGCGTACCCTCTGGCACGTGGCGGAGTTGTTAGAGGCCACCTCAAGCACCTCCCTGTCCAGCCCCAACCTCTTCTTAACAATCCTGCCAAGCATCTCACCCTCAGCTTCTTCCCCATCCTTACCGTCACCTGTGCCACCACTTATGTCCGCTCTCACACCGCCATTCTGTACGATTTCCTGGCCCACATTGACCGCACCTTCCCCACCTACGTGATTGCTGCTGACCTCAATATCCACAGCTGTGATCCTGCCGACCTCCAGCAGTGGCATCAGTTTATCACCACCATCCAGGGAGACCTGGTTCCCCTCCCTCAGCACACCCGATCCGAATCCAACACTGCTCCTGATGTGGTCCTTGCCTCTCCCAACCTCCTTGGGCGCATCACCGCAGATGTCCTTGACCTCATTGGCAGTGACCATGCTCCTGTTCTCCTCACTATCTCTAGTGGTCGCCATCCCCGCAACGCTTCTCGCCCCGACATCCTTCCTAAACTTGTCCATGATTACTTCTGTGCCAACTGGGATGCCTACCGGGACTCCATTCACACCCAGATTGACGGCCATGACCTTACCATCCAATATCCTGAAGACATCTGTCGCTCTGCTGCCTTCCTGCACCAGACATTGTCTGATGCCATCGCCACCCATATCCCCACCAAAGCCATCCACACTCACCGCCCCGCCCTGCCTCCACAGGCCATCCTTCTCCTTCGAGAGTCTTGCTGCCTCTACCGCTCTTTTCTCCGCACTTGTGACCGGGACACACTTACCCACCACTGGCAATTATGACGACACATCCGCAACCTGCTTACTGTGAAGAAACGTCGTGCCTAGCTCCAGACATGTACACAACTCAAAACCACACTCCCCATAAACTCTTCCAAGTATTGGTCTGTTTTCCACCACCTTACTTTCCACCGCCTTACTGGGAACCGCCCCACCCCCAGTACCCTCTCCTCCTTGATGACTGTCCCTATCCTGACAACCTCAGTAAGGCCAACCACTTTGCTTCTTACCTCTCTGATGTTTTTTCCATCCCAGATGATCCCCACTTTGATTATTCCCTCTTCCCTGACGTCATGGACCATACAAATACCGCTGTTCCTGCCCTTGCTCCTAGCTTCCAGTACTTGGGCCACACACCACCATCTGAACTTAACATTCGCCTCACTCCACAGGACATCAGCCTCACACTCCACACAAAACGCAACACTGCTCCTGGCCACAACTGCATTACCTACTGCCACCTCAAACACTGCCCTCCCTCCTTCCTTTCAGTCCTTGCCATCCTCTACAATGTCATCCTTGCCACTGGCTTCTATCCTGACCTGTGGAAAACCTCCCATATCCTGATGTTCTCCAAACCCAACAAGCCTCTATCTGAAGCTTCTTCCTATCGACCTATCTGTCTCACATCGGTGTTCAGCAAGCTCTTGGAATTCATCACTACCCAGCATATCCATCACCAATTCCACCAAAACCACCTCCTCCCCAACACCCTGGCTTTCGACCTTCCTTCTCTGCTGATGACCAACTCCTCCGCCTCACTCATCTTCTCTCCCTCCAGCATAACTCCTATCGCTCCGCAATTTTTGTCTCCCTCGACCTTGAAAAGGCCTATGACCGTGTCTGGCAGCCCGGTCTCTTGTTTAAACCCAAAACCTACGCCCTTCCTGTCAACTACATCCATCTGATGGACTCCATCCTCTCCCCCCGCCCCTCCTATGTTACTATCCATAATGCCAATTCCCACACCTTCTACCCCTCTGTGGGTGTGCCCCAAGGCTCTGTCCTCTCCCTTCTCCTCTACCTCCTGTACATGGCAGAAATGCCCAACCCCCCCCCCCTACAGTACACCTGTTGCAATATGCTGATGACACTGCATTCATCGCCCTCGCTCCTACCCTCAAATGGTCCCAACGCCTTCCCCAGAATCACCTTGAGCTTTTTGTCGCATGGTGAAACCAGTGGCTCCTGAAAATCAATCCTTCCAAGACCCAGGCAATCATCGTAGGTCGTACCACTCCTTCTGGCTCCTGGAATTCTCCCTTACCGTCTGCGCCCTTCCTGTCTGCCTCACCCCCATCCTCACCTACCTTGGCCTCACCATTAATGGATCCCTCATCTCTGCTCCATCCAATCCAAAGCCCACAACCACCTCCGACTCCACAAACTCCTCTCTGGCTGGACATGGGGGTTGCACCCCTCTACCATCCTCCACACCTACAATCCGTCCCATCCTCTGTTATGCCAGTCCCACCTGGATATCTGCCCCCCCCCCCAAATTCTATGTCCCTCCAGATCCTTGAGTGTCACGCACTCCACCTCGCTTTCCGTATACGCCTCCCATTCCCCACGCGGATCCTCTATGTCCTCATTCCCCTATCTGCTCCTTTTCCTCAAACATATCTGCATAATCTACACCTCCCGCCGTCTTGATCCCTCTCACCCCCTGGTTGCTCCTCTCCTCTTCCATCCCTGCCCCCTGCCACATCTTCACTGTTGTGTCCACCCTACCCTCCATTTCTGCACCCTTCATCTCCTTTCCCAAGGTGGCTTCCATCATCTCCCCCTCCCAGTTGATGCTCTCTCTTCCTCCATTTATCCCTCCTATCAACTCTGATCCTCACCCCCCTCCTTTCCTCCATCCTTTTCCTGGGTTCCCTCTCCCCCCCTTCCATCCTCTTTTTTCCCTGCCTACCCTCTCTCTGCCCCCTTATCTCCCACGAGTCCTTTTGCATTTCCCTCCTCTGCCTTTTCCCACTCCCTCTCACGTCTGTCCTGCCCCTCCCCCCCCTTATGAGTCCTCTACCTCCTTCGGTCCCCCCCCTTTCGTTTTTCCTCTCCTCCCTCCTTGTTTTTCCCCCTCATCTGTTCCAGTTCCCCCCCCCCCCGCCCCCCCCCATCTGCCCTTGGCTATGGTGTGTCATCTTTGTGCTGACATTTTAGTGCAGTGTTTACACTGAGTGTTCAGTGTAGTTTGTCTTTTCCGAAGTGTTGCGAACGGACATCATACTGTCGCTGGTTGTGATTTTTGTATCTCTTGCGAACAGAAACCAGACTGTCGCCATGTTTCTTAATTGTCTGTCTACTATGTTACCTGTCTGCTTCCTGTGTATTTTATTAGCATTGCCAACCCTTTGTTTTATGTTTTAACTTTCCACAATTTTCCGCCGTTTTACAATTTAAGTCACCGTTTTATCACCCGCTTTTATTGTTTCTTATCTTCTTCTTACGTTTTAAAAAGTCTGTACGCTGCAGAGCAGCGTACTAGGCTGCTGCTAGCCCGCCCACTTAGGGGGGAATCGAAATTCAATAACGGAAAAAAGAACTCGACTGGGGGTCAGTCGGAGTGAGGCTAGGTCAGTCTCGCGTCACCAGTTGCTGATCTGTCTCTCGTTTGCATTTGTGCTGCAGTTAGGGTCCGGCTGGCGTCGGAGTGCTAGTATGTCTGTCGTTTGGATCAAACCTTAAAGCCAGAAAATGAGAGTCTTGCCACTCCGCCAGTAACAGAACTCCGCTAGTAGTCGCCCGTCGGGGCTGAGTTCCTGCATCTGAGTCTGCGCGTTAGGCCGCCAGTCTGCTCGAGTTGCTCGGGCAACGGTCATTGGCGGTTGGATTGGTCTGTTGGTCGGTTGCGCACTGAGACACGCGATGACTTGTCCGCCTTGAGCGTCGGCGCATGTGAGGTCCCGACGTGAGTCCAGTGGGCAGCGCCGTATAGAAAGGGGTAGTTGCTTCGCGGTTCACACGAGAGTAACAGAAGCGAACCCACGACATCGGGCTGGCCGGGGCGAGCTGCGACGCCGTGAGACGGGAGATCGGCGCGCCTTCCTGCGTCCGTTGAAGCGGCTGACAGCGGACTGTTCGGGGGAGCGTTGGGAGTACTGCGCCAGGTCTTCGCCAGAAATCGCAGTTTATTAGAAGTTAAGTGATTGGAGATATATTGTTTGATTTACTTGTTAAATTCTACTTGTTTTCTTTTTGAGGTCACCAGCCGCTTTGTTTTGGGGTCGTCCCATCATTCTTCTCCGTTTGCCCACCCGCGTGAAGGTGGTTATTTGTGAATTGGGTGGTCCGTTTTTCTCTTGTGGAATTGGGGAGGTATAGAGCGATGTGCGGTTCGGGTTGTTCAGTAACCCCCCCGTCAATCTGCCATACGTTAATAATTGCCTCTGTCATGTTTGTCGGATTCGGTGTTAACGAATTTATTGCTTAAAGACCGAATTCTTGAAATATGTTTTTATCTTGCCTATCATCTTGCGAAGTGGTGTATGTGTAATGTAGAGCATGTTGTACATTTTATGTAAGTCTGCATTTTATGGTTTTTATTTAAATAGTCATTTTAGGTTATAAGGTTGAAACCCTTCCACCGTAAGAGTCCTTAAAAATAAATTGCACTTTCGGTGGCAAATAATTTGAGTACTGTGCCATTTCCATCCCTCTTACGGGGTACATAGTTAACGTGTTTGTGTGAGTTGTTAAAAATTTTTTTAGTTTAAAGTAATCTGGTGTGTTGCAGATTTGCACCAGTGTACTCTTTCAGAGGTTGTTGTGAGCGGTCATGACTACGGCCGTATTGAAAGGAAGCAGGCAACTTCTCAGCCCGAAGGCTCATACTGTTAATATTATTCTTTCTACCTCTAAATAAAATTGTAACTTGATACTTCGAGGGTGATTTTTCTTATATTTTTAAATTTGTTTTTGAAAAAGCTTTTAGGAATAAAATTCACATTTGTTAAAAGTAATTTCATTTTCCATCAGTTACTTTCTGGCAACTACTTCCACGCTCACCTAGTGTGATTAAATGTGATAATGTTCTTGGTGAATAGCTAGTAAATAAAGTAAATTCATTAAGAAAAGATTTTGAAATTAAATTTACGGTTCACAGAATTCCATCATTTCTTGTACAATGTAGTCCCTCACTATGTTCGTGTTTTTTTTTATACGCAGTACATATTCCTAATCCCTTTCTAAACCGAAGTGTTCTGTTTAAGTCTTTGAATGGCATTGTTCAATCTTGGTTCTTGTACACGAATAGGAATTCAAAGGCGATTCTGTCCCTAGTATGCCCCCAGCCATTCCTCGGATTGGGGAGAGTGGGTGGGTAGGCTGTGCTCTAGCAGCAGCAGCAGCAGCAGCAAGATGATTTCACAATGCCTGTCTTCTCTTAAATACTACATGTTACACCTCTTTCTTGGAAATACACAAATCAGAGAACTTCATACCCAACATTCACACCTGTTCAGGCCTTCCAATCACAATCCAGTATTTTAGCATCCAATCACATTTTCCGCTCCTTATTAAGCCGTGCCATTTTTAATAGGCAAGTCAGAGAGCTTCTAAGCCAACATACACATATTTTCCCCTCACTTTAAGAGCACAGTGTTTTAGCAGCTATTAAAGCGAAACAACCAATCAGTGCCCAATGTCTTACCAGCTATTACAACGAAACAACAAATCAGTGTACACCGCAGAGTCGGTCATCTCCTCTGTACCTCACCTGGTTATGAATAAAGTTCAATATTTATACCCCACTTTGTGAAGATCACAATGATTCTTCAAATTAAGTATCACAATCTTATTTCCACAATAAAATTGTCTGTATTATTGTTCTACAACAGTATGAAATACAATGCCTCTACTAACGTAGAGGTCGAGGTACATTTGACACCTAAAAGATGACTGCAGACCATAGACTTAACTGCCATAATGTTATTCTCATGTCTATTTTATTGTCTGTAATATTTATTTATTGGCATTCAGATTTTAGGACTACCTGAGTTTCCACTGGTAAGCCAAACGATTATCCCCACTGCCCACCGCAACGTAGGATTCCATCTGGTGGTGTTGCGAACACGTGACGCGGTAACAGGAGTATGTAAGCGGAGCAGACACGGACGGATGATCATTCTAGCGAAGATAAGAGCAACAAATGAGGAAATCCATTAACATAAGAAACTTTGACAAAGGATAGATTATTATTACGCAGAGCGTATCTCAAAAACGTGTAGCTGGTCGAACGTTCATGTTCTATCGTCGTGAGCATTTACGGAAATAGGTAGAAGGACAGTGAAAGTACCAATAGGCGCTAAATGGTGGGTCGTCCACGACTCTTAACCAAACTTGGGGTTCGGAGGCTTGTTTACTCTGTAAAGCAGGTCAGATGGTGATCTCTGGCATCTCTGCTGACAAAGCACAATGATGGTGCACGCACAAAAGTTTCACAGCACACCGTTCACCTACGTTATTGAACATGGAGCTCCGCAGCAGACCACCCCTTACATGTTCACATGTTGACTCAACGACATCGTAAATTACGATGGCAGTGGGTACAGGATCATCGGCATTCGATCGATGGAAACGTGTCGGTTAATCGCGTGAATCACATTTTTACTACACGAGAGCGATGGTGTTCCACGGTCGTCTCCACAAACGCCCTCATCGAGATGAAAGGCGGCTCGGAACATGCAGTACGCCACGGACACAAACCGGTGGAAGCGTATCGAGCTATGGGAAATACTCTCTTGCGCTCTCAAGGGACCCGTGATAGTAATCGCAGACACACAGACAGCTGCTAACCACTAAGATCATGTTTGATGTCTTCCGCGACGGTGGGCAGAACCGTGCTTCAGTGATTTGAGGAGCACAGTAGCCAAATTCACCCGATGTAAATGGTACGGAGCCCACCTGTGTCGCTATAGTGCGCCATCACGTCGTACGCAAATCAGATGTCCGTTACTTACGCGAAATGCATGACCTGTGAGCAGACATCTAATGCCACATACCTCCACAAACTTAACAACAAACAAACTGTCAGATCCGTGATACGCAAAATCAGTTGTGTATTTCGTATAAAAAAGATGAATGAACAAGATGTTAAGCAAGTGGTTATAATGTTTTGCCTCATCAGAGTATGTTCCAACGATGGTAAAAAGATGAAGCACTGTTTTAGGGGAGAAGACAATGCACCATGTTTTACATTAGAAAAATACAACTAATTTGAATGGCTAGATAAACTTCGACCTACAAGAGGTTATGTGCTAATAATTGGCAACCAATGCTGTTCAATCGCAATAAAGTTATGAGATGTTCAATTCACTCTTTTATTAGAACATGTTACTCGTTTCGGGATTACACCCATCTTCAGACATCACAAACTTCAACTCCTTCCTAACCAACCAGGAGTACAGCCTTTACAACTCAAAGAAAGTGTCGAATAACATATGAGTGCGTCAAAAGTGATATGTTATTCGACACTTCCTTTGAGTTGTCAAGGCTGTACATCTGGTTGGTTAGGAAGGAGTTGAAGTTTGTGATGTCTGAAGATGGGTGTGATCCCGAAACGCGTAACATGTTCTAATAAAAGAGCCAATTGAACATCTCATGACTTTATTGCGATTGTACAACATTGGTTGCCAATTATTAACATAAAAATGATCGCAGGCCTCAGACGGAATTTTATGTCTTGTATATCATACAGGTTATGAGCGTCTGAGGAACAAAAACGAACTTTAGAGGAAGGGTGTGGCATTTACTCAAAATGGTTCTGAGCACTATGGGACTTAACATCTGTGGTCATCAGTCCCCTAGAACTTAGAACTACTTAAACGTAACTAACCTAAGGACATAACACACATTCATGCCCGAGGCAGGATTCGAACCTGCGACCGTAGCGGTCACGCGGTTCCAGACTGAAGCGCCTAGAACCGCACGGCCACACCGTCCGGCTGTGGCATTTACTGAGAGGAAATATGGTACCAAGGCAGTCTAAAAACTTTACTTTTGCAGACTGTTTCTTTTATCTTTTTCATTATCAACTTCTAAATAATACCAAGATCTATAGAGACAGAGTCACCTTTACCGATAATTTGGCAGACAAACGTGCCTAAAAATGATGACTCTGACTCCAATATTGCACCCACTATCTTCCAAATGGACACCCTTCCTTTTTGTGCCACATCAGTGGACATTTACTCCTCCCAGTTAATACCGGGAGTGTACTATGATCAGCTGTCGTCATTGGGTTAGACAGTGATAAATCTACTAGAAAAAGGAAAAATGAGTTCTCGAGGAAACATGTTTTGGGATTGTATGTCCGAAGCACAGTAATATATGGAGGTACAACATGGGCTGTGGGAAAACTGGGAAGGAAGCGACTAAGTACTTCAAATACGGTGCTACAGAAAAATACACAAAATTGGGAGGACTGATAAGAAATGAGGAGATCTGCCATGGACTTGGAAAGGAATATGTAGTATATACTGGTAATGAGAATGGACAGGGTGATAAAACGTATAGGGGAAGGTCAAGATTGAAACAGAGTCAAGAAATAATTGAGCAAGTTGGGTGTAAATGCTATTCTGAGATGAAGAGGTTTGTACAGGACAAGAATTTGTGGCGGGCAGCACCAAAAGAGTCATGAGACTGAAGACGCTAGTCCTCACCTTACGGCAAAAAGAAAAAAAAGGAATAAAAGTGAGACAGTGTTAATACTTTCATCCTTCTTTATCCTTCTTTACCTCCTCTGCATTACTGCAGATGACGTGTCACTGAGCACATTTGTACTGTGCATGCAGTACACGTGAGGTGCCTAGTTGTTTCCATTGCCCTGTGTGGAATACATAAGTTCTTGTACACTTCACTAACCTGCTGTCTTCATGATGATGATGTCCCCAGCGCAGAAAACAGCACGCAGGTCGTGGGATTTTTTTCTTCAGGCTGAAATTAACTTCGCAAGGAACTGCTGCTACGAATAAACTGTAACTCATTTGGGATGCCACTCGCGTTTTTATTGATATAGACACGAGAAACCATTCTTTATCACAACGTATAGAACATTTCTTTCCACAGTCATTACATCTGCCTAAAATAACATGAAATACATCGTGCCACAGACAACATGTCTGTCTACTGGAACCGTCAGAACTGGAGAATAAAATTACATGAATCAAATACTACTATTACAGACAACATGTCTGTAACTAGCAATGGTCGGAACTGTAGTAAATAAAATTGCATGAAACAAATACTGCTATAACAGACAACATGTCTGTCTACTGGAACGGTCAGAACTGGAGAGCCGGACTGCCCGAGACACTTCGCGCGCCAAGCCAGCAAGGCATGACCCGTACGCCACCATCGGCAGTAATATCGTCTGTCTTTTGTTTTAGTAATACTTCGATTTTAATAATTTTGAAATGACTGATTGATAGCTGGCTGTTGGGAGATGTTAATTTAAAAAATTAAGTAATTTGGATGACAGGTTTAATTAATAATAGCAACAAAAATTTAACGTTTTGGCGCCCTACCGCCGAACACAGGAGCCAATCACAGAGCAGCAGCATCATGCAGGCGGTCTTTCTCACGGGAATGGTACCGAATCTAACATCTGTCACCGGTACTGTAGTGGACTGACAAGACAGCCAGTCCACAGTGACGGGTAACCGAAAGGCACGCGTTTAATTCACGCAGGCTTGCTTAAGTCTGAAACAGGATACGTAATGAATGCTATAAAGAAAAGTACGTAGCTGCTGGAATACTTAACTTTAATCCATCATTTCTATACAGCATTCTGGATGATACAAGTGAGACTCTCTCTAGAAATGGTTAATGGTGCCTTGCTAGGTCGTAGCCATGGACTTAGCTGAAGGCTATTCTAACTATCTCTCGGCATTTGAGAGAAAGGCTTCGTCAGTGTAGTCGCTAGCAAAGTCGTCCGTACAACTGGGGCGAGTGCTCGTACGTCTCTCAAGACCTGCCGTGTGGTGGCGCTCGGTCTGCAATTACTGACAGTGGCGACACGCGGGTCCGACATGTACTAATGGACCGCGGCCGATTTAAAGCTACCACCTAGCAAGTGTGGTGTCTGGCGGTGACACCACAGGTACCTCATCCCACATTGCGTCATCTCTATGCTTCTTGCATCTCCACTGCCCTGGGAATTGCTTCCTGGAGCCTAATATGATGGCTGATTAAGCCAGAAATATTACAACCCCAACACCCTGACCGCAAAAAATCTTAAGTAAGAGACTGAGAAATTAACCACCACTTCAGATGCACGTTCCCTCACACGTACTTCATAATTCAGCTCTCCAGGTCGCAGAGCAGAGGACGCACCACGAATTAAAACGGTCGTCGCCACTGGAGACGTCATTCGGAGAGCGGGAAACCCGGACAGTGGGCACTCGGGCTCCGGAGTGGGATTACCTCGACAATGGGGCAGGGAGAGGTCTGTAATCCCGGGCGCGCGGTCGCGCAGCCACTGCTCGCTCTGGGTACCCCAGTGCGGCCGGCAAGCCACAGTGGAGCGCCTGTGAATGGCGGGCCCGCCTCAGCCCGTGAAATGCCAATATACTCGGCCGGCGCGCTGCCGACGCGGCACTCCCGCTATATTCAATATCCGCCTCGGCCAGGCGGCTGTCCGCGCTATGACAAAGACTCCATCATTCCCCAGAGACGGCCTGCTGCTGCTGCTGCTGCTGCTGCTGGCTGGTAGAAATAAGGATCCCCTGCCCGCAACAGGTTGTTACCTCACTTTTATGAACCATTACACGATTTCTGGTACACTCACTTCCCTTATCAGATTTGCTATAGTTTCGACATCACGCTACCACATTCAGATGCCCATGAGTTGCCAATATACACTACTGGCCATTAAAATTGCTACACCAAGAAGAAATGCAGATGATAAACGGGTAGTCATTGGACAAATATATTATACTAGAGCTGACATGTGATTACATTTTCATGCAATTTGGGTGCATAGAACCTGAGAAATTAGTACACAGAACAACCACATCTGGCCGTAATAACGGCCTTGATACATCTGGGCATTGAGTCAAACAGAGCTTGGATGGCGTGTACAGGTACAGCTGCCCATGCAGCTTCAACACGATACCACAGCTCATCAAGATTAGTGACTGGTGTATTGTGACGAGCCAGTTGCTCGGCCACCATTGACCAGAAGTTTTCACTTGGTGAGAGATGTGGAGAATGTGCTGGCCAAGGCAGCAGTCGAACATTTTCTGTATCCAGAAAGGACCGTACAGCACATGCAACATGTGGTCGTGCATTAACCTGCTGAATTGTAGGGTTTCGCAGGGATCGAATGAAGGGTAGAGCCACGGGTCGTAACACATCTGAAATGTAACATCCACTGTTCAAACTGCCATCAATGCGAACAAGAGGCGACCGAGACGTGTAACCAATGGCACCCCATACCATCACGCCGGGTGATACGCCAGTGTGGCGATGACGAATACTCGCTTCCAATGTGCGTTCTCCGCGATGTTGCCAAACACGAATGTGACCATCGTGATGCTGTAAACAGAACCTGGATTCATCCGAAAAAATGA
The DNA here is from genome assembly GCF_023864275.1 of Schistocerca cancellata. Taxonomy (NCBI): domain Eukaryota; kingdom Metazoa; phylum Arthropoda; class Insecta; order Orthoptera; family Acrididae; genus Schistocerca; species Schistocerca cancellata. The sequence continues at coordinate 189,612,246 of NC_064626.1, read as the reverse complement.
CGTTTTGCCATTCCTGCACCCAGGTTCGTCGTTGAGTACACCATCGCAGGCGCTACCGTCTGTGATACAGCGTCAAGGGTAAACGCAGCCATGGTCTCCGAGCTGATAGTCCACGCTGCTGCAAACGTCATCGAACTGTTCGTGCAGATGGTTGTTGCCTTGCAAACGTCCCCATCTGTTGACTCAGGGATCGAGACGTCGCTACACGATCCGCTACAGCCATGCGGATAAGATGCCTGTCATCTCGACTGCTAGTGATACGAGGCCGTTGGGATCCAGCACGGCCTTCCGTATTATCCTCCTGAACCCACCGATTCCATATTCTGCTAACTGTCATTGGATCTAGACCAACGCGAGCAGCAATGTCGCGATAAGGTAAACCGCAATCGCGATAGGCTACAATCAGACCTTTATCAAAGTCGCAAACGTGATGGTACACATTTCTCCTCCTTACACGAGGCAGCATAACGTTCACCAGGCAACGCCGGTCAACTGCTGTTTGTGTATGAGAAATCGGTTGGAAACGTTCCTCATGTCAGCACGTTGTAGGCGTCGCCACTGGCGCCAACCTTGCGTGAATGCTCTGAGAAGCTAATCATGTGCATACCACAACATCTTCTTACTGTCGGTTAAATTTCGAATCTGTAGCACGTCATCTTCGTGGTGTAGCAATTTTAATGGCCAGTAGTGTATCATACTAAGTGCTACATGATAATATTCGAAGCACGCTTCTTCTCCCTCTTGGAAATTTATTTACGAGTGTTTAATTAACAGCAAACAGCACTCCGTAATATACTGTATGTTAAGTGTAAAGGTCCTGATGTTGTGATCATTGGTAGCTTAATATGTACCCACTTCAGTGTTTATTTATTTATTTATTTTTGCATCGTTGGAACTACGCCACGTAGTAGACTACACCTGCCAGTTTAGACTCCAAGCGTCGAAACTCCTTTATCTGACTTGCTGTCCAGAGGAGAAAGAACGTTAATGACTTGCCTGTGCCAAGTGCACTGGGAGATAATGAGTAGTTGTAATTAAGGTACAGCTATTCATGGAGTACTAGTTGAATTTAAGTTGGCAGCGAAACTTGATAGATATGCTAATACGTTAATGCGGAACCTATTAACCACGAAAAAAAGTTACTTATAATTTCGTCCAATAGGTGAAAATCTGGTGCAGTACACTGTATGTATCGCTCGCTCTCTGAAAGGTGTGAGAAGAGGCCCGATGTTATTAAATGATTTAAAGAAGATGATAATGCAATTCGAAAACATCGTTGGGCTTGATGTGGCACTTGAGTGACGATGGCGTCCTATCCCAGTGGATATACGAAGATAGTAACTCTTCTCAAAAGAACAGATACCATTGATGACCGTGCAGCTTCTCTAGAATAAACGAAATTAACTGAAACCCTCAGCTACCGACAGGTGTTGTTGATATACCTCGATGAGGACAGCTGAAAATGTGTGCCCCGACCGGGTTCGAGTCCCGGTCGGGACACACATTTTCAGCTGTCCTCATCGAGGTATATCAACAACACCTGTCGGTAGCTGAGGGTTTCAGTTAATTTCGTTTATTCTAGAGAAGCTGCACGGTCATCAATGGTATCTGTTCTTTGGTGAACAGTTACTATCTTCATATAGACAGTTAAACGCTACCCAGCCACTGACCTTCGCCTGTGCGAATGCGCACAGGTTGCCCAAACTTTTACGGGAATCGTCACCTTAGCGTGCGCGAGCAATGAGTGGATCGGAAAATATCTGTTAGATACATTACGTATGTACATTGTGGACAGTTGGGAGTGTGGGTCCCACGGGAAGGGCGCTAAGGATTGCTAAGGATAAGTCCCTGCAGACGCGCGATCCTCTGTGTCCTCGGTGGCTCAGATGGACTGCCGGCACGGTAACTCAGCGTCTTTGGTCTTTGGTCAGAGGGCTAGCTGCCCTCTGAAAAAAAAAAAAAACCTGAGGTAATGGATCAACAACAAACTGAAATGGTTGTCTTTCGACGTACTCCCCGAGCCGATAAAACGAACGAAAACGACAAAACGAGATTAAAAAAAAAACAAAAAAACAAAAGACGGATAGAGCGTCTGCCATGTAAGCAGGAGATCCCGGGTTCGAGTCCCGGTCAGGGCACACATTTTCAGCTGTCCCCATCGAGGTATATCAAAAACACCTGTCGGCAGCTGAGGGTATCAATTAATTATCATTTATCCCAATGGAAGTTATTGACGGCGTTTATTGTTGCTGTAAGTGACCATGCAGCACGTGGCCTAGATAGTATTAGTGCTCCTGTTGTGTCACCGGAGTTGTCCATCTCAAGATCAATTGTACGGGAAGGTTTGTGCTCTATTTTACATTGTCATCCGTACAGGATCCAGACTACGCAGCAACTGAAACCTCATGATCCTCAGCAACTCTCTGAATTTGCTCTTCGGTTTCTGGCACAGTCCGAAATTGATGACATGTGGCTGGGCAATATTCTGTCGAGTGAACAGGCACATTTTACAGTACAGGGTGCAGAAAATACACAGAACTGCCGAATTTGGGGTACGGTTAAACCAAGAGTTGTGCACAAAGAGCCACTGCATTCGCCTTATGTGACTGATGAATTCACAGCCATCTTTATTCTCGGTCCCTTCCTCTTTCAAGAGGGCCTGTCAGGTTTACCGTGATCTCCTTGTACAGCAAGTTATTTTGCTTTGAAAAAGCGCACCAGTATGAAAACAACTGTTTTCATGCAAAACGGGCCAACATCTAATGTTGCTGGAACAGTGAAAAACCTGCTTAATGGAACCTTCCACGAACTCGTTACCTCTAGACGTTTACCAGATGTATGGCCTGCAAGATCACCTGATCTGGATCCGTATGAGTACTGGCCCTTGGGACGTCTAAAAGGACGTTTTTGTCGGCGACATGTTCGCTCTCCATCTGATCTGAAGGCCAATATACAGGAAAACGTTGCTCAGATTCCACCGGAACTGCTGTGAGCAACTGTTTATCACATCATTTTACAGATGCAGCATCTCATCGACGTCTCCGGTGCTCATTCGGAGCAAATTGTCTAAGTCGTGGTGTTGTGACTTGGCAAGACGGCCAAGTCACTATGCGAGGATGCCGAAATGCACGCGTTACGCTCACGCAGACTGGCGTGAGGTCTGGAACAGTAAAGTAGTTGAGTCTAGTAAGAAAAGAACGTAGTTGCTGGAATACTTAACTTTAATCCATAAATGGTGTACATCGCTCTTGATGCTACATAAGTGCAATCTCAATATTAACTGGTAATGGCGCCTTGCTGGGTCGTAGCAAATGACGTAGCTGAAGGCTATGCTAACTATCGTCTCGGCAAATGAGAACGTATTCGTCAGTGTAGCTTCGCTAGCAAAGTCGGCTGTACAACTGGGGCGAGTGCTAGGAAGTGTCTCTAGACCTGCCGTGTGGCGGCGCTCGGTCTGCAATCACTGACAGTGGCGACACGCGGGTCCGACGTATACTAACGGACCGCGGCCGATTTAAAGGCTACCACCTAGCAAGTGTGGTGTCTGACGGTGTCACCACACGTGGTTTATAACAAAATGAACAAAATGCCTATCTCACTTGTTTGACATTTTCTGCCCACGTCCTGTTCCTGATTCATTACGTATGCGAATGTTTCTGTACGTCTTTCTTGCATTCACGGCACCAGATTTGCGCCTGGTGGACAAAATTATCAGTATTTCTTCCAGCTTCAATCGGCTCCTCATTAACGCATGAAAATGTCTACCAAGCTTCGCTGCCGTATGATAAGTACAGCTCACTCTGGATCTCTGCGAGTAGCTGCATTTTAATTACAGCCATCCATGCTACACGTAATAGCTATAACTATTAGTCTGAAAATGAAGTAATTACTGATGTAATGTTTGTTCAGTACACTGTGATCAGTCATCAGTAGAGATATCTGCGTTTATACCACCTCACCCTGTGTATATGCAAGAGCCGTTCAAAAATAATGGCACACAGTTTTTTCGCAGAACTTATTTATTCCTAAGAGTTAGAAGTTGGTGACAATATTAGTCAATACTTCTTCTAGATGTACTATTTTTATGCAGAGTCGCCATAATGCTACGGCGACTTTATGGAAGAATCTGGGTTTCTTATTGGTAAAAGCTTTGGTCTTGTGGTTGTAGTCATTGTTTCACTGCATGAATTACCTTTGCATCATCTTCAGGCAGTGTCCTTAAATGGGTCAAACAGATGGAAGGGCGATAGTGCTTTGTCGAGTGGCTTGTAGAGTGGAATGCTGAAATGGCCGATCACCGAGTTCAATTTCTGCGCTTCCTAACGCTTTTATTCTCCTTACCCATCGCCCAACAGTATTCGTATCAACTGAATCACTACCACACACTGCACACAAACGTTTATGAACGCTCGCCACCGTTTCTTTTTCCGCAACCATGTTGCTTTACCGAGTGTCTCACTTAGAAGCTTTCTTGACGGTTCACTACGACTGTACCATCTGTTGGAATTGTTAGAGGCTTCTCACACGTTCACAAGAAGCATAAATTTGAAGCAGCGGAAAGGAAAATTACCTACACACATATTAACAGCTGTAACATCGTATGACACATAGTGCACAGCAATTTTTTTCATAAAGATAATATGTTTGAAATGTAACATTTTCGAGGAAACTCCATCCAACTGCGCTCAGATTTCACCCATGGCCCATGGTTAGGAAAAGTGATATACGCGTGATGGGGCAGACGACATCTAACGCACTGACATTGCCCAAGATGAGCAGCTCGACCAATGTCTTTCCCTCGCCTTCCAAGATCATCCGATCTCGAGCCTGTCGATTCTTCTGTCTGGGGTATTCTCAAAAGTGAAGTGTACTGCGCTTCCGTTGATGTGGTTCAAGAACCGGAGCTGCAAATGATACAGTCTTCTCAGACTTTACGAGACGATCCATGGGTTTTTTAAGCAATTCCCAGTTTACTGCAGGGACGACAGCCGTATTGCATCGAAATGCTAGGACAAGTAGTGGAGCGCTTTCTCAAACAAAAATTATAACTCTGCACGATGAATTAGTACTGTAATATTCATGAAGAGAGGTCGTGGTTGAAATTTGAGCTCAGTTTGATGGAAAGTTTTTTTTTTCTCTCTCTGTTATCATATACGTTCATTCGTTTCACTTTTAGTTATTAACTATTCTACACACAGCAGTATACGTACGGTAACAGTTACATGTCACTTTTCTGTAGACAGAATGCCTGTCTTCTTTTTTCAAAAATTGGTAACACCTTGTAACCTCCCCCTCGCTTATCGACCTTAATGACAGTGAAAAATTAAACCGCGTGCACTTAATGGAAATTTGGGAAAAGCAATCGTCACCGAAGTTAATCTCTCGGTAAAGAGGGAGGAAAGGTTTACATCTAAATGAAAGGAAAAATGCAAATGAAACTGGTGGAAATTAATTTTGAAAAGCGGTAAAGTTAATAAAGAAAGCAAATGTGCGGCCGTTACGTTAACAATTAACTAGCGGTAATTAGATATTTGAGATTTGGTGGAAATTATGGTCGCCAGTCCTATGGACAATTACAATAGTAACTGAAAAAGAAAGGTTATTACACATATAATTAGCACTAGAAGCGTGGCAACTGAAGGTTGACACGCGTAGTGTGAAAACTGAACGTTTGTCAGAAGTAATAAATTTCGCTACACTCTGACTTAATTTAGCAAAAGAATTAATAAAACCGGAAAATTGAAAGTTAATTTAGTGACTGAAATTAATAGTGAGCTTTGTTTCTGAAGCACATCGAAATTCAGTAAAATACGGTTAGTCTTGGGCTACCTCAACAATCATTTGAAAAGCTACTTGAATCTACGCAATTTAGAAATAAGAGATTTAACTTGGAACTTGAAGTAAATGATTCTGGACAATTAACAATAGTAACATTTAGTACGTACCAAGCTGAGCTGCAGTCACAGGTAAGCTAAAATACGGTAACAAAACTTGCACTCTTAATTTGTGCTTGTGTAATCTAAATATTGTAGCCAGCTATGAATACTTTAACTGAACTTTGAAATTAAAGCAGTGAAATCGAATGATGCTGGCGTTTGAATTTCAACGACACTCGGGTTCATTCCGGAGAAGGAAGGGACCATGCTTGGTAATGCAATTGGGACAATGAGCAACAAAGGTACATGCTACATTGCTGTAATTTAGTTATAATAATGGAACAGTTTGAAAAGCTGAGGTCTGCCACACAGTTCTAAAACGTTACGTGCTTCCAGTCTTCCTTGTTGGTTTATTGAAGGTTTGAAGCTGTCGATCGAGGAGGTGGCGACAGTCACTCATTGTCGGCCGTCGCTGTTGCAGAAGCTGGATGTTGGCGCGCCTTCTTCTCGACACGGTCACCAGGCGAAACGGGCTCTTGATTTGCGCCAGCTAATGCTTCCCGTCCGCGACACCGTGTCAGAAACTATCATGGCAAGTCGAGCGCAATTACATGCTGCCCAACCCCGAAAGCGCGGCAACTCGCGGGAGCGTCACACAACACACCTGCTCCACTACACCACCCCAGCGAGACTCTCCCTCTGCCCGCGCTCCACGCGACAGAGTTAACACTACCAAAGATCTTAAACACTTTGGTTCTCCACACGACCTATCGATGTATTCGTTCGATAGCATAGTTTTCCCTAGGCCAGACCCAGCGTATAAATACAAATAATATTCACAAAACAAACCAACATAAATGCTTAAATACACTCCTGGAAATTGAAATAACAACACCGTGAATTCATTGTCCCAGGAAGGGGAAACTTTATTGACACATTCCTGGGGTCAGATACATCACATGATCACACTGACAGAACCACAGGCACATAGACACAGGCAACAGAGCATGCACAATGTCGGCACTAGTACAGTGTATATCCACCTTTCGCAGCAATGCAGGCTGCTATTCTCCCATGGAGACGATCGTAGAGATGCTGGATGTAGTCCTGTGGAACGGCTTGCCATGCCATTTCCACCTGGCGCCTCAGTTGGACCAGCGTTCGTGCTGGACATGCAGACCGCGTGAGACGACGCTTCATCCAGTCCCAAACATGCTCAATGGGGGACAGATCCGGAGATCTTACTGGCCAGGGTAGTTGACTTACACCTACTAGAGCACGTTGGGAGGCACGGGATACATGCGGACGTGCACTGTCCTGTTGGAACAGCAAGTTCCCTTGCCGGTCTAGGAATGGTAGAACGATGGGTTCGATGACGGTTTGGATGTACCGTGCACTATTCAGTGTCCCCTCGACGATCACCAGTGGTGTACGGGCAGTGTAGGAGATCGCTCCCCACACCATGATGCCGGGTGTTGGCCCTGTGTGCCTCGGTCGTATGCAGTCCTGATTGTGGCGCTCACCTGCACGGCGCCAAACACGCATACGACCATCATTGGCACCAAGGCAGAAGCGACTCTCATCGCTGAAGACGACACGTCTCCATTCGTCCCTCCATTCACGCCTGTCGCGACACCACTGGAGGCGGGCTGCACGATGTTGGGGCGTGAGCGGAAGACGGCCTAACGGTGTGCGGGACGGTAGCCCAGCTTCATGGGGACGGTTGCGAATGGTCCTCGCCGATACCCCAGGAGCAACAGTGTCCCTAATTTGCTGGGAAGTGGCGGTGCGGTCCCCTACGGCACTGCGTAGGATCCTACGGTCTTGGCGTGCATCCGTGCGTCGCTGCGGACCGGTCCCAGGTCGACGGGCACGTGCACCTTCCGCCGACCACTGGCGACAACATCGATGTACTGTGGAGACCTCACGCCCCACGTGTTGAGCAATTCGGCGGTACGTCCACCCGGCCTCCCGCATGCCCACTATACGCCCTCGCTCAAAGTCCGTCAACTGCACATACGGTTCACGTCCACGCTGTCGCGGCATGCTACCAGTGTTAAAGACTGCGATGGAGCTCCGTATGCCACGGCAAACTGGCTGACACTGACGGCGGCAGTGCACAAACGTTGCGCAGCTAGCGCCATTCGACAGCCAACACCGCGGTTCCTGGTGTGTCCGCTGTGCCGTGCGTGTGATCATTGCTTGTACAGCCCTCTCGCAGTGTCCGGAGCAAGTATGGTGGGTCTGACACACCGGTGTCAATGTGTTCTTTTTTCCATTTCCAGGAGTATATATATATATATATATATGCAAACAGTAAAACAATTACAGTATATAAAGAGACAGAAATGTCATATCTTCAGGTGACAAAACCGAGCGGGGTGGCGCAGTAGTTAGACACTGGACTCGCATTCGGGAGGACGACGGTTCAATCCCGCGTCCGGCCATCCTGAATTAGGTTTTCCGTGATTTCCCTAAATCATTCCAGGCAAATGCCGGGTTGGTTCCTCTGAAAGGGCACGGCCGACTTCCTTCCCAATCTTTCCCTAATCTGATGAGACCGATGACCACGCTGTCTGGTATCCTTACCCAAACCAACAAACCAACCAACCAACATCAGGTGACAAAATAAGGAAAAAAATTTGCAGTGCAATAGATGGAAATAGGAGGATATGCATTTCCAGCGTTACAACCTGTTTGTAGCCTATGTGAATGTGCAACGTAGTTGCTCAGGAGCTTAGGGCTTAATGTATCACTGATAACGACGTCATTATGACGGACAATAAGATAGCATTGTGCAGCGATGGCACAGGAAATTGGGCGTGTTATTTCCAAAGGCATCACTCTGAGAATGGCATTAGTGAATTTATGGAAACCACAAAAATCCTTATTGTGGATGACCTAACGAAGATTTTTACCCTTTCTGCTCCCGAAAATGATTCCAGCATCATTTAAATTATTTCGCGAATAGTTCAAGATGTCTAAACACGGTTTCCATGAAGTGATATTACGCAGAGCTTGACGAAACTCTGTTATGTGGTTTTAAGTCTTAAATTACAGCAGCTGTGTTCTTAACGGCTTTCGAAGGCCATTCACGAGACAAGTACATCGATTTAGCATTGGTCATTGTTCTCATTGAAACGTTTCGGAAAAATATTTGATATGAACCGCTATAGCAGTGCTACAGCTCTAAGCACTCTCGTGATAGGTTTCAATTTACTATCAATAAATGAATGACTATGAGGTTCAGGTGCAACAATTTTTCACTAATTTTTTTTTCATAACTTTAACTTGTAGTAAAGATTACAACAGTGCTTGTGTTATTTTTGGGCGTAGCATCCTAGCTAGTGTTCGGTTCACTTGGCTGTCTTCTGCAAGATGAATTAGTAAGCGACTTTCTGTCTGACAAGGGGCCGACAAAATGGCACCAAGCAGGTATGCGGCTGGACGCCGTGAAGTCAACGTCAGAAAATCGGCAGCAGGAGATGATGTTTTTGTTTGTGCTCGCTCACACCGGCAGCGTAGAGGAGCAGAGCAGCGAAACAGCACTCCGTCTTCAGGCCACAAGTGGCCCATCGCGACCATCCGACCGCCGTGTCATCCTCAGTGAGGATGCGGATAGGAGGGGCGTGTGGTCAGCACACCGCTCTCGCAGTCGTTATGATGGTTTTCTTTGACCGGAGCCGCTACTAATCGGTCGAGTAGCTCCTCAATTGGCATCACGAGGCTGAGTGCACCCAGAAAAATGGCAACAGCGCATGGCGGCTGGATGGTCACCCATCTAAGTGCCGGCCACGCCCGACAGCGCTGCGGTGATCTCACGGGAATCGGTGTATCCACTGCGGCAAGGCCGTTGCCCTTGATAGCAGCGAAACAAGGACATTAAATTTAGCTTTCAGTTGCAGAGTTCGGACAAGCAGGCGCACAAATATGTCTCTGCAGGGGTGAGTTTTGGGCTTGCTTTCTGCCTGAGGTGGGAGCGAGTCTGAGTGGCCCTTCTATGCTAGAGACGCTTACATATCGTTATAAATTATTTTGATTGGGAGCTTCATCTCACGTCAGCCGCCACGCGGAGTGGCCGTGCAGTTTGAGGCGCCATGTCACAGATTGCGCGGCCCCTGCCGCTGGTGGTTCGAGTCCTCCCTCGGGCATGGATGTGTGTGTTATTCTTAGCATGGGTTAGTTTAAGTAATGTGTAAATCTAGGGACCGATCACCTCAGCAGTTTGGTCCCTTAGGAATTCACACATTTGAACAGTTCACGTCGGACAAGTTACGGGTCCTGACCAAGGCAGGTCACTACTCAGAGCTCAGGGGGCAAGCCACAGAGCGCAGCAATCATTCAGCTGTTAGACTATGAACTAGATAGTTCTTCATTTCTACTTGGTTATTCTGCTGATACTCTCCAAACTTGTCAGTTTTTCATCTCTACCTGGTAATGATGATAGCGGACTCAGCAGTTTTTCATTCTATTTGATCATTCTGAGAGCTATTCGCTGTGTAGATTTGGTAGAAAACGACTCAGTGGTCAGACTTCTATCGACTTGGTGTGGAGACCTCCTGTGGATGGCGGAACTGGGAGAACGATATTTGCGACAAAATAAAATAAAATCGTAAGGACGGCTGTAGGTGTTTTTACTTTTTGTCACACGATATTTGCACCTGCTATCGGCGTGTGAGACGCGAAGGCGTCACTAAGCTTAATGTCCCCTTCCGGGGGACGGATGACCATCAACAGTGTCCTGCCTGAGTTTAGTTAGTTTCTGCTAGATGTTGCTTGAGATATCGTCGTCTGCCATTAGTTTTTCAGAGCACGAATATTCCTCTGCATTTCTGCCTTCAGTCTTTGATATTCCCTTTTCTTGACAACTGACTTAGGATTACTCCACGAAACCTGGCGTGCCTTTCCCTTTTTGTTTAGCAGTGCCTGAATGTCTTGGTCATTTTCGTCAAACCAGTCTTTCAGTATCAAACTGGTTTTTCCGCAGCTGACATTACTGCAGCCTTCGTTGTCTCCCAGTGTTTTTAGTGCTTTCAGTGCTTTAGTGCTTTCATCCAAAAGTTTCTAGAAATCTTCTTTATCGCTAGTGCCCTTAACACGATTTGCGTTCATTTTAGATCTAGCAAGTTTTCTCCGTTTCCTGTCGGTGAATGTGATGGCTCATCACAGACCGTATCCGTCGGTGGTCCATCCAGCAGTCCTCAGCACTTGTCAGTACTTTCGTGATTATGACATCGCGTTGGTCTTGGGCGCTCACAAACACATTATCAGTCATGTTGCCATGAGGTTTTAAATTTATCCTCCTGCCTAAAGATGTAAATAAATGTAAATGTCGTGTGACTCGAGCCTCCCGTCTAGTAGGCAGTTCGCCAGGTGCAAGTCTTCCGATTTGACGGCAATTCGGCGACTTGCTCCATAGGAAAACACGTCTGATATATTCTATACGACACTGGTGACGGCATGTGCGTCACATGACAGGAATATGTTGTCAACCCACCTAACTTGTACATGGGTAAAAAGATTCTTCTACCTTGCCCCATTTAGGTTTTCTTGTGGATGTGATAATCACTCGCAAAAAGTGATGAAAACATAAGAGTTTGTGACATAAACTGAAAATAAAAAATTAATCTTTTCACTCGAGAGAAGGCTTGAACCTAGGACCTCTCGTTTCGTAGCTGTTCTCGCTAACCACAGGACCACGGCGCTCCTAGACTCACATTATCCTTGATGTTGCCTATCTTCGCATGAACTACTCAGTTTGTATATTTTACTAATTTTTTTCATAGTTCCACAAAACTTCTTCCTGTTTTCTCGATTGATCTGTGTTCAGTTTTTCAAGGCCTATCCACTGTGCCAACTTATAACTAAATGTGAGGGGGGGTGCGATGGGGAGGTTCCCTTGTAAGAAGCCCCGAGCATCCGTGACGGATGACGTTATGTACTGCCTAATTCGCTCCTCTGCTGGCTGTCCATTCAGCAGTTTGTCCGGGGCGATTACTCCTCACAAGTCCTCGAACACGGAGCGCCGCTGACATAACTCTTAGGTAACAGATCGACTGGCATCGAGATGGGAAAAGTCGTCTCCGGCGTCGTAACCACGAAGGCAGCGCTGCTTGTCCCTAACAAAGCCGTGCTGGGAGTAAAAAGAAACAAACAGCGAAATTCTCTCCCCTCAGATTGAATATCTGTGTTCTCTCTCAAACCTGCTTGCAAAACACGTACGGAAGACAAATGCCCCGACGTTATCTTCCCGTTAAACGTGATGGGCATACACAGCTCCGAGACTCTGTCCTATTCTTCGCTCTTTTCCCTGGAACCAACCTCATTTATAGAAACTAATAGGAGACATTTCGTTGTGTTTTCCCAGATGTTGTGTGGGAGATTATAACTTCGTTTCACTTCGACAGATAAAATTCATCCTGACCCCATCTTTGGCAATAACAAGTTAATCAAGTTAGTGAAGATGTGTGCTGGAGTGTGTAAAAACTGACAGTTAAATGCATTTTATGGGTGAAAAGACACTGACAGCCGCTAAGCGAATCTCTTTATTGTGTTTCCAGTTTCGGTCTACAAGATTAGCATCAGGCCGGAAAAATTCACTTTTGCATATGTATGTATAATCGATCTTGATTTCGATAATAGCCGTTCTACCTCGGGTTTAAAAGTTGTATAGTCAGATGTGTATCTAAATTCGCCTCATGTCGCAGTGTGAAGAAAAATTGGTTGAAAGCATATTAGGGCTGTCGCTACGCAGATTAATTTGTAAGGCCAGCGCAGTAACACCACAGCCTGATGTGAGAACATGAAATGGCGATCACTGTGGCACTGGCAATTAGATTTCAACTTAAGATTTTGCTAAAGACGACACGGATCATATGTACAACGTGACTTTTGTTACTTTCGGACATTTTAAGGAGACTTGAAAGTAATTGGGAAGGTGCTGGCTTTTGAAATTAAGCTATTTGGTGCTATTCAGTGGCAGACATTACCAACGCTCAAATTGTAATTTTGTGGACTCTTGACATTTCAAAGTTAGAAATTTAGCAGCTGTTGTGACATGCTATGTTGTGCATTTGAACAGAACGATCATTATTAAAATAATGATACATACCTGGAAATGGAACCGATGTTCCGGGAGAGGAAATAAAAACTGATGTTCACCCCTTACATTGCCATTCCGTTTGAGAGACAAAAGGTGGAAGATTATACGAACGGAATGGATAATGTCTTAAAAACAGATTTACAAGGTGGTCAATGAAAGTAATATAATAGCAATGGAGATTAGACGAATTAAATCAGGTGATGCTGTGGGAATTAGATTAGATACAAAAAGCCAATTAGGTTTGAATAGATTGAAAAATCAGCCAGCCAGTTGAAAACAAAGGTTTATTATCCCTTGACCACGGTATCGATATTTGTAAAAATATCTTCTTCAGAAACATTGGCCTTGTTACATTACTTGATGCCACAATAGATTAGATGAAACCGAGCGGCTCTTGTCACATATGCGAGATCTGGCTCTATGTAAAGCCATGTCTTGCAATAAAGCTTGTTTCATCAATTTCGTTCGTGATAAGAGCCGCGCGCCTTTATCTGTCTATTTTAGCGTTATGTGATGTAATAAGGCCAATGATCCTGAAGAAGATATTCTTACGTATATAGAAACCATGGTCAATGGATAATAAACCTTTATTTGCAACTAGTTGGCTGATCAATCTATTCAGAATGACACAGTTGCTATTACGCAGCCATGTTTAAGATTTTCAAATTAGGTTCGCTATGGGTACTAATACGCATGTAAACTGGCTCTGAACTGTAGGCTAGCAAGCTGTCAATGATTTGCTCAAAGAGAAATTTGTTACCATTGAAAATAAATTTAAACGTTAGGAAGCCTTTTCTGGAAGAATTTAGAGTGTAAAATTGTGCAGAAGTGGAAGGTGAACCATAAGCGCAGCAGATAAGAAGACAAAAGAAGCTCGTATAAGCTTGTGCAGAAGAGGTCAAATCGAATGTTAAATTGGAGCTTTCGATAGTTAACCCCATATTCTTAATCAGGAGATGACTGCCACGAGCGAATTGTGCTTCGTTTATAGTGTCATTCAGGCTTGTGACGGACAGGGTGAAGTTTCGTGGAAAACTATTGCCGTGACGTCACCTGGAGGGCGGAATCGTATGAGCAAATGCACAAAATCGGTAACGCAGCAGTACGACCACGCCAACCCCTCCCCCCCCCCCTTTTCCACTCACCCCACCAGGACGCGACTGAGTGGCGGAAGAGGAACGGAGAGTATCGCAGTATTATGTATTCTCTGAAGAGCTACGATCTCTGTTCGTGTTTGCTTGAAGTGCTCTTGATCTTTTCCAGCCACCGCTCAGATCGTAACCTCCGTCTCTACTGAAATTTTTAAGGAACATTCGAGCTTTCACTGCTTCTATTATTACAAAATCTCAATATTCTGACGCATTTGAGAGGACCGTTCTGGTTTTTATTTTCATTTTTTTTGCTTAAGTCTTATTGTGCTCCTATGTAAGACTATGTTCCTATCTCTAATTTCTTCAGGTTCCTCTACTTGATGTGCCTCTGTCGTCTTTGTTCATTGCAGCGCTCGGCTATTGAGCATATTGTCTGCCCTACGTAAGTTTCGCCACATACACATGACACATTCTACACAACAGGTATTCTTCAATTCAGGACGTCTGTCACTGGGCGCCGCAAATCATTAATTTTCCACGGTGGTCAGGAAACTGATCTGATTACAAATTTACACAGAAGGCGCCCTATTTTGCATGAAGTCGCTCTGCGGCATGGGAGGACAGCTCTATGTTTGTCTTCTTCCATTCACTGTATGAATTTGCGCCTTTATTTACTCAGGAAATGCAACTCCAATTTTATACAGGGTGATTCAAAAAGAATACCACAACTTTAAAAATGTGTATTTAATGAAAGAAACATAATATAAACTTCTGTTATACATCATTACAAAGAGTATTTAAAAAAGTTTTTTTTCACTCAAAAACAAGTTCAGAGATGTTCAATATGGCCCCCTCCAGACACTCGAGCAATATCAACCCGATACTCCAACTCGTTCCATACTCTCTGTAGCATATCAGGCGTAACAGTTTCGATAGCTGCTGTTATTTCTCGTTTCAAATCATCAATGATGGCTGGGAGAGGTGGCTGAAACACCATATCCTTAACATACTCCCATAAGAAAAAATCGCAGGGGTTAAGATCAGGGCTTCTTGGAGGCCAGTGATGAAGTGCTCTGTCACGGGCTGCCTGGCGGCCGATCCATCGCCTCGGGTAGTTGACGTTCAGGTAGTTACGGACAGATAAGTGCCAATGTGGTGGCGCTCCATCCTGCTGAAATATGAATTGTTGTGCTTCTTGTTCGAGCTGAGGGAACAGCCAATTCTCTAACATCTCCAGAAACTGTAGTCCAGTTACAGTAGCACCTTCGAAGAAAAAGCGACCAAAAACCTTATTGGCTGAAATGACACAGAAAACTTTCACCTTAGGCGAGTCACGTTCATACTGAGTTGTTTCCCGCGGATTCTCGTCGATTCACTTCCAAGCGAACAAATGTACAACTAAATGAAACTTTATAGCTCCCTTAATTCGCCGACAGATAGTGCTTAGCTCTGCCTTTTGTCGTTGCAGAGTTTTAAATTCCTAAAGTTGTGGTATTCTTTTTGAATCACCCTGTATAATTTGTATCCGTTGCCCATGAAAATATTTTAAAAGTATTTAATTCAGATCCCATGTGATCATGGTCTGAAATTGCCTGCGCTGTGTGTAACAAATATCCCGGGACAGAATGCTTCTTCTCTTCTGCCGTCCGTAGAGGCCACTGAAGAATATTTTTGTTTTGTGAAGACGGAGAACTACGAGTATAGTTTAGTGCTATGCAGTGATTCCTTGTCAGTTAACAAGTGGTCAAATTAAGAGTCATTTGCAGCGAGTACTGTGTAAATGAAGGGGATGGTGTATGTGTTTTGAGTGTGCTTGCTCATTTCAGTTATTATATTACATTACGTGACTGTGTCGGCGGAATGGTCTTCTTGCGACGTGTTCCTTCTTAATCTGCTTGTGTGTTTTAACGTATCTCAGACTGAAAGTTCTGTGCATTATTTGTTTGTTATACTGAGAGCTTAGTCCATATTGCGTAGACCTTTAAGTTACAGAATTTCTAGTGGTTACCTTCGTTCATAGCGTACATAGATTCATAACCTGGTTGACTGTTGTAATAGTAATTGCTGTAGGTGCTGTTTAGTAGTAAAAACTAGACTCCCCCCGAACAGGGCTCGGAAGGCCCAACAGTACCGACCGGCCGCCATATCATCCCCAGCCCACAGGCGTCACTGGGTGGGGATATGGAGGGGCATGTGGTCAGCACACTTTTGTTCCGGCCGTATGACAGCTTACGACAACGTAACCACTACTTCTCAATCAAGGACCTCATCATTTTGCCTCTCAATGGCTGTGTGAAGCCCGCTTTTCCAACAACGCTCGGTAGACTGGGCGGTCACCCATTCAAATGCTAGCCAAACCCGACAGCGTTTAACTCCGGTGATCTGACGGGAACCAGTGTTACTACTGCGGAAAATCCGTTGGCACTGGTTAGTATAGTTAGATGTTATTCTGAAATAATTCATTTATTAGTTGGGGCCTTGTGTAATATTTCATTGTGCATTTGTTGTACTTGTTTGGTGCTCACTTTATATGTCACTGGGACTGTAGCTGTTTAATGGTATTGTTTAAGGAGTATTTCATTTACAGTGCGATTATTCGATAGCCAAATTGTACAAGTGCTAGCTCTGGACAATATAGCACTGAGTGGTCATTATTTCTTCGTATACTACTCTCGTAATTTGTTCGTGTGAGGTCATTATGTTTTCAGTAAATGTTTTCGGTAAAATAAGTCAAGGACTGCACAAACGCAGCCAAATCACCAACTGACCTCAGTCCTAAGCTACAAGCTGGATGGTACAAACTGCTCACATTTGAATAAAGATATGTGTTAATTCGTTTTTTGTGTACAAAATGACCAACACGTCCAGACATGAGAGCTTGCCTTCCCACGTTTGACAGAGAGGAACAGAATGTAAAGGCAATTGTTTAAAATCTAATTTAAAGAAGTTAGCAACGGGTGGTGATAAGGGAGAACCCATAGCCGTACCATCTGTAATTTACAATATTCCCCATTGCACAGAAAGTGCTCATTGAGACGTGTTTAAAAGGTTTTGTAATGCCAGGTCTATAAAGGGCAACTGGAAGTTCCAACGCATCTGCTATTGGTATTTTCAAGAATAAAGACAAAATATATAGGTTCCCCACAACGTTTCTTGGGGCTAGCTCCTGCATGCGCTTAATTATCTCAAAGAAATCCTTAGAATCCCTGATGTGATAAATGTATTAACTAACGTTAGTCATCAAAAGCTTTGTCAGGTATTTCGTAACATGAAAGTGCGAGAAATTGTTGCGCCAAATCACTCGTCTGCGAGTCTTGACCTATTTATGTGTTTCTGGCAAACCAAATAGTCTAGGTGGTCTGGTGGCGCGAGGCTTTAGGCTTTTAACAACTTCATCAGAAGCCCCGAGTTTTTCAAAGCTGCCCTGTTTTTCTACTGATTGTGGGAATTGGACCTCTCTTGAGTAACTGGTAGGTGCTATCAGCCAGTAACAGTTTTTTTTTATAATGTGCAGAATTCAGGGCGACAGACACATGTAAGGCTCGAAGACCTTGTCTCTCAGCATGGCCACAGTATAGCTTGTTGCCCGTCTTGCGAGAGATGCCTGACAGACGGCTCCACTGTGTTGATAATATCCACGACCAGTGTTCGGCGAGCCGTTGGTGAAGTGTTTATACCTTGTAACCTCCCCACAAAAAATATAATAAATAATATGAGTAGGATTCTAATTTAGTTAACCTCCCCACAAAATTCTTTCTCATTTGTAACCTCCCCACAAAATTCTTTCTCATTTGTAACTTCCCTACAAAATTCTTTCTCATTTAATGTAAGCTCAAAATTCATTCACATTTAGCGTAACCTCAAAACAGAAAAATTCTTAAACCTCTCAACAGTAAAAATTATAATTATGTTGTTCACATTCAGTATAACATCCCAATAAAAAAAATAAATTCAGTAACCTGGTAATAAAACAATGTAACTAACCTCTCAATGAAATTGTCGCTCACTTATGACTTTTCAATAATTCACAGTGAATTTAACCTGGTAAATTTTGGACGACAGCAGTGCTGCGTCATGGCCCTGAAAGATCATTCCGAATAAAAAAAGGAAAAATTCTTACCTCAATGAAGTCGCCGGATATATCTACTCTTACAATAAATTTTTCCTGCACAGCTCTGTGCAATGCTGGCCGACCTATCTGTCATTTATGAAAGGAAGTAACTGATTTTTCTACTGCAATAATCGGGATGATCATGGATGGCAGAAATTAGTAAATTCTTTAAATTGAAATGAATGGTTGTTAAAAGTTATTTTTTATGAGGAAGATTATTATTACGAGAGTTTTAAAACATTTACATGGGACTTGAGATAACATTACTACATATGCGCGAGGCTGTTTTTTTTTTTACCTTATACATTAATACTCAGGCCCCGACATCGCTGCACCGCGACCGGGCCAGCCAACACGATACACCAGACCAGACCAGGGCAGACTCCAGACTAGCAACAACTTACAGCTACAGCTACACAGTTCCTACTGTAGTCAACACTGCTCTCTGGTCAGAGACCTTGCATATCGCAGGCAGCGCATGAGCAATACATCGAAATTACATCTGCTCGGACTTCTTACAACCTTTGGGATGAAATAGTCCCGTCATGAAAATTTGATTCGAGAGGTTGATAACAATCCACTGTGCCTGTGTTATTCTTGGCGCTCCTTGTCCTCTAGTGAGTCATTGAAACTTTTGTACTGTGATCGTCGTCACTTTGCTTAGGCTGGCGTGATCCAGGGCAACGGTTGTCGTGTCTACCCAGTCCCAATGAAACGGAGACAAGACTGCCAATTGGAGAGAAACTATTTAAAAGTGGCATTACAGAAGAATTCTGAAGGTAATATGAGAACATCGGATAACTAATCAAGAGTATGGAATCGAATCTGAAAGGGAAGAACTTTGTAGTGGAAGGGATAGATTGATAGGACACATCCTAAGGAATTGGAAATACGGAGTTATTCATAAGCACCTCTGGGTTTTCAGAAGATAACTACATGGAAACTACGTGTCATACAGAAAAGAGACCCATTTCAGTGGATACAGACGTCATGGCGTACTTTGAAAGCGCTTGATAAGGGGCAGGTGTGTCACGACGTGTAGGCAAATCATTTGCTCCGTTTTGTCTCGTCTTAGTGGTACATTCCAGGAGACAGGCATCCCAATGAAAATATTTCCATATGGGGGTGCTGTCGTTGCGAATTCATGGGCAGCAGCGGAAGTGACTTCAGCTACACTGTCCAATCACATAATGTGACCACCTGTCAAAAGCCTGTATACCAATATCTTGCAGCACGGACGAGCAGGAAGAATCAGTGAGGTTCTGGAAGGTACTGACGGGCATGTGGAGCCATGCCAATGTCGCTGCTGTGACCAGCTGCGCTAGGTTTCTCGGCTGAGGATCCATAGATCCAACAGACCGATCGCGGTAGACCCAAATACTCTCTTTTGGATTTAAGTCATAGTTTCGTGGCTCGGGGAGTACGACAATCTCATCGTAGTGATCTTCAAGCCACGCACGTACACTGCGAACTCGTGACACTTTGCAGTATTCTCCTGGCAGATGCCATCGTGCTGAGGAAAAACAAACTGCTTTCAGTGATGGACATGAACCCCAAGAAATCCAAAACGATGACATCACCAGGGGAATGGCACTAAGCATTCCTCAAACCATACCAAACACTCCTCTGGCCTGGACCCTTTCCTTGCAAGTTTTTCACTCTGTACACACCGATGACCACCTGCCCTTTGAAGCATAACACGCGATGAATCTGAAAAGACCATCTGTCACCGTTCAGTCTAGTTGCGGTACTGGTGTGCACATCACAGCCTTCGTCGCCGATGGCAGCAGGCAGCATGGGTGCATCAATCAGGTGTGTGTTGCGGAGGCCCAGATGTCGTTGAGGAGACAGTATTGGTAGCCCCGTGGTTCATCTGATGGTCGGTTACTCAGCAGTTGCACGTGTCTTTGCCTGCAGCCATCTTTCACCCCTGTCATCTACGGCCCTTAGTGTACCACAGTTGCCTCGGTCACCGGTTTTGGGTAGTAGTATTCTGCTATGCACGGCATGCTTTAGCCACAGTGGCAGACAGTTCATAAACCTGAACTTTTTCGATGTCAGATTAATCGCTCAGTTTCTGACACACTTTGTACACACTTTCCACTGCTAGTGCTGCTACCTGCGGTCTGTGGACCGTGTGATATGTATAAACGTATTAACATTTTGTCACATAGCAAATGGTGATCTTATCGAACAACCGTAATGAGAGTTAAAAACTTGGAAAGATGCTGTCTCCACTGTCACGTTTCTGTTTTTTGTGTGGCTTATTATCTTTACGGTGTCATCGAAATCCATTGGAGATATTTGTGAATAGAGGCTGCAGTAGTTACCCAGAGATGGAGAGGCTTGAATAGACTAGTGTGTAAAGCTGCGGCAACGTGCTAATATGATGTTTGATTGTCTGATTACCAATTTGTATGTTTAAAATGTTGTCGTTAGGGAAAGATTCATTTAATGGTTCACAGTGCGGTTTAATATGTGGTTTTCAAAATATATCACCTTGTCCTGCCTATATTCACTTTAATCATTATCGATGTTAGTGTTTGTGCTCTGTCCCGAAAACTTGTTTATTATCTAACTATAATAGACGTGATAGGTCTTACATTAAGAGAGAACGCCAGGATAAATCAAATGCAATAATCAGCAGAAATTTCTTACACGCACGCACACACACGCACTCACACTCTCTCTCTCTCTCTCTCTCTCTCTCTCTCTCTCTCTCTCTCTCTCTCTCTCTCACACACACACACACACACACACACACACACATATATATATATATATATATATATATATATATATATATATATATACAGGGTGTTACAAAAAGTTACGGTCAAACTTTCAGGAAACATTCCTCACACACAAATAAAGAAAAGATGTTATGTGGACATGTGTCCGGAAACGCTTAATTTCCATGTTAGAGCTCATTTTAGTTTCGTCAGTATGTACTGTACTTCCTCGATTCACCGCCATGATTTCATACGGGATACTCTACCTGTGCTGCTAAAACATGTGTCTTTCCAAGTACGACACCACATGTGGTTCATGCAAGATGGAGCTCCTGCACATTTCAGTCGAAGTGTTCGTACGCTTCTCAACAACAGATTCGGTGACCGATGGATTGGTAGAGGCGGACGGATTTACCAATTCCATGGCCTCCACGCTTTCCTGACCTCAACCCTCTTGACTTTCATTTATGGGGGCATTTGAAAGCTCTTGTCTATGCAACCCCGGTACCAAATGTAGAGACTCTTCGTGCTCGTATTGTGAACGGCTATGATACAATACGCCATTCTCTAGGGCTGCATCAGCGCATCAGGGATTCCATGCGACGGAGGGTGAATGCATGTATCCTCGCTAACGCAGGACATTTTGAATATTTCCTGTAACAAAGTGTTTGAAGTCACGCTGGTACGTTCTGTTGCTGTGTGTTTGCATTCCATGATTAATGTGATTTGAAAAGAAGTAATAAAATGAGCTCTAACATGGGAAGTAAGCGTTTCCGGGCACATGTCCACATAACATATTTTCTTTCATTGTGTGTGAGGAATGTTTCCTGAAAGTCTGACCGTACCTTTTAGTAACACCCTATATATATATATATATATATATATATTCGACCAGTTTATAAACTGTATATCTATGTTTTGAAGACCGAGATACTCTCATGTATAGACTTGTTCACCCCTGTAATATGCACCTCTGACCTCAATCAACAACAATAAACATCATACGCCAAACACTCCGTTCCCAAATGCACTAAAAGACCCCCATTCCCTCTGTTTCGTCGCTATAATGTGCATGTCATCTACGGACACCATAATTCGAACTCGCCTTTTCCGCTGGTGCTCGAAATAAACAGGCCACTTCCATTCGCTTCACCATTATTATTTTACCCAAGCTGAATAATTCAAGCATATAGTTATTCTTCTTCATCTTGACGTACTTCGCTCAGTAAGGTAATGTTAACTGTGCAGATCACTTGAAGGAAAAACCAAAAGTGTCTCGTTTTGTGTCCTGCACTGCCTTCCTCAGACCTAACGTAACATATTCACCTAGCTCTTTTTCTCCCCTTAGCCTTACTCTAATCATTTCCAGGTCTTCAGTAATGAGCTCCACTTCGAACTGTGCTGCCGAAAACGTGTCTGGCGACTCCCAGGGCAGCGCCGGATGCCAACCTGATCCTCACCCGCCTTACGGCCCCACAACCACGAGTGATAGTCTAGGGTTCCACTTCATTTCATAAAAGGAAGCCACTGGTCGCGATCCGTGGCACCCTTACAACAAAGCAATATGTCGAAGATAATTCTACGCCCCATTTTGTTGCTATTCATGGTGAGCCATCCTAGGCTTACATTTCAGGAAGGTGATTTTCGCCCGCACACGGCGAGAGTTATACTGCTTGACTTCGTGCTTGCCAAACCCTACCTTGGCCAGCGAGGTCGCCAGATCTCCCCCAATTGAGAACTTGCATCCTACACATATGACTTGTTGAAGCATGCATGGCGGTTTTGGCTCGTTTATTTCTATATTTTAATACTTGTTGCTGTGCACCAAACTAACGGGTGTATTGTCTTTCTTATTATGGCTTCTGTGATTAGTCTTTATTCTTTTAATGTAGTAATGTGCTTTTTTTATTTCTACAGCAGAACCTAAAGATGGCTGTTGCATAGCTGAAACCTGTTATTCTACTCAAAAACACACTGAAATAAAAATTGTGTACATCATGAGAACTCTTCAGATGTTCATTTGATGCAAAATTCTGTTTAACTTCATCTTGATTTAGCTTGGCCCGGCCCATTTTTATGTAGTCCAATTTTTCTTATGTTTTTCTGCTATTTCTTTCAACCTGTTATCCGAGCTGGAACACTATTACTGACCACAAGTACATAGAAAAACAAATTCTCTAAAACGAAATAAATTCCAAAACAAAACATTATCGTCACTGTCGTTTAAAACCAAATGCTGTTCATACTACATCGTAAATTATTACTATTTGTATAGATTCACTTCTACTGATGTGCGACTTCAACTCTGACTTATAAATTTGCACTATGTCTCAATACATCGCACAACACTCAAAAACACACGTCACAAAATGAAATCAAGGGAAATCTCTAACTTCTCTCCAAATACTTGCGGTCCGTCTAACAAGTTCCGAGGTCTAATTTATTCCTGGCGTACAAGCGTTGTCAGCAAGGTAGCTACGGTAGCAGCCTGGACTAGCAACTAACACAACAGATAAGCATTATACCAGTCAGCTGTAGCAGCCAATGTTAAGGAACCGTCCGTAGTGTGAAAACGTTATGTCACAAATCGCGACGGAGCGACACCTTTAACTCAAGTGTTCAGGGCTTCCCGCAGAATGTTTGAAGCAAACGAATGTGTGTGCAAAGTTTATCCCACACACCTTGAAACACGAACAAAACAACCGGGTAGACGACTGCCGCGGCGTGATTGAAACGTTAAGTACGAGCAGTTCTTTTGTGGAAAAAAGTCATTACAGGTGACGGTACTTGGTGTTATCACAACCAACTTACCACAAAACGACAAAGTGTAGAAATTCATATGAATTACATATACTTCAACGACATAACTCCAATCCAGTGTGATGCGAGAGTTGAAGGACATTCCAAAGGAGGACTTATCTGAGAACTACAGTTGGTATGAAACGATGTACTCAACGGAGGGAGACTACAGACAGCAGCTGAAGCATTAAAACCACCATCTTGACTTTTCTGCATTTTTTAATTAATTCAGTCTTGAAAATTCATTAAGTGAATACTGATTAACCGGAGTGCCAATACAGCAGCTGTGTAAGTATTCAGATAATGGTTTTTTACGGTCTCCATTAAGGTTTGTCAGTTAATGTTGAACCTGAATATCTGTGAGTTGTTCAACAAAAGAAAACAAACAAGTAGATAATAGCTAGTGTTTACCAATTTGCTATGAACACAAGTAGACAGACTGTTCTGTACAGCTTTATCTATATTTAGTTTTCGTAAGACAGAAATTAGTCCTTATCAATCGCAAGCAACCAGCGTAAGGTCAAGAGGCAGCAAACAAAAGATTTAGACAGAGTCGCCAATTTGTGTATAAGAGGCTCTTTCTATGTTTGTATCCCAAGCAGTTGCGACGGAGCTACTTTCACTCATAATACACCTACCAGTATAAATGACGAACATGTGTCTGATTCTCAAAGCTAATTGATCAAAAATACGAACAAATAAACACAAATCTGACTATGTGTTAGCGAAAGCTTACGATTAAGACTATTATAATGAACCTGAAATGTTTTGAGGCTTGTTGCGGGCTGCTATTACCTTCACTTTCAAGTGTGATTTGACTTAGTTCCGATTTCCAGATCCGTACTCCTGACGATAGATTGTTCGAACACCAGACAGATAGTGGACTAAAATTTAACCCATGTAATTTCCAAATAAAATTCAATCGTCAGTCGCACATATTTTTTTATTTCCCTTTATTGGTTCGAAAAAACAGATGGTCATCTTCAGAAGCATACTAAATTAGGGACCTTGGCCGTGCATTTACATAAAATATAATTAGTGTATTACAGAAACTTAATTAGTATTGGTTTAGCAGAGGTCAATATCTTCCTCACAGAAGAAAATGTACATAATGTATGTGACTGCTGTAAACACACGTTGACACTTTTGAATAAATGAATCACATCTATGTATATGAATGTTGTGTCAGAAGGAAGGAGCATATGTACTTCGATGCGCTTTATTTACTGCAGACCTTCAATTTATGTTTACAATACTCAGTAGGTAAAGTTTTGGAAATCATATGTCACTCTGCTTTCGCGAAGATGATAGCAGAGGTCAACATCTTCCTCACAGAAGAAAATGTACATAATGTATGTGACTGCTGTAAACACACGTTGACACTTTTGAATAAATGAATCACATCTATGTATATGAATGTTGTGTCAGAAGGAAGGAGCATATGTACTTCGATGTGCTTTATTTACTGTAGACCTTCAATTTATGTTTACAATAATCAGTAGGTAAAGTTTTGGAAATCATATGTCACTCTGCTTTCGCGAAGAAGATAACTAACGTCTTCGAAAATAATGCTAAATATGTGTGTGCCATACATTTTTTGTACTTTTGATAATTGAATGGTCAAGATCTAATAATTCATAAAAACGCACATTTTACAAGTTTCTCAAGATAAAAATTAATTTATTCCCATAAACAAATCGGACAAAAAATATCCGAGCTACTGACAACTGTATTTTATCCAGATATGCTTCACATTAGGTGAACGAAGCATTACTCACTATATGCCGGCTGACAAACTATTATCCTGAAATGCTTATTACAGTAGCTGGATGAAATATTACTCAAAACATACTTTAATCGACAAATTACATACTTTATCTGTGTGACATTAAATGTTCAGGATTAATATTTAATGCCTGCGAGAGATCATCACTCTCGGTGGTTCCCTTGGTGAGATTCAAGAGGAGTAGACTATTTGCTAGCTCCGAGTTTTATCCGTCCGTTCTAATCTTCACGTTTCTTTTCTTATTTATTATTTAAGGACACCCATGGCACTGGCTGTATTAGAACATTTTATTTATTTGTTACCGGTTTCAGTCAACGACCATCAACTGATACAAAAAACTGGCCGACATAAGTCACATGTCAATTAGCTTGACAGCTAATGTGACTTTATGGTTCAAGATGATTGATATGTGACGTATACTGCCCAACTTGTTGTATCCGAAGGTAGACGTTGAACTAACCGTAAATAAATAAATAAATAAATAGTTCTAATTCACCCTAATGCCATGTAGTTCCTGCGATGTATATCAGCTGCTGACTGTTGTTTTTCTTTTTCTGAGTCGTCGGTCCTCTGATAAGATTCGGAACGCAGCGGATTTCTCTCCTGCGCCAACATGCCATCTCGGAGTAGCACTTGCCACATCTCAAATGCTTCGATTCTGTTGTGTTGCAATTTTCCCACAGCCCATGTCTCAAGGCTGTGCTCCAAACGTACAGTCTTATAAATGTCTTACTCAAATTAAAGCCTATGTTTGATACTAATAGACTTCTCTTGGCCGGAATGCACTTTTTGTATTTTCTAGCCTGCTTTATTATGTCCTAGCTCTGTTCATCACAGCCTATTTTTCTGCTTAGGTAACAGTATTTACTTCGTGATCACCAATCCTGATGTTACGTTTCTCAGTGTTTTCATTTCTTCTGTTTCTCATTACTTTCGTCTCTCTTCGATTTTCTCTCAACTCGTACTCTGTACTCACTAGACTGTTCCATTCGACAGGTCCTGTAGTTGGTAGTTCTTCTTCACTTTCACCGACTACAGCACTCTCGTCAGGGAATCTTATCATTGCTATCCTTTCACATTGTGTTTTAATTCCACTCTTGAACCTTCTTTTTATTTCCGTCCTTGTTTCTATCGATACGCAAGTCGCTAAAGTGGCGTCAACACGAAAGACTTGCACCAGGCGAACGGTCTACCCGATGGGAGGCCCTAGCCATACGGTATTTCCATTTCCATCAGCAAGTTGGATGCATGAGCTGTTAAGCTGACTGCGTGATAATTCTCGCACTTGTCGTCTCTTGCTATCTTCGTCATTGAGTGGATAATGTTTTTCCTAAAGTGAGATGGTATATCGCCAGACTCATGTGTTCTACACCGCAATACTAATAGCCGTTTTGATACCACTTCCCCTAACTATTTTAGATATTATAACGCAAGGGTATCTATCCTTTTTGCGTTATTCGATCTTAAGTCACGCAAAGCCCTTTCAAATTCTGTTTATAATACTGGAAGCCCTATCTTTTCCCTGTCAATGCTTGTTTCTTCTTCTATCACATTAGACAAGTCTTCCCCTCATAGTTGCCTTCCGTGTGCTCTTTTCACCTACTCGCTCTCTCGTCTGCATTTAACAGTGGAACTGCCATCGTATTCTTATGTTACCACCCTTGCTTTTAATTTCCCAGGAGGTCGTTTTACTTTTCTATATGCTGAGTCTGTCCTTCAGACCGTCATTTCTTTTTCGATTTCTTAATATTTTTTATGCAGTCATTTCGCCTTAGCTTCCCTGCACCTCCTTATTTTATTGGTAGGTGACTTGTATTTCTGTATTCTTAAATTTCCATGAACATGTTTGTACTTCATTCTTTCATCAGTCGACTTCTGTTACCCATGGTTTCTTCGCAGTTACCTTGTTTGTATCTATGTTTTTGTTTCCAACTTCTGTAATTGCCCTTTTTAGAGTTGTCCATTCCTCTTCAACTGAACTGCCTACAAAGCTATTCATTATCGCGGTATCTATAGCTTCACTCGTTAGTACTTCCGTATACCACTTACTCGCGCATTGATTCTTCCTGACTAGTCTTGAACTTCAGCCTGCTCTTCATCACTACTCGATGGTGATCTATACCTAGTCCTGGGTACGCCTTACAATAGAGTATCTGATTTCTGGATCTCTGTCTGACCACGATGTAATCTAACTGAAATCTCCCCGTATCATTGGCCATTTCCAAGTATACCTCCTCCTCTTGTGATTCTTGAATAGACTATTCGCTATTACTAGCTGAAATTTATTGGAGAACTCACTTAGTCATTCTCCTCTCTCATTCATAGTACTAAGGTCGTATTATCCCATAATCATTTCATCTGCTCCTTCCCTATTACTGCGTTTCAGTTTCCTATGACTGTTAAATTTTGATGTCCCGTTATGTACTGAATTACAAGTTTAATGCCCTCGTACACTTTCTCTAAGTCTTCATCTACTGCTTGCGACTTCGGCATATATAACTGAACTACCATTGTCGATTCTACTTTGCTGACTATCTGAGAGATAAACCCTATCACTGAATTGTTCGCAGTAACTCACTCTGCGCCCTACCGTGAGACTCATAACGAATCCTTCTCCAGTTATACTATTTTCTGCTGCTGCTGATATTACCCTGTACTTATCTGACCAGAAATCTTGGTCGTCTTTCCAGGTCACATCACTGTCACCCACAATATTTAGACTGAGCCTTAACATATGCCTATTCAGATTTTCTGGCTTCCCTACCATGTTCAGACGTCTGACATTTCACACCCCGACTCGTAGAACGTTATTCTTTCGTCGGTTTTTCAGTCTTTTTCTCATAGTCGCCTGCTGACAAAAGCCTGATGAAAACTTCTTTTATGATGCGATGCTTCACAAATTTTTATCGTTTCCCAACATCTTCATCTCAGAGCAGCTTCGGTACCCAACGTTCTCAGTTATTCTCTGTTGGTCCATAATGGACAGGGGAGATCGTCTGGTTAAGTAATTTTCAATGTCAATGAAATTCTCCAACACCCGTGTAACTTAAGATGTTATTTTATTTTATTTTGAAGGCTACTAGTTTCGGCATTATGCCACCTCAGGCCGCATATGCACGTCTCCAAATAAATGAAAATATCACATAGTGGCATAAATCCCTGGATGTCGTGAATTCAATCGTTTCTCTGGTGCTTCATTCGAAGACTTGATAGCAACATACTTTGTAAACAGATTAACCATCAGAATTACTTTATGCAAATAGTCTTTGATATACAGTCCTATCATAACACATTTATAGTGCTAGTTTGTAATCTGATGGAATTTTCCTGTTGCGTTTTCTATATATTTTTTCCTTTCGGTTTCTTTAATTGCATGTATGTAAGTACTGTACGTGTGGAGTTTCCGTTCTACTGTTACTACGACCAGAAACATAAACTCTTAACGTGTAACATCTCAGAAATGTGCGCATCTAGAAACATAAGGTGTCTTAGAACTTGTAACGTTTTTTATCACAGAACTCCGTAGTAGTTGACAAAAATTAAATAAGCCGTCAGTTAATTTTTATTGTAAGTAAATTTAATGGTATTCAGCATGCATAAAGATTTTGTTGCTTACATTATTTAAAATAAACACGAAATATCATGCGTGTATGTAGTCATTGTAAGTCTTGAAATGATTGTTAATACTGTAACACCGCTCACGATATTCTCGTCTATAAATGCTTTCAGAAAATGTAAACGAAGGTAATAATGAAATGAATTGAAAATATTAAGTCACAGCACTTTTGCACAGTCGACGCACAACTTTCTACGATATTCCAGGCAAACTGGATGAACACGTTACCAACTTACACACCATTTTCCTTTTTTTGCACCCAGCACACTTCATAAACATCTTACTCTTTCCAGAATGAGATTTTCACTCTGCAGCGGAGTGTGCGCTGATATGAAACTTCCTGGCAGATTAAAACTGTGTGCCCGACCGAGACTCGAACTCGAGACCTTTGCCTTTCGCGGGCAAGCGCTCTACCATCTGAGCTACCGAAGCACGACTCACGCCCGGTCTCACAGCTTCTGCCAGTATCTCGTCTCCTACCTTCCAAACTTTACAGAAGCTCTCCTGTAAAGTTTGGAAGGTAGGAGACGAGATACTGGCAGAAGTAAAGCTGTGAGACGGCGCGTGAGTCGTGCTTCGGTAGCTCAGATGGTAGAGCGCTTGCCCGCGAAAGGCAAAGGTCCCGAGTTCGAGTCTCGGTCGGGCACACAGTTTTAATCTGCCGGGAAGTTTCATCTTACTCTTTTCTGTTATATATTTGCAGTCCTCTGCCTCTCGAGGGCTCCGAATTGTAGCGTGTAACATGGTGGTGAGTAATCTAACCAAGCGAAGAGCGTGCTGTAATCGAATTTCGAGTTCGAAGAGTTCGTCCACACATAGAGCATCCTCTCCTTCAACACGAAAATACCAGACCACATACGAGCTCTGCGACATCTGCAGCAATACGATGCCTTTGGTTCACTGTCAACGGTCGTCCTCCATACAGTTCCGACTTGGTCCCATCCGTTTTCCATCTGCTGCAAGTACTTAAAGAACATCTTCGAGGACTTCACTTTGATAGTGATGAAGCTGGGCAATCAGAGGTGAGGTCAACAAAGTACAGTGATGGTATCAACAAGCTGGTGTTTCTCTGGTAAATACGTGTTCGTCGCCTGGGTGACTATCTTAAGAAATAAATTAG
Organism: Schistocerca cancellata; assembly: GCF_023864275.1. Lineage (NCBI taxonomy): Eukaryota > Metazoa > Arthropoda > Insecta > Orthoptera > Acrididae > Schistocerca > Schistocerca cancellata. The sequence goes on along the minus strand of NC_064626.1, from coordinate 189,582,013 downwards.
TAGAGATGAAGAATAAAGATGCAGAATGTTAATAATGTTTGTTTTATTTAAAAAGTTTTAAGATTTTTCAGGAAAAAATTCGGAGGCCTTACTTTTCATCACACCCTCGAACTTTATCGCTAGACTGACAAATTCAGACCGATTTTTGAATGTTCCACTGCATGCGGAGAGCTTTAACACGAAGATACTGAGAAATAGAGACCGCAATTTTTTGCAGTACTACCACACTCGGTCTTTAAACGAACCATTGCTCTGAGAGACCGACGCTTGAAGGATTTATGTGTGTAAAGTCGGAGGAACAGGAAATTGAGGGACAGTATATAGAGAAAGAAAGTAATACGATGAGTTTTTCTGGAAATCTAGTCTGTGAAAAAGAGGACGTTAATGACTCAAGGACTAATATTTTGTGAAAAAACTGTATAAAAGAGGAGCACAGAAAGTGTGATTGCAAGTAATTAAAGGCGTTTGGGTACTACATCCGTAAATGACCATAGAGGAGCTGGTGAATTACGAATTACTAAAGGTTATGGCCTTTTCAGAATTACGGAAAGCGACTCTGTGCTTATAGTCTGTATCGGATGTTGTGTTCAAAAATGAAACTCGAGGATTGTGAGTAAATTGAAAATACTATTACCGGTCGGGGTGGCCGAGCGGTTCTAGGCGCTACAATCTGGAACCGCGCGACCGCTAGGTCGCAGGTTCGAATCCGGTCTCGGGCATGGATGTGTGTGATGTCCTTAGGTTAGTTAGGTTTAAGTAGTTCTAAGTTCTAGGGGACTGATGACCTCAGAAGTTAAGTTCCATAGTGCTCAGAGCCATTTTTTTGAAAATACTATTCCCTCTGGACTGCGTCATATACTGCTCCGGGTTAATTTGTACTTCTCAGAAACGTTGTTTCATTCAAGCCCATTTTTCGGCGAAGAGGGTGAATAATTAGTTTACTCTGTGACAACGTGCCCCTACCTCCGTTACTACACTAGTGTGCAAAACTTAAAAACGGTGGTTACTTTCACATGATATCTCACTGCCAAGCAACATAACTCAAGAAAAGTTGGCGGATACATAGAAAGAACTGCTACAGTATAGCACAGAAGGTAACTGAATGAAGCTCACAATGAGACGAACCCATTTTATTCGAGGACCATAATTACACTGAATGAAATGAAACAATTTCAGAGACTTTACTGGTCTCACACAGATATGATTTTATGTACATAGAGTGAAGGGGCAGTGAAAATTGATATCAAGGTCGGGAATTGCACCCTTGCAGTTGTGTGAACCGCTGTACCAAGATCGGTTAGCAGCTAACACACATGCCTAGTAAGCAAGAGACCTGGGTTCGATTCCTGTCCTTGGTACTAATTTTCTCTCGCCACTTGTACCAAAGCCGGGAATCGAACCCGTGCAGTTGGGATAACCGCTGTGCCAAGGTCGGTTAGTGGCTAACGTACCTGCGTACTAAGCAAGAAACCCAGGCTCGACACTCGGCCTTGGTACAAATTTTCGCTCACCCCTTCAGTTCGTATACATAAAATTACGCTAAAGTAACAGCGATTTATGATGGAATCCTGGACATTATAAAAGGTGGGATATGGTTCTTAACAGAGTGTGCGATGACCCCTGACAGCAATGCTTGCTCTACAACGTGCTAGCCACGAGGTTGGTAACTTGTGGTAGCGCGATCCATTTCTTAACCAGTGCGATTGACAACTGCTGGGTAGTCTTTAGTGTGCATGGACGAGCTGCAGTACGTCTCCATAACGCATCCCACATGGGCTCGACGGAACTTAAGATGGGAGAAATGACATGGCATTCCATTCGCCGAATGCCCTCTTTTCCTAGGAGCTCCTCCAAACGCGCTGTTGGATGCGATCGCGCTTATCCATAAAGCTGACGACAGGACCGAGTTCACCCCTGGGAAGACGTACATGGGCAAGGAGTCCAGGGGTCGTGATAACGTTGACTGCGAGTGTACCGTGTTCACGGATTTGAGATCAGTACGCCTATGTAACAAATGGTTCAAATGGCCCTGAGCACAATGGGAGTTAACATCTGATTTCATCAGTCCCCTAGAACTTAGAACTACTTAAACCTAACTAAGCTAAGGACGTCACACACATCCAGGCCCGAGGCACGATTCGAACCTGCGACCGTAGCGGTCGCGCGGTTCCAGTCTGAAGCGCCTAGAACCGCTCGGCCACACCGTCCGGCACCCATGTAACATTACGCCAATAAACTTTCTTGTGACTGAGAAGCTTATGTCGACTAACCAGTATGGATTTAGAGAGCATCGCTTCTGCGAAACTCATATTATCCTTTCCTCACATGATATAGTTCGAATTATAGATGAATGGCAAAAGGCAGATTCCATATGTACGGAAAAATTCACTTATTTTCCTTTGTTTCTTTTTTCTTAAGGATTGTGTTGTAAATATTATCTTTATCTCCTATAACGCAATCAATTGTTGCGCTGAAACACTGGGGATTAAAGATGCTACTGACTGAATGTTTTCCACTGACTTATTAGCTCCATCAGAGGAGGGGGATTCGCACTTATCACATCATTGCCATCGTCAGAATCTTCAACAGGCGAGTTACCCTTTAACTTACCGATGATACGAGGCATTATACGTAGCTATTTCAACTGGCACCGATATCTCATTGGTTGGCGGTAAGAGCCAATGAGACGTACCTGCTTGTAGGTAGATCTTTGAACGCTTCGTATGATTTTCGCGGGACCCATCTTGGTGTGTGGTGCTTTTATGAATTCATCGTCGCAAGGTACACTATGGATAATGTTGAACGGACTCGTGGTGTGGCAGGCTTGTGTGAAGTGTGTGGAACAAATTTTAATACAAGAAAAAGCTTGTACCGACATATGAGGATGAAGCATCGCAAGAATATTTATGTACAGCCTAGGAAAGAAATATGTAATATCTGCGACAAGTTGGTAACAGACGTAAACAAACACATGAAGAGACACAATTTCGCGTCTGGAAAGGTAGGAGGCAAGTTGGTTACGTCTCTGTCACCATATGAGTGCTGCGTGAATCTTAATGTAACTGCAAGCAGATGGCTGGTTCATAGTGAAGCGTGCTATATTGGCGAAGCGTGCTATATTGGCGAAAACGTTATGGAGATATCACCAGTGTGATATCGGGGATGCGGCCTTTCCTCTAAATTTTTAAAGTAGTTTCATGAAGCACAAATAACTTATTTTAGATATTTAAGTAATGCAGGGCCTAGTTTCTCACCGCGGCTTCACTGTGTTGTTCCACATCCCTGAAGATTCTCCTTCATAATTGGCAGTATGAAACATGATGGACGAATAAGTGCATGAATTGTGCTTACACGTTCTTTTTCCATTGCAGTACGCTATTAAGATATTAAGCAAAAACCTGTTTTTTTTGTTATTTAGATGACATGTACCGAGTGCAATACATTTAGATGCTCTCGGAGGCAAGAACTGATACACCATTTGGAGTGTGTTCACCAACAGAAAATGGAGTGCAAGGAAATGACATTTAATTCTGTGGAAGGTGAGGAAACAAAAGTATAGTTTATTATTTGTATTTGCCAGATAACTGATGTTGTACATTGTTTGTATGTGTAGGACTTTCCAGTGAGTTTATGATATGATTTAGTATTTATTAGTGTTCATGTTGGGTGTCATTTATGTAAATATAGGTAAGAAAGTATCATAGGGTAATCAATGATTGGCAATATATCTTCAATGTATAACTTAAAACTACTCTAAACTGTTGGACTTGTTAAGTTGTTAATCTGGATTTGCCCCAGCATGCTACATGTTTCTAAATCTTGGTGGTGGTGACAGGCTGATCTGTAGTGTAGCCCTAGGCTTAGTTTGGAATGTTGGCATAAAGCAGTCTGACATTGATTGTATGTACATACCACAACCATTTTTAGATTCTTATGACACATGAGTAGGAGAGACTGTCTCCATTACCATTATTTCACAGGCACCTTGCTTATAATAATTATTAGAGAGCTGCTAATATGTTTTGATCTTACTCAGTGTTATCTTGTGTATTTCAACTAAATTATTTCCTCAGAATAACACACAAATGCTGTACTTAAGTTTGTATTACTTATGCATTGTAATTTTATTTTCAGAGTTATTTCTGTGGAAGGAACAGATGGAAGCTGAAGAGAAGGTTTCCTTCATAAGACCAAGGGGAAAACAGAAATGTGATTATTTTGTTTGCCACCGTTCTGGATATGTTGACAAAACAGCTTCAGGCAAAAGGTTAAGGGAACCTTCAATCAAAATTGGCGGCACTTGCCCTGCCTGTTTGGTAGTAAAAAATGTGTCATCTAACATGGTTAATGTCAAGTTCTACAGGACACACACAGGACACAGTCTCTCTGTGGGTAGCCTACATCTGACCACAGCTGACAGGGCAATGGTTGCTGAATTAATTGCACAAGGTGTTCCTGATACTACAATTTTGAAGAAAGTGAGAGAGAGCATTCACGTTGGACTCTTCAGAAGAGTTCATCTTTTAAGCAAACAAGATATTAGAAATATTAGGAAAGAATACAAGCTGGACGATAGTAGTGCACACCAAGATGATGCAACCAGTGTTGATCTGTGGGTGAGACAACAAGAGCGCCTAGGGAAAGATTCCCCGGTGATTTATTACAAAGCCCAAGGCACTGAGGATAATGGAAACAAATTATCAGAAAGTGACTTTATGATAGTCCTTATGACTGAGTATCAGCAGAAAATGGCAAAAAAATTCTGTGCGGAAAAAGTTTTGATAGACAGCACACATGGCACTAATAAGTATAAATTTTATCTGACCACACTGTTGCCCGTGGATGAATTTGGTGCTGGATGTCCAGTTTCTTATTGCCTCAGTACACATACTGACACAAGGTCCATGCAAGTTTTCTTTGAGCAGATTAAAAAATGTATTGGAAACATCAAAACAAAGGTAAGAAGACAGTTTCGTTAGAGAATGTTTGATCCACTGCTTGCTGAAAATAACTATAGCATTAACATGTGTGTTTGATTTTTATAGGTATTCATGTCTGATGACTGTGACTGCTACTACAGTGCCTGGAGTGTAGTTATAGGCCATAGTGAACATAGGTTGTTATGTACCTGGCACGTTGATCGGGCATGGAGACGGAATATATGTGCAAAAGTAAATGGGAATGCAATGCTGAAGAGTACTGTATACAAAGCTCTGAAAACTTTGCACTTACAGACAGATAGAGAGAAATTCTCAGAGCTGCTGGATGGCTTTCTTACTTGGTGTGCAGAGGAGGAAGGAACTGAGGAGTTTGGCAAGTACTTTAAAGATAGATATTCATGGAGGGCACATATGTGGGCATACAGCTACAGAATTGGACTTGGCCTTAATACAAATATGTTCTTAGAAGCAAACCATAAAACTCTTAAATACTCATACTTACTGAAGAAAATAAATAACAGAGTAGATAAATGTATCCAGGCCCTGTTGCACAGAACGAGGGACTCACTTTTTCAAAGATTAATAAGGCTTTGTAAGGGGACAGAGAGAACTACACGCAGTGCTGAAATAAGTAAGAGTCACAGAAGAGGTTGTGGTATCAATAAGGAACTGATACACTGTGTTGAAGATGGCACATGGCATGTATACACCGTTTCTGATCGGCCCCCATATACTGTCACCTATACAGAGAACTCTTGCACTGCATGCCCATTGTCCTGTACTGAGTGCAAGGTATGTACACTTATTTTCAACAGTTAAATTCCTAGGTGTAACAACCATTTGTGCCAATTTAAGAGATGTTAATCTACATGTGTGTATTATGTATTATTTTGTATTTCTCTTCAGATCTGTGTGCACAGTTGTGTGTGTTCTTGCACAGACAATTTGATCAAGGGTAACCTCTGTGAACACATTCATGCAGTGGAAATCAGCAAAGGAACTGTAAAGCTCCCTATGCAAGACAGGTTCTGCAGAGAGTCATCTGTGCAGGAGTTAACACAAATAGTTGCTCAGTAGACTTCAGGTGCTGGCAGCAGTGTTGACTACCGAGCTGCTTTGGAAGACAGGCTGACTATTGTGCAACAATTAGCAAGAAGTGGTAACAGTGAAACTGCTGGCTCTCTCCTTGTGTCATTTGATAAATTAATTAAAGAAATGAGGGCAGGCATTGCATCGCATAAAGAACTCGTTGGTCCACATTTTCCAGTAACTTCAGCTCCACCAAATGAGACATGCAGGATTCAGAGACAGTTCCAATCAGTAAGGAAGACATGTGAAAAGAAGGAACATTCATTTGCAACACCATCCTGTGCAGAAATTGAGACGATTATACAAGACCTCTTGGGAAGTGGAAACAGTAGCTGAGACCATGTATATGCAAAAGACAAGTAAGGAAACCATCCAGTAGCTCTGAGATTTTTTTTTTGTGCGCTTGGATGTGCAGATTTTTGAGCACAGTGTACACAGTACTCTTCAACATTGAATTGCCATTTATGTTTTGCGCATGTCCTCTGACTCCACTTCTGGCCAGCATGCAAGGCACACAACCTGTGGTCAGTATAAACCACAACTACACTCTCCTGGAATTGTAGTAGCTGTCAGAATCACCAAACTGTATTGATAAAAGCTTTGATGATGAGACTGTCGTCTTGTGTTTGGTGTTTCTAGTAAACTTTTGTATCTGATCTAAGAAAAACCTGCATAGACGACGCTTAGTGTGTGTGTAGTGAGGCAGTAAATAACGGGATCTTGCACCAGATTCATCCACAGTCAACAGTGGTGTTACACAGCACATTTGCACTAATAGGTATAATTTCTTCTCAAGATTGTAGCATTAGAACACCATATGCAATTAACTCGGGAACATTTGCTCTTTCAGCTGTAGGCTACCAACAGAGAGATTGTGCTTTGTGCATGCTATATAGAACTTTACACTAACCATGCCATATTACATCCTGTAAAACTATGAAAGAGGCACCACAGCTGTGACCATATTCTGAATGGGATTGCCCTTTACCTTTTGACTGAGCTGCTCATTACATTACATTAAATTAATACTTATTCCATAGTTCATGAATACTACATTTAATAGTGGAATGTTATTGTTACACAGTTTTTTTTACAATTACTACTTCATATGCAAAAATCATATCTAAAAATTCAAATGTTGTTTGGCTATCAGACTTTTAATGCTATTAGGTAAATGAACAAAGATTTTTGTGGCAGTGTAATTCACCCCTTTTCATCCCAAAGTCAGATATAACCCACAATAGTGAAGATCATACTTTATTTTACTGTTATAGCTATGCACTTTGCTGTTATTTTTGAATTGGGATGAATTATTAACAACAAAAAAGTTCATAAGTGAATATTTGTTTAGTGAAGGTTCTGTGAATATCCTGAGTTCCTTAAATAAAGGTCTGCAAGCTGATCTTAGATGGATTGCAGGCATTATTCTGATTTGCACTTATGTGCGATGAATACTTTCTCTCTTAATGATGAATTACCGCAAAATGTGACAGCATATGAAAGCAGTGAATGAAAATAGGCATAGTAAGCTAATTTACTGATATGCTTACCACCAAAATTTGCAATAACCCTAATAGCATAAGTTCGTAGCCTAAAAACGAGTTACCCCCGCAAGTTTGTGCCTGATCCCCCCCCCCCCCTCAAGATTTTGCTTTTCACCCCTTTGCTATTCAGATGCTGGCCATGCCTTGTAAAGTCCCACCTACCAATGCATCAACAGGAACCAAACCTATGCCTGACTAAGTAGTTGCCTGAAGCAGATGATCTAGCTGTGTATTGACCCTCCTGACGGAGCTGTTCAGTTGGGCCATCATACTGCATATAAGCAGGAACCAAGTCAACATTAGTATCATCTAATTTTTCCACAAGGTCTGGCCCATGCCTCTCCCATAGCTGCTAGTTAGCAGGACTTTCCTCCTATGTTCTACTGGCTATGGCTCTGAGCACTATGGGACTCAACTTCTGAGGTCATTAGTCCCCTAGAACTTAGAACTAGTTAAACCTAACTAACCTATGGACATCACACACATCCATGCCCGAGGCAGGATTCGAACCTGCGACCGTAGCGGTCTTGCGATTCCAGACTGCAGCGCCTTTAACCGCACGGCCACTTCGGACGGCCCTATGTTCTACTATTTTTATTTATTTATTTTTGAAACAGTTGGTTTCCTGGTGAAAGTGTTGATATCTCCTCTGTCCAGATTTAATTGTAAGGATTTCTGTTAACTATGTAATTTTATTATGAAATATAAAAAAACAGTTTCTTAACTGATTATTCTTGTTGTATTGGGATTGGCTGACAGTAAAGCTTTTGTTTTTCATAATGAGTTACAGAGAAAGAATGATGATGTATAGCATCTCATAAGATAAATCACTAAGTAATCCTGTCACATAAGTAGAATAGTGTTTAACTTAAGGAATGTAAATGTCACCTAGAAGCATTGTCATATCCTTTATTTCCAGTTGAGTACAAAGATAAATTACCCACTATTTCCAAATGTTACACATCTTTTTGTTGAATTGTACATATGTCCTTGTCTTGTTGTATATGTCTGTTCAAGGTTTTTCCTTTAGCTGGTGTCTGTCTATAATAATGTGGGTTCATGTACAACATGATGGTTGTCATATATTTATACTCTTTTTGATTTTTGGTAATGACTGGTGTAATGTTTCCCTCTGTTTCTTAAGATATGTTTTCTTATGTTTATGAAAGATTTCAAGCATTTTTGTTACTTCTGTATGTAATGGAAATGTGTCCTGAAGAGACTTAATAATCAAATAAAATATTTTTTATATCATTTAATGTGTTTTATTGATCCTTGGATGATAAGATTGTTACCTTAGTGATAGCAGCATAGTTGCAGATCGGTGATGTGAACCAAGTAGACTATAATCTCAATGTTGGTATGGACTATCTTTGGTGCCAGTAAGTAAATTCTTTCAGAACTTAGTTTAATACAGGTGCTAAGTGTTCAACTTCTACTCCTGTGTTTCAAACCTTAACTAACTGTATCAATGTTTATTTCATTCACCTGCACATGAACACAAAATGGAAGATAAACTGTTAAGAACTGAGCAACTGAAATGTAACGGAGTTTTGTTAAGTGGTGATTTACAGCTATTCAGAACTTTCTGAACAACATTTCTTGCACACAGCTGTATCGATTTTGGTCACTTCAGACCACCTTCAAGATTATGTACATCTGATCATGTTATTCAGAATGTATTCAGATGCATCTGTAACATTCACTGACAGGAAATGGAATCAGTTGCAATTAGTTATACATGGAGATTAATTGGACATTACAGTTGCTTTTGAATACATTCTGAATAACATGGTGTACATCTAATGTGTTATAACCTTAACAATCGTCTGTAGCAAGCAAAATTGGTTGTAATGAATAAATTGATATAGCTGTGGGCAAGAAATGTTGTTTCAATGTAATGTAACAGTTAATGTCTGTCACAAACCCAGGCTAATGCTACTGCAATTGTAAATCTCAAATGCATGTAGTAATTAAAATTTGAATTAGTTACATGATTGAATTCTTGGGGTGGTGGTGCGTAGTAATTTGCTGACACTGCAATTCTACTACAGAATGTTCAGAACAATGTTGGGAAGATAATTTTTCCCCGCAGAGCATTTGACAAATCTTGTCTTAAGTTCTTGTTATCTCCTTCTTATTGAAAGCAAAATTTATTGTATCTTGAAAATAACTACAATTATAAAGGTCTGCAATGTTTGAGGCATAAAGGACAATGAATGGTAACAACATAGGTTGAAAGATCATATTGTAAGAGTACTTCACCAAAGTAAAGAATACATTAGCTCGAAAAATGTCTTGATCATTACGTACTCTTTGAAAGAATCTACGACCTAGTTCTCTGAACATGTGCCCTCTTGCAGCTACAGCATCCACAATTCATTTCAACAAGTGATTATCCAAAGAAGCTAATTGCTTTGAAAAGTACCAAAATGTGACATGAGCGTTACTTAAAAATATTCCTGCACCTGTTTCATTACAGGTAAAAGCATTTTGTGAACTTCAAGGTTGTATGTAACTCCGCCTGTCACTACCAATTCATCTTCACTCAAAGTTACAATGGTTACGGAGAAAATGGAAAATGCATTTTTTGTAGAAACTCTAATGTTCACTCCATGAATATCGAAGCTGTGCAGTTTCAACAAACTGATAACTGTATATATCATAACTACAATCAAATTTCAAAAGCAATGCATTGTAGGTGTGAACTATAATGAAATGTCCCACAGGTTATAACAAACACTTGACCTGCAGCCTTCCTTTCATTTTGTAGTATGAGTGATGCCTATAAAACTGTATTAACTATGAATTTCCAGACTGTACTAATTGTAAGATCATAGTGAGCAGCAGGAAATTCTTTGGTGTTAGCTGTTTCCAAAAATTGTACAAGTATGCTGCAATACTGATCTCACTGTTACTATATAGGGCATCCAAGTTTGCTTTTAACAGCTTACTTTGTGCAGGAAGAAATGCAGGTGGATGCACTGTATAAAGGTCTTACTTGTACGGACTGAAAACAATGTAACATTCGCCTTCCTTGTTCAGACTCAAAAATTGTTTTTGCGACAAGAGAAAAGTGATACAGTGATTAATTCAAGGAGGAGAGCCTTTCAAAATATTTCTGCTGTCACATCCTAACTTACTTGGTATGACAAGCACGAGTACATACTTTCGCACGGTGCACATAATGAATATCAGATCATCCTGCTTCCACAATGGGTTACTTTGTTCTCAGATGCTGACATGTTGATTAGATTGAAAATTAATATCACATCTCTAGTATGTATTGATACGACTTAAGCAAGCAGTGGAAAATTTTAATACTGTCAAGAAATGTCCTATCACTTACTGCACCGCTCTTTCCAATTACTTCCAGGGATCAGGTTGGCAGATGTAATGTATCCAAACTAGTTTGTTATGTATGCAGCATTCTTAAAAAATTTCATTGAAATCAGCTTTTATCTTTTTTCCACATAGCAAAGTGTATTTGAGGACATTTCTGTTAACACTTTTTTCACTATCAGTTGGAAGGGAATAGAAAGTGTCCACCTCCTGCACAAATTTTCATACCTCTATAGGCTAATGTGCTCATCATGAAACAGAGCTCTTGTTTCAGAACAGAGACTGAGCAAAAGGTCTATCACTCTAAATGTACAGTTTTGTTACAAAGTGGCAAAACCCATTAGCAGTCATAGTGAGAGAAAATACATGTTTGCAGATGAAATACGTGAAGTGAGTAACATGTAAATATTATTTTCTAAACATCCACAATTATCATCTTAGCAGAAAGCAACCCTTTTCAGTTAATTTGAAAACTGTAGACACCAGCTGTGGCTCTGTCACTGATGACAAAGTTATCATATCACTAATTTTTAGAGCCTTTAGATATTGGGAATACACAGTCCTGGAAAGGTGAGTACTCTCAATACAAAATTTTCAACAAATTTCAGTTTGTTGACTCACTGCTTGGCAAGTTCGAGACCTCTAATATGTAACACTGGCAAGCAGGTGAGATAACATGGTATCCTGAGACACTATTATGGTGGAGTAGCCTATATCACCTTTGTGTTTTGTGGAATTCACCTCAAAATTGCAGTTTTTTGCCTAAAGTTTACAGTGGGCCGCCCATGTGCAGATGTTGGCAACACCCATGCATGTATGATGAAGAGCGAATGTGTTCTTACTTTTGACAAAATCTGATCACTTATCTTCCCCCACTCATGTTTTAATTTGAGGAAAAAAAAATCATATGAAACGTTGATTCACAAATCAGCTGTTCCGCAGTCTTAAATTTCCCCAAAAGCCCTTTGTAAAGTTTTACCATTTTTTCGTATCCCTCTGCACACCATTAATATCTCTAACTTTCAAATGACAGTCTCTCAGTAAAAAAACACATATTGCTTTTCAATTTTGCACTTCTGGAGGAAGAGTGTCACCAGTTTTATGTGAAGGCCTAATTTAGAAAACATATACGGATCTGAATTTTATGGAGTATGAGGAACCCCTATGCAGAAAAATGTCAAATTCCTGTATGGATTTAAAGTTGTGGAGAAGTAAATGTGCTAAATTACTGTTGACAGTTTCAATGTAAAGCTTTCTGGATGGCAACACACAATTTGTGTTCGCAAACAAATAGCAGATGATTGTTTGCCACTGAAGAAAGCAGTCTAAAACTCATTAACAGCCTGCAAATTAATCATTAGGTCTACCCTGATTAACTCTCAACGAACAGAAATTCCAAATTGCATCACCTACTTGACAAGCACGCAATACATGCTAGCCTATATACTTTTCCACACTTCACTGTTCAGGATAACAGCCTACTCTGCAGTTGGCCAATAACACAAGACAACCACTTTTGATTGACCAATGCTGGCAGTATCACCTACAGCAACTACTGTTCTAGGAACTTCTGCAGTTGGCCAATAACACAAGACAACCACTTTTGATTGACCAATGCTGGCAGTATCACCTACAGCAACTACTGTTCTAGGAACTTCTGTCTTATTATGATTCTACGAAACCAATCACTGATCATTTAAAACAATGCTTATCTGTGATTCGATCATGTAACGCTGCTTTTGAAGCGATAAAACAGGTTGAGACGGGCAGCTGCTTAGGGAAGAAAATGCTTAACGCTACGTATTAAGACTTCCGAAACAGCAACTGATAGTTCCCTGAACGTTGAAATACGTTTTGTCAAGAATGTTGCCCCAGGTAAATTTAAACCACAAAATTGACCTAATCTTTCCCCGGGTGCTAAAAAATATTCTTCAGCATTTCAAAATGAATGAATTATTCTAAGGTCATTATCCATAAAGCATTCACAAAAACTGCACATCGGAAACAACTGCTATAAACTTAAAAGGCCATGACATAGATCAGTTAGGAAATGACACGACGCTGAAATCAGATGATCCAAAATTAGTATACACAACATTTTTATTTCATTCCACATGTTAATATCGTAAAAAATGCAAAACACAAAATGTGACATTTTTCGACATTAAAGATGGGAGGGATATTAACTGACCCATGATTTCAAATCAAATATCTTCACTTCGTAAATTTTCGATATACGTCCATTTAATGCTCTCAGTTACGAAAGGCACAACAAATACACACTTCAAGATGGCTCCCCCCTGCCCCTCAGAAATCATAAATAAAGTAGATGTTCAAAGATCTACCTACAAGCAGGTACGTCTCATTGGCCCTTACCGCCAACCAATGAGATATCGGTGCCAGTTGCAATAGCTACGTATAATGCCTCGTACCGATGATAGCCGCGCGGGATTAGCCGAGCGGTCTCAGGCGCTGCAGTCATGGACTGTGCAGCTGGTCCCGGCGGAGGTTCGAATCCTCCCTCGGGCATGGGTGTGTGTGTGTTTGTCCTTAGAATAATTTAGGTTAAGTAGTGTGTAAGCTTAGGGACATTAGACCTTAGCAGTTAAGTCCCATGAGATTTCACACACATTTGAACATTTTTTTGAACCGATGATAATTGCATCGGTATATGTTTCGAAAAACCAACGCCTCATCATCCACTGACAAGTATTCAACTTCTGAAGCATCTGTGGTTTTACCACTACCTGCTGAATTAATCTCTAGATCACTTTGAATATCATCCTGCATTATTTCATCCACAACATTCTCACCAACATCTTCACCTTCGGAAATTCTTGCATTTTTTCAGCAGTTCACAATCACATTCGGCTGTACACTATTCCCGGAACAAGCAATCATGTCACAACCCTGGTTTACATTGAAACTGTAAGGATTGCTCAACTTTCTTTCAGTGTTTGGGACCACGTGTTGAACTAAACGTAAACGGTATTTTGTTTCAAAGTTGTTAATTATCCCCGTATCTAGTGGCTGAAAAGTTGAAGTGCAGTTCTGTGCAAAGTAGCATTGTTCTACGTTCTTCAACGCTGGCATGTTGTTATGCGCACTAAAATTATCCACCAGCAATGTAATTTTCTTATTCTTCATTGACATCTCTTTACCGAGCGTAAACAGCCACTGACTAAAAAGAGTAGACGTCACCCATGCTTTTCGATTTGTCTTGTTGTTGCAAATGCCGGGATGGTTCCTTTGAAAGAGCACAGCCGACTTTAACATGGTGACCCCTTGCATTCTGTTAACGAAGGTACGAGCATATGGAATAAGTTCACAGATATTTGAGCGGCTCGAAAAGAACCCAATATTCTGCCCTCGACGGCGAGTGTTTATAGAGACAACGTGTTTCGTCAGGAGCACCCCAGGGAAATGTGATACAGTCAAACCTACGTACAACGATTACCAATACAACGATAAACTGGGGTACAGTGATAGTTTTATATAGTCCCGGCTGATTTGCTATATGTGCTATGTTAATTACCCCTCACTACAACGATGAAGTAAATTTAGCTACACCCTGTTTCGAGGAAGTTATCATTTCCTACTTCTAATAAGCTCACTATAGTGGTAGAAATTGTTTGTTTAGCTGCTTGACCTTCGGCCTTTCCTTTCCAGGAGCTTCGCTTCATACTGCAGTACTGTAATTATTCTGTCGGTAAAGTACATAGCGTACAGCCGCGGGCGATCTGTGCTGAGCGGCAAACGTCAAAGAGTTCCTTTGTTTGAACAAGTTTTCATTTTCTCCAATGTTGAGATTCAGTAGCAGACAGGAGTGTTTTGTCGGGCTCATACGGAGCTTATTGCAATCTGTGAATGTTTTTAGTTGATGTAAACGCTTTGGACTTCGCTAAGTTTTGGACAGTGAGTGGAACTCGGAAACAAATAAGGTTGGAGACAAAAGTGGAGGTTTTCAAAGACATTGATTACGGAATGAAGCAGACGAGGTGAGGAAGTATGGACTTCCACTATCAACGTTGCCTACATTCTTTAAAAAACGAACAGAAAATGAAGGTTTTGTAGATGACAAATTTAACGCTTCAAAAAAAGAATGATGACAGCTGCTGCTGACGATGTGGACAGTGCTACACTGCGGTGGTTTAATGAGGTGCGTGCCCAGAATGTACCAATTAATGGTCCGTTGATGTATCTTCTCTATGTTGCTTGGCGATTCTAATGTTAAAGCAAGTAATGGACGGCTGCAAAGATTTAAGGACAGGCGTGGGATCATTTTTAAATTGTTTTTAGGAGAACAAAGATCAGCACCTTTAGGTGATGTAGAAATTTGGAGAAACACCATGCGTAAACTGTTAGAAAAATACAGTCCTGAAAAATTGTACAACACAGATGAGAAGGGATTGTTTTATCAACTAATGTCAGAGAAAACGAGGGCCTTTAGAGGAGAAAAGTGTAAAGGAGGGAAGCAGTCTAAAGTGCGCCTAACTGTTGTTCTCTGCAGCAACGCGTCAGGGACACACAAATTGACACCACTGATGGTCGGACGATCAGCAAACCCAAGGTGCTTCAAAAATGTAAGAAATTTACCAGGTAAGAGGGTAAATACATTTTATTTTACCTTCCTTTAATTTATAAGTTAATTCAGTAGAGTATAGCTTCAGTTGTAATGTTTTGCTACAGTCGTACTGTAAATATGATTCCTTTATTTGCGGTCAATAAGAAGGCAAATCGAAAAGTATGGATGACGTCTTCTCTTTTTAGTGAGTGACTGCTTTCGCTTGGTAAAGAGATGACAATGAAGAACAAGGAAACTGCATTGCTGGTGGATAATTGTAGTGTGCATAACAAAATGCCAGCGCTGAAGAACGTTGAAGTATGCTACTTCCCGCCGAACTGTACCTCGAT
Organism: Schistocerca cancellata; assembly: GCF_023864275.1. Taxonomy (NCBI): domain Eukaryota; kingdom Metazoa; phylum Arthropoda; class Insecta; order Orthoptera; family Acrididae; genus Schistocerca; species Schistocerca cancellata. Next base: position 189,566,184 of record NC_064626.1, on the reverse strand, counting down.
TCTTCAGCCACCAGGTATGGAGATAGTTAAGAACTTTAGTAGAAAACGCCGTTCACGTTTAGTTCAACACGTGATCGCTAACATTGAAAGAAAGGTGAGCAACCCCTACAGTTTCAATGTGAAGCAGGCTTGTGACATGATTGCTAGTTCCTGGAATAGTGTACTGCCGAATGTGATTGTGAACTGATGGAAAAATGCAAGAATTTGCGAAAGTGAAGATGTTGGTCAGGATGTTGTGGTGGATGCAATAACGCAGGATGATGTTCAAAGTGATCTGGAGATTTATTCAGCAGTTAGTGGTAAAACCATAGACGCTACAGTAATTGAATACTTGACATTGAATGATGAGGCGTTGCCGTTTGAAACATATACCGACGCATCTATCATCGAGGAGTTAAAGGTTAACTCGCCTGTTGAAGATTCTGACGATGGCAATGATGTGATAAAGTGCGAATCCCCCACCTCTGATGGAGCTAGTAGATCAGTTGGAAAACATTCAACAAGTATCTTTTTTAATCCCCAGTGTTTCAGCGCAACAATTTATTTCGTTAGAGGAGATAAAGACAATATTCACAAGAGAATCTTTAACAAAAACAGAAACAAAGGAAAATAAGAGAATTTTTCTGTACACAAAAGTAAGATAATCTACAGGTACAGTATTAATAAATGAAGTGAATAAATTGAGTTTCATTATACGTCTTTTAATGTTATTTTTCATCAAAAAGTACTACAGTAATGTACTTCTCAGCCACGAAAGCATGGCTCCTTGCTCCGGCTCACGATAAAAAAAAACCTCATTATAACAATAACCCTGGTACAACAATTTAATTTTCATGGTCCCATGAAATTCGTTGCATCGAGGTCTCACTGTATTACCCATTGTTCTCTACATACATAGATGATTTGGAGGACAGGGTGCGCAGCAAACTGTGGTTATTTGCTGATGATGCTGTTGTGTACGGTTAGGTGTCGAAGTTGAGTCACTGTAGAAAGATACAAGACGACTAAGGCAAAACATCTAGTCGGTGTGATGAATGGCAGCTAGCTCTGAATGTTGTTGTTGTTGTGGTCTTTAGTCCTGAGACTGGTTTGTTGCAGCTCTCCATGCTACTCTATCTTGTGCAATCTTCTTCATCTCCCAGTACCTACTGCAACCTACATCCTTCTGAATCTCTTGGTCTCCCTATACGATTTTTACCCTCCACGCAGCCCTCCAGTACTAAATTGGTGATCCCTCGATGTCTCAGAACAAGTCCTACCAACCGATCCCTTCTTCTAGTCAAGTTGTGCCACAAACTTCTCCCCAATCCTATTCAACACCTCCTCATTAGTTATGTGATCTACCCATCTAATCTTCAGCATTCTTCTGTAGCACCACATTTCGAAAGCTTCTACTCTCTTCTTGTCCAAACTATTTATCGTCCACGTTTCACTTTCATACACGGCTACACTCCATACAAATACTTTCAGAAACGACTTCCTGACACTTAAGTCTATACTCGATGTTAACAAATTTCTCTTCTTCAGAAACGCTTTCCTTCCAATTGCCAGTCTACATTATATATCCTCTCTGCTTCAACCATCATCAGTTAGCAGTTATTTTGCTCCCTAAATAGCAAAACTCCTTTACTACTTTTAGTGTCTCATTTCCTAATCTAATACCCTCAGCATCACCCGACTTAATTCGACTACATTCCATTATCCTCGTTTTGCTTTTGTTGATGTTCATCTTATATCCTCCTTTCAAGACACTATCCATTCCATTAAACTACTCTTCCAAGTCCTTTGCTGTCTCTGACAGAATTACAATGTCATCGGCGATCCTCAAAGTTTTTATTTCTTGTCCATGGATTTTAATACCTACGAATTTTTCTTTTGTTTCCTTCACTGCTTGCTCAATATACAGGTTGAATAACATCGGGGAGTGGCTACAACCTTGTCTCACTCCCTTCCCAACCACTGCTTCCCTTTCATGCCCCTCAAGTCTTATGTAGAACTCTTAATGTAGAAATGTGTAACTTAGGGCGGATGAGTAGGAAGAAGGAACCTGTAATGCTCGGCTAGAGTATTGCTAGTGTCCTGCAAGCAGTTTAAATATCTGGGCCTAAGGCCGAAAAGCGATATGAAATGGAACGAGCATATGGGAACTGTGACAGGGAAGGCGAGTGGTCGACTTCGGTTTATTGGGAACATTTCAGGAAAGAGTGGTTCACCTGTAAAGGAGACCACACGGAGGACGCTGGTGCCACCTACTCTTGAGTATTGCCCGAGTGTCTGGCAACTGTACCAGATCTGATTGAAGGAAGACATCGAAGCGACACGGAGGCAGGCTGCTAGATTTGTTACCAGTAGATGGAATAAACATAAGTGTTACGGAGACGCTCCGGGAGCTCAAATGGGAATTCCCGAAGGGAAGGCGACGTTCTTTTCGAGAAACACTATTGAGAAAGATTGGAGAACTGACATTTGAAGCTGATTGCCACATGATTCTACTACCGCCGACGAACAACGCGCGTTATGACCACGAAAATAAGATTCGAAAAATTAGGGCTCGCACGGAAGCATTTAGACAGTCACTTTTCCTCGCTTACTTTGCGAATGGGAGAGGAAAATGGAAGAGGAAAGGAAATGACTAGTACTGGTACACAGTACCCTCAACCAAGCACCGTACCGTTGCTTGCGGAGTATCTATGTAGATGTAGATGAACACCAAAACGAAAATGTTTGACATAGTTCCAAGGTGCACTAGGTGTTTTCATTTATAGGTACGAGGGAGTACGCACAGAATTAGTGCTCTGAATCTGTTCTCTTCGCTATGCTTTTCACTTCATCGCAAGCAGTACCGCCGACGTACGGGAGCCAACGGAACACAATGTACGAGTCGTCATGCCAGCAGACCACTGCCATGCACCCACATGCAGGCGATGTGCCACTTTCGGGAGTGTGGGTGATTGTCCTGCTGTCCTGCTACATGTGTTTGCAATTGGACCCACTGATTGCCGTCGATTCCTTTTTGTCTCACAATGTAACGGTCATCTGCTGCTAACACAGCTACATATATCTGAAGACTATACAGAAAACTCGAAATTTATCATGCGTTTAAAAATAAATCTGCAGCTAGGACTGAAGAACTGAAAACTCTAACGATCCTTTATGACATGAACACGACTGGTTGTTGACACAGTTACATAGATCTGAAGATGATCCAGGGAGATCGAACCTAGTCGTGTACTTTTAAAAAAATGAGCTGCTAGGACCGAAAACTAAACGAAACACTAGAATGGTTTTAAATATCAATACGTTGCTGTTCTCTTGTGTTGTATGTGCTGGTTACAGTGACAATATCAACCAAGCGGAGAAACGTTTAAAAATGAACAATTATACGTAATTCGTAACATGCACTATACATAGTACCAAGAGATAAACTGTTTTGGAAGAGAAGAGACCACATTTTGTAAAGTACACACGTGTCCTAGGTGGCGTACAGTACATGAATCTTGTATACGAGTTAGGGAGAACATTAGTAAGCAAGTAAAATATTAGGTTAGTGCATAAGTTCATAGCTTTTCCTTTTCAGGTTGCTTTGGGTTTATTTATCGATTTTAATTTTTTATTGTATTTTACTATTGATGTTTGAGTTAACATACTATCGTTTTGTCGTTTGGAGATGTGGACGCTAGAAAATGGAGTGGCAAGAGGAGAAATCGCAACGTTTCGGACATATTCTTGTGTAAGTTCAATAAAGCGCGGAACAACTAGGAACATTTGCGCCGTGTATGGGAATAGTGCCATTGCACAGAGCACGGCAAGAAAATGGTTTCCTCCTTTTCAGGAGGATCGTTTTCACGTTGTTGACTCACCATGTTCAGGAAGACATTCGGGGTTTGATGAAAATCGTTTAAACACATTAATCCACAATGATCTGTGTCAGAGTGGTCGAGAACTGACACAAGCTTGGTGATGTGCTCTTTGTAGCTCAGGGTTCTGTCTAGAGTGATTCCGAGATATTTTGGGAAAGGATTGTACCTCAACGTTTGTCTATTGAGCAGAACTCTTGGTTTGTAGTTCGCAGCACGATTCGCTAGATGGAAACAAGAGACTTCAGTTTTTGATGTGATTTGGATCAGTCTCCAGGTCTTAAAGAAAGATGACATCTTCTCCAGATCCTCCGTAAGAATTCGTTCACCATCTTCGAAATTACTGCTCTGTGCTACCAGTGCGATGTCATCAGCATAGATAAATGTAGTTCATAATGCGGTTGGTAAATGATTAATGTATAAATTGAATAGTGATGGGGCTAAAACAGATCCCTGTGGTAGTCCATTATTTGGTTTCCGTTTGTGGCTTTTAGAGCTGCCTAGAAACACTTCATTCATACCCTGGAATTCCCGATGACTTGTTCACTCTCACACCCAGGTTAATTAACTGGTTGAAAAACACGGACTTGAAGGTTTAATCTTGTCTTATATCATACGTATATTGTATAGAATCATTTGCCTTATATCAACTGTATGTTGTATAAAATCACCATACGATTAAATAAATAAACTTCCTTTCCGGATGGAAATGCGCTCCGAACTTGGCTCGATGCGCTCTTCGCCTCAAAAGCAAGTGATTTCTACAGTTACGGAATGGAAAAGTTACTCCAGACCGTTAGTGAAGGAGAATGTATTTTTACTGATATAGTCGCTGTTATATGCGTCTGTTGTGTTAGGTACGAACTTACGCGCCAACCCAATAAAATACAGAGAAGAAATGCCATTATAGTGCTACCTGTCAACTATATCCCAGGAAGCATCGGGGCCCAGCAGAAATCGAGTAGCGGAACCTCCTTTGCTGTCTGGCCACGAAGCGCCGGCGGCGGTTCGCCAGCCCGGGCAGCCACGGCGACAGGCGGCTAACAGCGTTCCGCTTTTGCAGCCGCTTGTCGCTCGTCCAGACAGCGTCCCTTTTTTCACGGATCGCCGCAGTGAGACCACGTCTGGCGAAAGCGCTGACGCCACACGGACATGATTCGATTTCCGCCTCTTTGCTCAGGCTGATCGCCGTCCTCTGGGAAAAAAGATGCCCCACCTTCAGCGAATATACACGCGCGCGCGCGCCTGTGTGTGTGTGTGTGTGTGTGTGGGAGGGTGTGTGTGTGTGTGTGGAGGGGAGGGTGCTATCTCATAGCGTCAGAGGCGACTACGCAACATCTTCTGCAGTACCAGTGTCGTACTACAGAAACCGACGAACCAGATCGTGATCCTTCTTTCTAATATCCTTGGGGTTGGTAAACATTCAGTCACTTACCTGAGGAAATGAGGAACGTGGAGGTAAATGTTGCTTAGTTCAAATGGTTGTAAGCAATATGGGACTTAACATCTGAGGTCATCAGTCCCCTAGACTTAGAACTACTTAAACCTCACTAACCTAAGGACATCACCCACATCCATGACCGGGGCAGGGTTCGAACCTGCGACCGTAAGAGCAGCGCGGTTCCGGACTGAAGCGCCTAGAACGACTCGGCCACAGCGGCCGGCTGTTGCTCAGTGTACAGGGCATTTCCACTATGGCGGTACAAACTTATATCGACAATTCAGAAAAGTAAAGTATCATTTTGAGTTAAGGAAAGGTGGCGCGATAACGACCGAGTAGCAAATTATGAAGCCAAATGCATCGTTGGACAACATTTTCATGTGAGTGCGAGAATGGAAGGAAGACGTCGCAGCAGTTGACAGACGTGCTGCTAGGTTTGTTACCGATAGATTTGAACAGCATGCAGGTATTACGGAGATGTTCTGTGATCCCAAATGGAAATGCCTGATGGGTAGACGACATTCTTTTCGCAAGGTACTATTACGAACACTTAGGGAACCAGCACTTGATGGTGACTGAAGAACGATTCTACTGTCACCAACGCACATTCCGTGTAAGGGTAACGAAGATGACAGAATTCAGCGCTCGCTCCATTTACTAGTGAAAAAGGAAAGGAAATGACCACAGGTGGTACAAGATATCCTCCGCCATGCTCCGTACGGTGGCTTGCGGAGTATCTAAATAGATGTAAATTTAGAACCCTCGCATTTGTCCTCGTATCATCTAATAAACTGGTTTATTATGTACGAAGCTGTTTGCCGAATTTGGTGGCCGAGGACGTTAGCAGAAAGGGAGGCGGTGCTGAAGCCAGGAGATACGGCAGTCCTCTACCTTGTTGACATCAAAACAAGTGTTTCTTCCTTAAAAATCTGTGCGAAACTTGCTTGCTCTACTAAAAGAGCCAATGAATTGACAGTCCCATCTGAGTATGTTCTTAGATACGACTTATTTTCATGGAGGGATAGCCATATTCAGAGAGTTGAGAACTTCGTTTGTTGATGCGAAATTTTGTCCGTTAAGCATTGATTACAACGCGACAAGACAGCCGACCCTTTTAATTTAAGTCGACCTGTTATCTGCAATAGATAACAGTGCAAACTTCAAGAGATCTTTCCGATCATTTCACTTCTAAAATGTGTCATTTTAAGTATATAAGCACCGAAATGAAGCTGTTAAGTCAGAGGAAGACATAACATTGTATGTAAATTATTGATTGAGCTTACGTGCAATTAAAAATTGCCACTAAAATCATGAGCTTACACTTTACGCCAAGTCTATGTCTGTCACACATTTTGCCCTACAAACAATGTTTAGTTCAGTCCACACAGTATCAATGCCATCTGGAAGTTTTGCACAATCGGGAATATGTATTTCAGTCATAATTTTGGCTAACCATTACAATCGCTAGTGGACATGTATTCAGCCATGATGTCTGTGAACAGGAATTTGAACAACAAATGGGTTATACATTTAAATCGTCTTTTTATATCCAACAAAACAATACTCCAGTGCTTTGTGAACTCAGATCGTAATGCTACTTTCATAGTGCTATGAGCACTATGGGACTTAACATCTGAGGTCATCAGTCCCCTACAACGTAGAACTACTTAAACCTAACTAACCTAAGGACATTACACACATCCACGCCCGAGGCAGGATTCGAACCTGTGACCGTAGGGGTCACGTGGTTCCAGACTGAAGCGCCTAGAACCACTTGGCCACATCGGCCGGCTCTACTTTCATAAACAAAACAAACTAGCAATTTATTAACCACTGCACTTTATCACAAATCTTGTTGGCTGCCCTTCTAATTACGTTACTGTATTTACATTTACTTTGCTTTCCCTCACAAAAGTTTTTCGGCATTTTTACTAGTTCAGCCACACTAGACTGCAATACCAAGTGATTATCAACAGACCATTAAAGTTTCAGCTGAGACTCAAGTTCAGAAATAGTCTTCTCTAAACAACTACCTCACAAATTAAAGGTATTCCGTGGACATGTGTATTACATAAAAGTTTTAAATATAACCCTAACACACTCATATGTTTTTGTAGAATGTAATCATTGATCCAAAACACCATGTTTTGTAAGACCGACAGAACGTAGTCTTATATGGATATGGTGTCTGTTCTTTCGGACACGTCCGAAAGAACAGACACCATATCCATATAAGTATATAGTTCTGGAAACACCGGCCATGACCTTCTTCTTCTGTGCAGATGCATACATATTCCCCGAACTCTTACGGGACTTGGTAAGAATGTCTCCCACCAGTAATGAGTGTGTTGGGGTGGGACACTACGAATGTAGTGTGTGGACATACAAGGTGAGAATGTGGGTCTCGCGGGAGGCTTGCGCGAGATAGTCCCTGCAGTCGCGCTATCCTCTGTGCCCTCGATGGCGCAGATGGATAGAGCGTCTGCCATATAAGCAGATCATAGGTTCGAGTCCCGGTCAGGGCAAACATTTTCACCTGTCCCCGTTGATATATATCAACGCCTGTTAGCAGTTGAAGGTATTAATGTAATTCTAATTTCGAACATTGTCCTGTCTTGGCATACTGATGTGACAACCCTTCATTTAAACTGGATACGCTGTTAAGCACTGAAATATTCTTCATCTATGTATTTATTCTTCTGCAAGGCTTTATCACATGTTTCAAATTACTATTTCAATATTTCAGGTGACAGTTTGGATGCTGATGAAGCTTGATTTTCTTCCTGTTTAGCAAGTTTACTTCACACACAGTGCACAGCTTCTCTTCACATTAAAAACAGTCTCATGAGTCGATGCATGTGTATTGGGGGAACGTCTTTTGGCTGCACAAGAAAACAAATACATGCTTAAAATTGCATTATATGGTTAAACGTTTGATGCACATACATTTTTAATGCTTCCTTTAGCAGCAGGACCCAAAACAAACAACATAACGATTAGCAAAAGGCGGAATAATCATATATGCACATAAAAGAATTAGCATGTTGCCTCTTTACAACATTCACACACTTGGGTATCTTAAAAATAAATATTTAATTGAAATACACATTGCCCAGATAGCTGCTTTGCCAACAGCGAAAGAAAACAGTTTTATCACCAAATTCTGTCAAATAAATAGATATCATCCAGTGAAACATTAAAATTAGTTATGAAAAATCTGTTGAAACTTACATTCAGCATGTATGAGAGAAAAGATGGAAAAAATACAAGACTCAGATACGAACACATGACGTTGATGTTCTATCAAAGTGAGCTTCACGGAACATATTGTGCTGCTTGACTGGTGCGCTGTATGTCGTCGCACTGTCCTTCGTGAATCTGCATATAGTAAATATACAGCAGACAACAATAATTCTGCAATACAAGCCGACGTCACAAGAGCAGATGAATACATAGGTGATACCAGTCCAATGGACGGGTTACTCATTATGTAATGGAAGATGACAACCTAATGATCATGGGAGATTGGAACTCTGAGATACGGGAAGGAACTGAGGTTAGTTATGGGATAATATATGCTCGATAGCGGGAAAGAGAGATGAGAAAGCGTAACTCAGTTCTCCAATAAACTTCACCTACATTGGATTTCAAGGTCTACACAAAGACAAATATAAACTGGGACCACAATTTATCTATAATTAACAATTGGCTCAAGGTTAAGAGAATCTTTAAGAAAAATCAGCGTGGAAAGAAGTGGGATACTGAATTAGTGAGAAAGAATGAGGTACGTTTGAGGCTCTCTGAACCTTGCGAAAAAGAATACCACAGTAGGCAATTCAGTTGAAGATGAATGGAAAATCAAAGAAGTTGGGCAGACAAATAAATATAGGTACATAAAAGCTAACTGTGAAGAAACCTAGGGTAACACAAGAAACACTTCAGTTGATTTACTGAAAGAAAGAAGTAGAAAAACGATCAAGAAAACTAAGACATACAGAAATATGCATTTAGGAGTGGTATAAATAGTAAGAGCAAAGAAGCTAAAGCAAAATAGCTACGGAAATAAGATGTACAGAACCGAAAAAGAAATGGTCATCGGAAGGAATGATTGAGCACACAGAACAGTGAAGTGAGCCTTGAATGAAATTTAAAGAAAAGGTTTTTACGAACTTGCAGCACGTTGCAGGTGAAAATATGTCTTGTAATTGAAATAAATGGTTGCAGCTTAGTCATAAGTTGCATTGAGAAATATCTATTTTTTGTTTCTTGATGGTGACTAGTTTCGGATACCTGCATTCATTTTAAAACCATCCGTGCTGTAATTGCCACAAATACAGGCTAAGAAACTATCCCTGCAGTAATCAAAACGGTATATGGCCGATCTTGCCGCTTTGATTATTGCAGAGGTAGTTTCTGTACACGGACTGTGGCCTGTATTTGTGACCCACGGATGGTTTGAAAATGGACACAGGTGTCCGAAACTATTCACCATCAAGAACTAAAAATAGACACTTCTCACTCCATCTTACGACTGAGCTACAATGATTTATTTCGAAAGGAAAGGTGTCAGTATTAGAAGCGAAGGATAAATTCCTCTGTTACACATAGAAGAGGGAGCAAATACGTTTAATGAATACACTGGAGGCCTCTACTGAGAGGAACTGTCGGCTTCCATGATAGAAGAAGAAATGGAAGTCGATTTGAAAATGGACAGTTACAGACCGAATTTGATAAAGCTTTTGCAACACTTGCGATCAAATAAAGCGGAATGGGAAGAGATCATTCCAATCGAAATTTGTGAAATCACAACAGGAAGTGGCAAACAAACGGCCATTCGAGTTGACGTGCAAAATTTCTGAGGCTGGAGACATAGCATCAAACTTTCGGAAAAATGTCATACACACAATTCCGAAAACAGCAAGGGCAAATGTGGGAATCATCGCACAATCAACTTAATAGCTCATACTTTCAAATTGCACGCAAGTTTATTATGCAGAAAGATATAAAAGAAAACTTGCAGTATTTAGGTGAGGATATGTTTCGTTTTAAGAAAAGTAAAGGTACCAGAAAGGCAGACTTGACGCAGCGCTTTATAATGGAAGGAAGACATAAGAAAAATCAAGACACTTCCATACGATCTATAGGCCTAGAAAAACCGTTGGACAATGCAACATTGTGCAAAGTGTTAGAAGGTCTGAGGAAAGTAGGAGTACGCTGAAGGGCGAGGTGAATAATATACAACATAAGAACCAAAAAAGTAAGAACCAAGAAGTTCAGTCGTTACATCGAAGTAGCAATGATGCTAACAAAAGACAGTTTCATGTGAAAAATGGCAGACTCCAAACGATGTCTGTGATGACGTTGCAATAATCAGAGAAAGCGAGAAAGAATTACAGGACATAATGAATGGAATGAATTCTCTACTGAGCGTAGAATATGGATTGATACTACACCTTAGAGTGAAGTAAGGAGAACCAACTCGTTTAATATGTGGTGCTGTAGAAAGACGTAAATTAGGTGAACCGATAACGATGACCAGGTTCTCCGCAGACTCGAGGAGGAAAGGAATGTATGGAAAACACTGACAAGAGGAGGGACAGGATGGTGGGAAATATACTGATCCTGGAATAACTTCCGTGGTACTAAAGGGAGCTATAGACGGTAAAAACTGTAGAGGAAGACAAAGATCGGAATATATCCAGCAAATAATCGAGGACTCTGGTTGCAAGTGCTACTCAGATATGAAGGGGTTGGTGCACTATACGAAGTCGTGGCGGGCCGCATCGGACTAGTCGAGGACTGAGGTCAAAAAACAGGAAGAGGTGACGTTTAGTAGTTCTTGGCGTTTATTGTTTCGCTACCTGTAAATGTGAAATTTGGGAACCAATAATCCGTATAACTACGGTCTATTTATGCTAGGGTTGGATGCCCCCTCTATACAGGGTGAGCATCAATAAAATCGACAAACTGCAGAGACGGATTCCTGACTGAAAAGGGAGGAAGAAACGTCCTCTGAACATGTGTCCATAAATACACCGTTGCAAATCTAGATGACGTTGTCGAATGAAAGTTCCTCTAACCACGTGCTGTGGGTTGCAGGCTGTGTGATAGACGCAGAATGGTCTGGTATTCATATCGGGAACAGGCCGAGATGGTATCTGTGTACGGCGAAGCAGACGGAAGAGAGGCAGCATGACTCACACCATTTCAATGCCTTTTTGGGTGTTTTTGAGATAAATCCTTTCAGACAGACTGTGCGTACACCAGATATGGAGGACCATGATTCACAGTATACTCACAAGAACCCTAATACAAGCTCCAGGCAAGTGGCCCACCAACATGGTTTAAGACAACGTACGACAATCGGTATCATGCATGACAACCGCTGCTATTCCTTTCACCTGCTACAATTGCTAGGTTAATTATCAGCAATCACAGGAAATTTCATTCGTCAGCGCCGTGTACCGTGGCAACGATGCATTTCCAGACAAATGTTCCTCCATTTCCAGTCCGGAATCCGTCCGTGCACTTTGTCGGTTTTATTAATGTACGCCCTGTATATCTCGAACAATAACGCCTGTGCAACGCTACCGTGGTGTGTTCCAGAAGCTACTCTCGCTCATAACAACTCCACTCCCTTCAGATCATCGTCTTGAGTTCAGTCTGGTAGCAAGTGAATAATCCAGCCACACAACTGATCCAGCATTTCGGAAGCTCATATTTTATTAACTAGCCGACTACAAGGATTTGTAATGAAGTAATTTTGGAAGTCAAGGAGTTGTTAGTGGATGGATGAAGTTCCAAAAAAAAAGAATTGTTCAAATGGCTCTGAGCACTATGGGACTTAACATCTGAGGTCATCAGGCCCCTAGACTTAGAACTACTTAAACCTAACTAAGGACATCACACACATCCATGCCTGAGGCAGGTTTCGAACCTGCGACCGTAGCAGTCTCGCGGTTCCGGGCTGAAGCGCCTAGAACCGCACGGCCACCGCGGCAGGCGATTGATGAAGTTTGAAAACTGTTACGAAAAGCAGATGTTCTCAGTGGAATTTAGGAAGGATCACTGGTCACACGAGATTCACATATCTCGTCAATTCAATCGTTGTGCGCATTACATAAACAGCATTTCACAATCTGCTTCAGAGATGACGCTTTATGCAATTCTTCGATTTATTTTGACAATGTACTCTACCTACTGAACCACCCTATAAATGATTTTCTGATTTCTGTTACCTCTATATAACACATATTCATTTCATCTGGTGCCTAGTTAAAATTCTTAATTCTATTGTTGTCTTAAACATATCCATCACAAGTGGATGTCTTTATAAATCTTAAATTTGGCTACTTTTGGTATGAACTCGAGATAATAAAGTGATACGAAAACGTAGAGAGGATACTTAAGGTCACTTAACATAAATCCTTGCCACTGTTCCGAATCACGGATCACGCACAGGTCACTTTCCAAAGGAGCGATATATTAATTTTTGTCGCATGTCCATTTTGTCACACTGATCTCAGAAACAGACACTGTTTGGATGTCAGATGTACGTTGCAGTGCTGGCTCTGCAGCCTGAGGATCGATTTGTTCGGCCTAACTTGCCTGCAGGCCTTCCGTGGCGCTTCCATTAATCTCAATGTCACGTCTGCAGTGAAAACCCATTACTCTTCCAGCTTTCTCCTCTCTCTTGGTCTTTATTGCAGTGTGCATTTAACGGGCAGCTGTTTCTTTTCCGGTCAACATCCATATGCGTCCTTTGTAAAAGTAGCAACAGTCTTTTGTGCGTAGATGTCGATTTTGATACGGTGTCCATGGATATGTCATACCTCACCGTATACTGTAGGATTCAGTGTCATTGGTCATGGTGCAATAGATGCTAATACCAGTATTACATGAAAATCCGACTGGCCGCACCGCTGTCATGGTAGCCTTCCCAACTATCAGCCGACTATCACTTGCACCTTGCGAACAACCTTTTTTTCATCAGTGTCCCAGTCGATACAACACATCCATCCACAAATTCCTCTCGCATGAAATTTTTGTAAATGCCACAAGAGTCATTCATCACAATTATATGTTTATTCAGCTACCGGTTTCCATCGTTTCGACCATCTTCAGACCGTTCTGTCGTCATGAACAGAAAAATCAATTAAATTTGTGGTAGCATTGTCATATGGATTATAATCACATGACGATGATAGGTGAAATATTTACTGTGAAGGTGACAGCGATGCAATTTGATCATTTTTTCTTAAATGCCTTAACCGTCACTGATCGCATGTATTTCTTCATTCAGTTTCCTGTTTCGATCGTTTTGATCACATTCAGATCGATTTGTCTTCTCCCGCATATCATTCTCTTCTTTCCAGAGTAGCACTTGCACTGAACGAGGTTGATTATCTCTTAGATATATTCAAATCTTTGGCTCCTCCGACAGTTCCTGCCGTCTGCGGCTTCTTCTAGTGGTTTGGAAGTTATTCCCAAATTTTGTAACATACATCCTGCCACCATGTTTCTTCTTGTATTGAGTGCTTTCCACAGATTCCTTTCCTCGAAGATTATGTAGAGAATCTCCTCATATCTTTCCCTATCCCTCCACTTAATTCTCAGCAACTTTTTTTAGCGCCACATCTCACACAGATTCTCTTATTTTTTTCACAGTCTATGATTCACATCTATCATTTCTGTGCTCCACACGTACATTCTCAGTAATTCTTTCCTCAAATTGAGGACTATATCCAGTACTACATGATCGAGTCACATTAATGTGACCACCACTTAAGTTCGACGTCAAGTGCAATAAGGTGGGCGGAATTTGACGCCTGTCGGGAGGACGCGGAAAAAAGTGCAGTCTTTGTCGAAATGCGGAAACGAAGCGCTTTTTCTCACGTCCAGCGGGGCACGATCATTGGCTTTCGGGCCAAAGGTGGAAGTATTCCCGAAATGACAGTTTGTAACAGTCCAGGTGTCGCCGTGGTTAAAGTGTACCATACATGGCACAATGGCAATACCCAAAACCGGCGCCGAGGCAACTGCCATGTTCCACAAGTCATAGACGACAGTGGTGAACGACGGCTTGCTGAGATGTGCAGTGTCGAACAGGCGTGCAGCTGTTGAGCACAAACAGACGTGTAGTACAGATAGAAATGGTGAGTAAGCGACAGAGAAACAAGGAAAAAATAGAAATATATGTAAATCCTAAATGCCCCATTTCCTACCTGGCCGTCATCCTAGACGTTTGTACTACTTAACCACCATATAAATGTCCTTGGTCGTTATCGGAAAAACACCGTGTTGTTACAGTGACCACCTAGAGTGGTGCCTAAGGAAAACGCATCGCACTGACGTTGGTTTCAGGTCGGTTGTGTATACAGGGTGGTCCATTGATCGTCATCGGGCCAAATATCTCACGAAATAAGCGTCAAACGAAAAAACTACAAAGAACGAAACTTGTCTAGCTTGAAGGGGGAAACCAGATGGCGCTATCGTTGGCTCGCTAGATGGCGCTGCCATAGGTCAAACGGATATCAACTGCGTTTTCTTTAAATAGGAACCACAATTTTTTATTACTTATTCGTGTAGTACGTAAAGAAATATAAATGTTCTAGTTGGGACACTTTTTTTTCGCTTTGTGATAGATGGCGCTGTCATAATCACAAACATATGGGTCTCAATTTTAGACGAACAGTTGGTAACAGGTAGGTTTTTTTTTTAAATTACAATACAGAACGTAGGTACGTTTGAACATTTTGTTTCAGTTGTTCCAGTGTGATACATGTACCTTTGTGAACTTATTATTTCTGAGAACGCATGCTGTTACAGCGTGATTACCTGTAAATACCAGATTAATGCAATAAATGCTCAAAATTATGTTCGTCAAGCTTCATACATTTGACAATACGTGTAACGACATTCCTCTCGACAGCGAGTAGTTCGCCTTCCGTAATGCTTCGACGACCAATCCACCTGTCATGAAATATCTTATTCAGTACAGCTTCAACAGCACGCGACCTATGCGCCGGACATCCACCATGTTGGAAGTACATCGCCATTCTGTCATGCAGTGAAACATCTTGTAGTAACATCGGTAGAACAATACGTAGGAAATCAGCATACATTGCACCATTTAGATTGCCATCGATAAAAGGGGGGCAATTATCCTTCCTCTCATAATGCAGCAGCATACATCTAACCCGCCAAGGTCGCTGACGTTCCACATGTCATAGCCATCGTGGATTTTCCGTTGTCCAGTAGAGCATATTATGCCGGTTTACGTTACCGTTGTTGGTGAATGACGCTTTGTCGTTAAATAGAACGCGTGCCAAAAAATCCGACATCGTCCCGTAATTTCTCTCGTGCCCAGTGGCAGAACTGTACACGACGTTCGAAGTCGCCACCATGCAGTTCCTGGTGCATAGAAATATGGAGGGGTGCAATCGATGTTGATGTAGCATTCTCAACACCGACGTTTTTGAGATTCCCGATTCTCGCGCAATTTGTCTGCTACTGATGTGCGGAATAGCCGAGACAGCAGCTAAAACACCTACTTGGGCATCATCATTTGTTGCAGGTGGTGATTGACGTTTCACATGTGGCTGAACACTTCCTGTTTAATTAAATAATGTAACTATCCGGCGAACGGTCTGGACACTTGGATGATGTCATCTAGGATACCGAGCAGCATATATAGCACACGCCCGTTGGGAATTTTGATCACAATAGCCATACATCAAAACGATATCTAACTTTTCCGCAATTAGTAAACGGTCCATTTTAACACGGGTGATGTATCACGAAGCAAATACCGTCCCCACTGGCGCAATGTTACGTGATACCACGTACTTACACGTTTGTGACTATTTCAGCGCCATCTATCACAAAGCTAAAAAAGCGGTCCAACTAAAACATTCATATTTATTTACGTACTACACTAATATTTAATATAAAATGGGGGTTCCTATTTAAAAAAAAACGCAGTTGATATCCGTTTAACCTATAGGAGCGCCATCTGGCGGGCCAACCATAGCGCCATCTGGTTTCCCCCTTCAAGCGAGACGAGTTTCGTTCTTTAGTTTTATCGTTTGATGCTTATTTCGTGAGATATTTGGCCCGGTCACTATCAGTGGACCACCCTGTATACTATCAACCCCGATTACACGCAGACTCACGATAAGCAGACCGAAGCTCCCTCACACTCAAGTGCAGTAATATCGTGGTCGGCTAATGTTTTGCCGGCCAGAGTGGCCGTGCGGTTCTAGGCGCTACAGTCTGGAGCCGAGCGACCGCTACGGCCGCAGGTTCGAATTCTGCCTCGGGCATGGATGTGTGTGATGTCCTTAGGTTAGTTAGGTTTAATTCTAAGTTCTAGGCGACTGATGACCTCAGAAGTTAAGTCGCATAGTGCTCAGAGCCATTTGAACCATAGCCATTTTGGCTAATGTTTTCGTTTCCTGCAACTGAGGCTAATTGACTGTTTGTAAGATAATCCTTAGTGTGAAAGAGTGCTTAATTGGTAGTATTGTAAAAGGAAGCACAGGCACACTTTTATCAGGCTTTTGGCGCGTAAATAGCACGAACCTTTGACTGTGTGGGTCGTGGCTCGCGGCTTCCATGAGCTTCCAGGTCTCCCGACTTGGATCCGTAGAATTTTTTGCTTTTTGTGCAGATATTTGAAAGCTTTGGTATTCCAGTACGGTCTGCAGTGTCGATCTATCGCAGGAACGTATCGTGGATGGCTGTCAATCTATTCGGAGCTCGACTGGGACGCTTGAACATGTATGGGAATCGATGAAGAGACTTGCCAGAGTCTGCCTTCACGCGGAACACTTGTACTATGTTTGCGTTAGGATCAGTTCTGCAGTTTGGATCCTCTGAGATTTCATTGTAAGGCATTTATATACTCAGTCGTAATACTTTGCGTCGGGGAAACTGTTGGTTTCCGGACCTATGGTTATTATGATCATTTGCTTGTTTCATCGTGCGCTACTTTCACCTTTCGATCGACACCTATAAGAGCCAAAACACCCTGTATAGACATTATTTCATAATACACTCATGTTCAGAAAAAATAGAACATCTCGAATGAGTAGGGATAGAACATGTATGTCCCACAGAAATATTTAGGATTGGAACCTTGAGGAAGGTCAACATTGATTCGCGTCGCAACAGAACCTACTGGTAAAATAGGCCTGCAGCTCTAGTTCTCGCTATAAATCGAATATAATGGGTCAGTGTGACTTGAGCAGAAGTGCAAAATGCCTCGCAGACATATGCGCGAACCGTGCCGTCAAATCAGTGAGTTAGAAACAGTGCGCATTATTGGCATGAGAGAATGTAATGCATCCATCCGGGAGTTTGCTTCTCGTGTGGGACGCCACTGGGAACAGGAATGGCATCAAATAGTGTCTTCGGATGAATCCAGGTCCTATTTGTTTGAAAATGATGGCTGCATTTTGGTCGGCTGCCGACGGTAGTAATGACACCACAGCGACTGCGTTCCCACCAGACACAAAATGGTTTAAATGGCTCTGAGCACTATGGGACTTAACATCTGAGGTCATCAGTCCCCTAGAACTTAGAACTACTTAAACCTAACTAACCTAAGGACATCACACACATCCATGCCCGAGGCGGGATTCGAACCTCCGACCGTAGCCGTCGCTCGGTTCCAGACTGTAGCGCCTAGAACCGTTCGGCCACCCCGGCCGGCCTACAAGACACACTCGAGGCACTGTGATCAGAGTGACCTACGTTAATGTCATTCTGCTACCCGTAGCCATACCCTCTCTGAACAACACTTCAGAAACCATTGTTCAGCAAGACAACCCACGACCACATGATGTTGCACGAGAACGTGCCTTATTGGTGTCATAGGATGTCAGCCTTTTACCTTGGCCCGAGAGATCACCAATCGAAAATGTGTGGGATATGGTAAAACGACGGATGCAGTGCTGTGACCCAATGCCAACCACCACAGATGGGCTTTGGAACCGGGTGAAATCGTCATGGATAACTATGCTGCAGGATACCATTCGCGCCTTATACGCGCCTCACGCATGGTACAAAGTATTAGGGCCCTTGGCGGATACTGTGCCTAATAGGCAACAGGACACTTACTGAACCTGATAGAAATATTAATCATTTCTGCAGAACATACTACTGTACATGTCCTGTGAATATGAACGTCCTACCTCTAGTCGTTCATGATGTATTTTTTCTGAACATGACTGTATAAATCTCTGATGCTGTACCATTTGCACATACTACATACACACACACACACACACACACACACACACACACACACACACACACACACACACCCTATTGACTGGCGACAGAATGACGACGATGATATACGGTTCATTATGTGCACCGTACCTTCTCATTTGCGTACCCGAAAAAGGGAGTTAGTTCTCTCCATAATGAGTATGAAAGAGGATAAAGTGTTAGTGTTATCCAGAGAAGAGTTTCGATGAAAGACTTTTCAAAAAATTTAAAAGAAAAAACTATAATGCGAAAGCTTGTAGTGCAATCTTTACATGCGAATAGTCACAGTAGACGCTGGGAATCGAACGCACACGTAAAAAGCCGGAGCACTGCTGTCGCCGTTAATCGATGACACACTTGAAAGGCGACGTGCGTGCGTTGTTGCCGCACTGATTTGAGTCCAGTCAGCCAGTGCATGCAACATTACCACTTGCGAAACAAGAACAGTTTGCGAAGAATTAGTGCGAAAATGAAAGCCAAACACCCTTGGGAGGCAAGTAATTGTAGCTGTGATTCATATAAAAGTTTTCTTTTATATTGCTGGATAAGTTTCTACGTCTACACTTCTCCGCGTTAAGCTTACCTTTTTTCGTATTTTTTAATTTTTCCAGCAACTGAAAATTTTAGCTTGTTTCTACGCCGCTTTCGGCTTCATACATGTTTGACAGTGTTTCCATTCCAAAGCCATTGTAAGTTGTTAATTTCAGAGGTTGGTGTCATCTGGAAACCAAAGGTTTGTGATTTTTGCCTCTTGTAGTTTAGTACTGTTCTAATTTTTCCCCATTCTCTCTTCCTCAAACGACACTTTTCTACGAAAAGGTTCTATTTATTCACCTTTAATTTGTTTTAGTACTAATTAGTTCTGGCGAATAGGAAATGACTTAAGAGTCTCTGTAATTCATCTGTTCTCCGTATCTAGTTTCCATTTATACTGTCGAAGACAAAACTTTAAATCTGAGTTTACCATGAGGTGTTCGGTTTATTCTTAGTTCTTCCTGTCATTACAAAAGAGAAAATTAAACCTGGTTATCGGGTATCCTTGACTTTTCTGAACCTAAACTGGCCGGTATTACGTTTTATTTGTTTGCAGCTCGTGGTCGTGTGGTAGCGTTCTCGCTTCCCGCGCCCGGGTTCCCGGGTTCGATTCCCGGCGGGGTCGTGGATTTTCTCTTCCTCGTGATGACTGGGTGTTGTGTGATGTCCTTAGGTTAGTTAGGTTTAAGTAGTTCTAAGTTCTAGGGGACTGATGACCATAGATGTTAAGTCCCATAGTGCTCACAGCCATTTCATTTTTACGTTTCATTTACTATTTTTGCGTGTACGCAGCAATCAACCATTCCAGTCCGTCAGGTATTAAATAGATATTCCGACACTGATCTGCTGCCTTTTCTTCACAAATATAGATACTTTGTGCATGTGGTGTGATACAGATCATAAATATTTAAACTCTTGTTTACGTACACCCAAGAACTGCTAATAAAATAAATCTTTATTCATCACCGGTTCCAGTCAAAAGTATCATAATTAGATACTAACTTTATTACAGCAGTCTACTCGATATCACCTACTGTAGCACCAGTAAGAAAAAATTACAAAAAAATATAGTGAGTCAATGTAGTCAAAAGAAGAAGCGTGTACCGATTTCAGGAACCTTAGCACACTGCACACATAAAAGGTCCCAGTGTACAGTAAACAGTATTGCAGTTGATCAGTATGAGGAGTGCACTGCACACACCATATTTTTACGCAAACAAAGGCAAGTGGAATAACAAACTGAATAAATTATAACTACATTATCACCTTACTACGAGCCACCGGAACCCACGTATAAAAACATTAACCCCTCACCATCTATTATTTACAGAATCAAACTCCCACGAATCCGACAGCTTCAGAGCTCTGCTTGCTTTACAAATTAGTTGTTGTTGTGGTCTTCAGTTCAGGAACTTTGATGCAGCTCTCCATGATACTCTATCCTGCGCAAGCTTCTTCATCTCTGAGTAACTACTGCAACCTACATCCTTCTGAATCTGCTTATCGTATTCGTCTCTTGGTCTACCTGTACGATTTTTACCCTCAACGATTCTCTCCAATGCTAAATTAGTGATCCCATGGTGCCTCAGAACGTTTCCTGTTAACTGGTTCCTTCTTTTAGTCAGACTGTGCCACAATTTCCTCCTCTCCACAATTCTGTTCTGTACCTCCACATTAGATACGTGATCTTCCCCTATAACCTTCGGCATCCTTCTGTAGCACCACATTTCGAAAGATCTTATTCTCTTCTTGCCTAAACTAGTTTTTATCGTCCATGTTTCACTTCCATACTTGGCTACGCTCCATACAAATACGCTTCCCGACACTTAATACTCGATGTTAACAAATTTCTCGTCTTCAGAAATGCTTTCCCTGTCATAGCCATTCTACATTTTATATCCTCTCCACTTCGACCATCATCAGTTATGTTGCTCCCCAAATAGCAAAACTCATCTACTACTTTAAGTTTCTCATTTCCTATTCATTTCAGTCGAATACATTTCATTATCATCGTTTTGCTTTTATTGATGTTCATCTTATATCCTCCTTTCAACACTGTCCATTCTGTTGAAAAGCTATTCCAGGTGCTTTTCTGTTTCTGACAGAATTACAATGTCATCGGCAAACCACAAAGTTTTTAGTTGTTCTCCATGGATTTTAATTCCTACTCAAAATTTTCTTCTGTTTCCTTTAATTTATGCTCAATATACAGATTGAATAAAAATCGGGGATATGCTGCAACCATGTCTCTCTCCATTCTCAACCAGTGCTTCCCTTTCTTGCCCCTCGACTCTTATAACTGCCATCTGATTTTTGTACAAATTGTAAATAGCCCTTCGTCTCTGTATTTTACCCCTGCCACCTTCATCATTTTAAAGAGGGTATTCCAGTCAACATCGTCGAAAGCTTTCTCCAAGTCTACAGATACTAGAAACGTAGGTTTGCCTTTCCTTAATCTATCTTCTGAGGTAAGTCGTATGGACAGTATACCTCGAGTGGTCCAACATTTCTACGGAATCCTAACTGATCTTCCCCAACGTCGGCTTCTACCAGTTTTTCCATTCGTCTGTAAACAATTCGTGTTAGTGTTTTGCAGCCAAGATTTTCTAAACTGATAGTTCGGTAATTTCCACACCTGTCAACGCCTGCTTTCTTTGGGATTGGAATTATTATATTCTTCTTGAAGTCTGATGGTATTTCGCCTGTTTCATACATCTTGCTCACCAGATGGTAGAGTTTTGCCACGGCTCGCTCTCCCACGGCTATCAGTAGTTCTAATGGAATTTTGTCTATTCCTGAAGCCTTTTTTAGACTTAGGTCTTTCAGTGCTTTGTCAAATTCACCACGCAGTATCATATCTCCCGTCTCATCTTCATTTACGTTCTCTTCCATTTCCATAATATAGCCCTCAAATACATCGCCCTTGTATGGACCCTCTATATACTCCTTCCATCATTCTGCTTTCCCGTCTGTGCTTAGGACTGGTTTTTGAGCTGACCTTTTGATATTCATACAGGTCGTTCTCTTTTCTCCAAAGCTCTCTTTAATTTTGCTGTAGGCCGTATCGTTGTCCTCTGGCCATCCTTGCTTAATCATTTTGCACTTCCCATCGATCTCATTTTTGAGACTTAGTATTCCTTTTTGCCTTCTTCATTTACTGCATTTTTATATTTTCCCCTTTCAGCAATTACATTCAATATCTCCTCTGTTACCCAAGGGTTTCTACTGTCCGTCCTCTTTTTACCCACTTGATCCTCTGCGGCCTTCATTATTTTATCTCCCAAAGCTGCCCATTGTTCTTCTACTGTTTTTTCCCCTGTATTTGTCAATCATTCTCTGAAACGCTCTACAACCTCTAGTTCTTCCAGTTTATCCAGGTCCCATCTCCTTGAAATCCTACCTTTTTGCAGTTTCTTCAGTTTTATTCTACAGTTCATAACCACATCTGCCCCTGGAAATGTCTTACAATTAAAAACCCTAAATGTCAGTCTTACCGTTATATAATCTATCAGAAACCTCGTGGCGTCTCCAGGCCTCTTCCACGTATATAACCTTCCTTCATGATTCTTAAACCAAGTGTTAGCTATGACTAAGTAATGCTCTGCGCAAATTTCTAACAGTCGGCTTCCTCTTTCATTCCTTACCCCCAGTCTATATTCGCCTACTACTTTTCCTTCTCTCCCTTTTCCTACAATTGAATTCCAGTCCCCCGTGACTATTAAATTTTCGTCTCCCTTAAATATCTGAATAATATCTTTAATCGGATCATTCATTTCTTCAATCTCTTTATCATCTGCGAAACTAATTGGCATATAAACTTGTACTACTGTGGTAGGTGTGGACTTCGTGGCCGGCCATGGTGACCAAACGGTTAAAGGCGCTACATTCTGGAACCGCGCGACCGCTACGGTCGCAGGTTCGAATCCTGCCTCGGGTATGGATGTGTGTGATGTCCTTACGTTAGTTAGGTTTAAGTAGTTCTAAGTTCTAGGGGACTGATGACCTTAGAAGTTAAGTCCCATAGTGCTCAGAGTCATTTGAACCATTTTGGACTTCGTGTCTATCTTGGCCAAAATAAAGCGTTCAATATGCTGTATATAGTAGCATATCCGCGCTCCTGTTGTTTTACTCATTATTAAACCTACCCCTGCATTATCTCATTTTGGTTTTGTATTTATAACTCTGTATTCACCTAACCAGAAGACTTGTTCCTCCTGCCACCGAACTTCACTAATCCCCACTATATCTGACATTAACCTATCCATTTCCTTTTTTTAAATTTTCTAACCTACCTGTCCGATTAAGGGAGCTGATATTCCACGCTCCGATCCGTAGAACGCCAGTTTTATTTCTCCTGATAGCGATGTCCTCTTGAGTAGTCCCCGCCCGGAGATCCGAATTAGTTAATGTGTTAACTATTTGACGACAAGAATAAAAAAAGTTTATAACTGACGATGTACGTATATATGTACGTATGTTAACCGGGGACCTAGGAACGACGGAGAGGCTGCGTCCACGTCGCAGCCGCAGTGGTCCACAACCCCACGACGACTACCGCAGTCCAGTTCACCCCTCCGCAGACCCACACCGAACGGCTCGGCCCCCGGTGGACCCCCCAGTTAACGTCTCACACCAGACGAGTGTAGCCCCTATGTTTGCGTGGTACAGTAATGGTGGTGTACGCGTACCTGGAGAACTTGTTTGCGCAGCAATCGTCGACATAGTGTAATTGAGTAATTGAGGCCGAATAAGGGGAACCAGCCTGCATTTGCCGAGGCAGATGGATAACAGCCTAAAAACCATCCACAGAGTGGCCAGCTCACCGGACCTCGACACAAATCCGCCGGGCGGATTCGTGGCGGGGACCAGACGCTCCTCTCCACCCGGAAAGCCGTACGTTAGACCGCACGGCCAACCGGGCGGGCATAACTGACGATACAAAATTCTAATTATTGATTTATTAGTTTCGGAATATTCATCCATGGAGCAAAGAAAAATATAAAACCAAAACTGATAAACTAAAAACCTGGTCTATGCTGTCAACTAAAGATACTTTTGGGTAGAACTAACCGTTTAAATAAAGAACGTTTACCGTATATGAGATGAAACAGCCAGTAGTTCATATACCAACTGTTGGGCGGCGCCTACAATCCAGCACAAAATTCTGTAATCGTAGCCATAAATGGAAATCGTATGAGAACTACCTTCCAGCACAGTTTGTTAATTCTAAGATTTACACAACCTATATTGAGAAATATTTACATTTTTCTGAAAAGTTAGTTTTTCTCATACGATGTATTATACAGCGATATAATTTTCCACTACATTCAGTGGCATATCTGGATGCTGTCTGTTACATGCATTGCGAACAGACAGACTTTCTACCTTTCATATTATTTGGTTTGGATGGGGGACAGTTGTTAAGAAGAATAAGTTTCGAAACAATGTTTCAAGTTATGTGTAAAATTTGTTGGCTTTCACTAAGTGCTTTCATTCTCAAACACTGGATGAAAATAATGTGCCTGAATTCCAATTTCAAGGAAAGCAGTTGCTGACAGCTATGAAAATTACAGAACTGTCAGTTTAATAAGTCATGGTTGCAAGATATTACCACAGATTCTTTACAGAAAAATAAAGAAACTGCTAGAAGCTGGCCTTGGGGAAGGTCACTTCGGATTCCGAAGAAATGTAGGAACAAGTAATACTGACACTGCAACTTGTTTTAGAAGATAGGTAAAGGAACCTAGGTTTATATTTGTAGAGCTTTTGAAAATGTTGACTGGAATTCTTTCTTTGAAATCCTGAATTTCGCAGGGGTAAAATACAAGAAGTGAAAGACTATTTGCAACTTGTACAGAAACTAGACAATACTTATAATAATCTATGGGCATGAAAGCGAAATAGAATTTGGGAACGGAGAGAGGTAGGTTTGTAGCTTATCCCTAATGTTTTTCACGCTATATATTGAGCAAGCAGTAAAGAAAACGAAAGAAAAATGTGGAATAGGAATTATGAAGAAATAAAGACTTTGAGGTCTGCTGATGATATTATAACTCTGTCAGAAACAGAAAAGCACCTGGAAGAGCTTTTGAACAGAATTGACAGTGGCTTGAAAGGAGGATATAAGATGAACATCAGCAAAATCGAAACAGGATAATGGAATGTAGCAGCATTAAATCATATGATGCTGAGGGAATTAGATTATGAAAAAAGACACTTAAAGTAGTAGAAGGTTTCTGCTATTTGGGCAGCAAAATAACTGATTATGGTCGAAGTAGAGAGGATATAAAATGTAGACTGGCAATAGCAAGTGGAGAGATTTGTTGACATCCAATGTAGATTTAAGGATTAGGAAACCTTTTCTGAAAGTATTCGTATGGAGTGGAGCCATGCATGGAAGTGAAACGTGGACTATAAAAAGTTTAAGCAAGAAAATAATACAAGCTTTTGAAACATGGTGCTACAGAAGGATGCATAGACTTTGATGTGTAGGGCACGTAACTAATGAGGACATACTGAATAGAACATGGAACTAAAAGAAGGGATTGGTTGGTAGGACACATTCTGAGACATCAAGGGATCACCAGTTTGGTACTGGAGGGAAGTTCGTGGAGATAAAAATCGTAGACGGAGACGAAGAGATGAATACAGTATGCAGATTCAGAAGTATGTAGATTGCAGTAGTTATTTGTAGGATAAAGTAGCATGGAGGGCTGTATCAAACCAATCTTCGGACTGAACACCATATAACAACAAAACATTCATACAACCGTTATTGAGGAACTATTACGTTTATCCATAAAGTTAATTTTTCTCTGCACCATATATCTTCAAATTACGTGTAACGTTTGTTGGAATTCTCAAGTAGATGATGGATCTAAAGAGCTTAATTTGCGCCTCTCGAGTCACACTGTCTTAAGGCAACACACAGTTTCTAACTTTAATCCTTGACTCAGTGTGTTAAACCTTTAAAGTGCGGTTACGCTTCTTAACGTGTAGATAATGACGGCATTATACATTTTTTTATTCGTTCAGTAATTATATGGAATACTGAAAATCAAAATTTTGGCGCCCTCTGGAAGCGTTCTAATGGTGCCTAGTGACCGTCTTAACCGTTAAGTTGTATAGTTACTCAGACAACATCCTTGAACAATCTCCGAAATTATGTCAATGGACTTCAGGGTCCTGTTGTATAAGCGTTCGTACTTAGAATTCGCCTTATGATACACGATTTGTAGACCCATAAAAAGCGTTCTTCAATGTAAAAGAGTACAAAGCATTCGAAATTCAAAGAGAAATAACTATATACTACAGGAAAGTTTAGGCTATATACTATATTTACAAGGACCACGAGGGAGAAATAACAAGGGAAGGTTAACAGAAAAGTACTCTGATTCAAAAGAGTGTAAGGCAGTGATGGAATCTTTTTCCTACCTTTCAATCCGTCCATTGACGGCAGATACACGAAATTTGAGTGGAATGAACATTAATGGACGTAGAATCTGTGTTGAGAGTAAAGCAAAGAAAGAATAATGTGGTGCAGCAGAAATGCGATTAGTGATATACTAAATATCAGAGATGAACGCAGTATGCTATCTCGGAAGGAAAATAACGTATTAAATACGAAGCAAGGAGGGTGTAACAAGCTGACTAGCTCAGGAAAACAGTATTCCTCGTTAAAAGAACTGTACTAATGAATAACAGGACTGAATAACAACAACCAATTTCAAGAAATATAAGGAAGGATTACATTCTTGAATGAATATGGAGAACGATTTGCTGGAAAATCAGAAAGGGGCGAATCGATGCGTTTATGGTGTCGTATAAGGATAGTGAAAATCAAATCCGGTGATGCCGTTAGCAGTGACGAAATCGTTGACTGGAAGAAGGAATATCACCGAATAACGTATGTTGTACTGGAGGGAGTGGTAGATGGTAAACTCACAAGGAAAGACAAAGACTGCAATTTTTTATTTGATGTCTCTTTGTCATCAGCCTTCTAACTGGTTCCATGGGGACCGGCATGAGTTCCTCTTCTGCGTCAACCTCTTTATCTCGAAACAGGACTTCCTCAACATCCTCAGTTATCTTGAGTTACCTGGTGTATGTACAGCAATGTCTGTCTTCCTCTATAGATTTCACTTTGTACAGTTCGCTCTAGTTTCGTGGATCTTACGCCCTGAATTCTTGACAAACGTCCTGTCATCCTGTACCTTCCTGTCTGTTTTCCCATATTTTCTTTTCTTTACTGGTTAGACGGTGAACCGCGCCATACCTTATCTTACGACTTCACTTAAGTTTCAACATCTTTTATAGCGCCATAACACAAGCATTTTGTTTGCTTTCTTTTCGGTGGTCCACACCGTCAATGATTCACTACCCAATAGTACTGTACTCCAAAAGTACATTTTCAGAAATTTCCTACTCAGTGCCTACGCTTAACGCCAGTACACTTCTGTTGACTAGAATGCCCACTTAGACTGTCCCAGCCTGCTCTTTCTTTTGATCATCATATGTTATTTTGCTTCGGTGGTAGAAAAAGTACAAAGCCTTATCTACTACGTGGTCACCAGTTTTAATAGGAAGTTTCTCACTGATCTCATTTCTGCTGTTTTTCATAACATTAGTCTTTTTTCGGTTTACTCCCAATCCGTGTTCTGTACTGATTAGACTATCCTTTTATTCAGCAGGTGGTGCAACTCCTCTCCATTTTCACTGGGGATAGCAGTGACACCAGTGAATCTTATGAGTGATATTGTTTCACAATGAATTTCAAACTCAATAGACTGTGCAAGGGGGGGGGGGGGGGTCTCGAAAGACTGTATCGGTGTCTTACACCCTTTTCAAATCGAGTACTTCAACTTGATCTTCCATTCTTATTTTCTTCATCGTGGTTCTTGTACGTATTGTATATTATATTTCCTATATCTTACACCTAATGTTTCTCAGAAGTTTAACATCTTTCGCACTTTACAATGTCGAATGGCTTTTGAAGATCGGCAAATCTAGTAAACGTCTCTTGACTTTTATTAAGTCTTGCGTCTATTAGCAAGTACAACATCAAAACTTTCCGAAATGCAAACTGATAGTTTTCTAACAGATCCTCGATTTCCTTTTCGGTTCTTAAATATATTACACTTGTCGGCAGCTTGTACGCATCAGAAATAAGGCGACTGAACGACAGTTCTCTCACTTACCTGCCCTTGCTATCTTCGGGATTGTGCGGATGATATGTTTCCGAAAGTCTGATAGTATATTTCCAATGTCATTGATTCTACACGCCAAATTGAGCTGTTTCTTGAAATGTACTGAACAAGTAGGCGACGAAATTTGGTGA
Organism: Schistocerca cancellata; assembly: GCF_023864275.1. Taxonomy (NCBI): domain Eukaryota; kingdom Metazoa; phylum Arthropoda; class Insecta; order Orthoptera; family Acrididae; genus Schistocerca; species Schistocerca cancellata. Next base: position 189,537,740 of record NC_064626.1, on the reverse strand, counting down.
CAATATTATTCTGAGATGAGAAAGTTTGCAGAATATTTTGCGTGCCGCATCAAACTAGTCAGAAGAATGGTCAACTTGTAACTGTGCGTCCTTGCTCTTCATTCCTGAATACTGCCCTCGTCGTCCCTCACGCACGCCGTGTTACCCTTGGCGTTACACGAGAGACCGCGAGGCCAGCAGTGCGTTGTCAGCCGCAAGCCCGCACCCTCCCACGAGTCCCCTCTCGGCCGCAGTCCCTCTGCCCCCTCTCCTCCCCCACAGAGTCGGGTTTCAGAGGTGATCCTCGGTAGGCCCCTGTTCCCGTCCCTGTCTGGTTTCGAATTGCGCCCCTTTTTCCCTGCTCGCCCCCTTCAAGTCGCCAACTTGTCTTGCCTCACAGTCACGTACAGAATTAACTTCAGGAAGCGGACGTGAGGAATATGGCGCTAGACCAGACACTTCGGAGCTGTTGTCGTAGTATGATGTGTCAGGAAGCAGCTACACTTGTCAGGGCTGCACTTGTCACGAGCACGCGTGTAGGTGGCACTCGTCAGCTGAGAAATTGCTTATGACGAGATTGAGCGCCCTGTGTCAGCAGACAACTTACAGTTGTTGTCCTGCGAACTAACATGTACGAAGAAGAGCAACGGTTACAATGTTGTTTCACTGGCGAGAGAACAAAACTGTAACGTTACATATTTTGAACTAGCACGTATCCACATATCAGATATCAGATAGCCTACCTAAAAAATTGCCTACTATTAACTTTAAAAGCATGCCTTCAAATACTGGACCGCACCCTATGTGTCCATACCGTAGGGACCATTACTGAAAATTATATTAATAACAGCTCTCGCAGAGTCGTATTGAATGTTGTCCCCGTCACATACTTTTCATGACATGTATTCATGCGCGTGTCGGTCTGTCTCAAAGAAACGTAGTCACGTAGTTGTCTGGCCCCGTAGTATATCGCTTAGGTGGACACTACGGCGTTTGTGCTAGCCATTCTTAGCCCAACCATACAGAAGCTGGGCGGGCACAATCACTTCAGAAGTTCCGCGTTATAAGTAGACAAAGGGTCACTGTCATTTGGACACTCAGCTCTTCCGCCGACCTGTTGAGTCATTATCATCGTTACCTTCAAGGATTACGTGTTTTGGCCTGTTACACCTCAGAACTATTCATACCGAAGGATCCTCCTGCCGGTTGAGTTATACTGTGTTTCAGCTTTAGCTATCCTGTCATCAATCTATGTACGAGGGCTATTCAGAAACTAAGGTCCCACAGGTTATGAAATGGAAACGACAGTGAAAATCCAATGAAGCTGTTCACAGTTACGTTGGGCAGAGTCTGTAGTATTCCTGTCGATGGTGTCAAGACGTTCTTTTCCGTTCAGAGCTCACAATGAGCACGCAAAGTAGCCTAGAAACTATTGTCTTCCGCCAAGTACGGGTGCCCGCTGAGAGGTTTTCCTGATTTTATACAACCCCACATAACGTATGTGTCATGTATTTCCTTCATTATCACAATTCTCGGCCGCACACTACAGGGGCAATGAGGACACCCCTACAGCATTTTCGATGGGAAGTGTTTGAGCACCCACCATGTAGTTTGGACTTGGCCCCCATTGATGTTCATCTCGGTTCGCATGAACCACTGGCCATGAAGACAACATTTAGCCCCAAAACGAACTGCAGACCACAGAAGTGGCGAAAAGCACTGGCGGCTGCCTTCTATGACAAGAATATTGGAAATCAGGTACAACGCTATGGCAAATGTCTAAATCGAAGCCGTGACTACATAGAGAAGTAGCCGGAAGGTGTAGCAAACTATTACAAATAACACATTTCTGATTTTCACGGTGGTTTCAATTTGGCAACCGACCGGACCTTAGTTTACGAATACCCTTCATATTTAAAGAAGAGGGCACGTTTGCCTGTTTGTAATTCATTCAAATCTATAGTTTTTACCCATCTTGATAGAATTTTGCGACTGACCTTCAAAGCAAGTGTAAGGTAACCGTCTGCATAAGATTTCGTTAGCGGAATTGAAACATATATGTTTGTAACATATAAAGGGGAAAGGTTGTTACCAAAACCCTCTAAAAGTTCTGGGCCAATTTGTTTCTCATTTCTACATCATCCCCTAATGAACATTTGGGAGGACATAGACTATACATTTTTTAGTATACGCAATAAACACTGAAGTGCCAAAGAAAGGGGTGTAGGCATGCGTATTCAAATACAGAAATATGCAAGCAGGCAGAATACGGCGCCTCTGTCGTCAACGCCTATATAAAGGTGTCGGCACAGTTGTTAGGTCGGTTACTGCGTCTACAATGGCAGGTTATCAAGATTTAAGTGAGTTTGAACGTGGTGTTACAGGCAGCGCACGAGCGATAGGACACAGTATCTCTGAGGTAGTGATGAAGCGGGAATTTCCCGTACGACCATTTCACACGTGTACCGTGAGCAACAGGAATCCTGTAAAACATCAAATCTCCGACGTCTCTGCGTCGGAAAAAGATTCTGCAAGAACGGGACCAACGACGACTGAAGAGAATCTTTCAACGTGACAGAAGTGCAACCCTTCCGCAAATTGCTGCAGATTTCAATGCCGGGGCATCAACAAATGTCAGCGTGCGGACCATTCAGCGAAACATGATCGATATGGGATATCGAGGCGAAGGCCGTCTCGTATACCTCTGATAACTGCATATGACACAAAGCTTTATGCCTCGCCTGGGCCCGTCAACACCCACATTGGACTGTTGATGAGTGGAAACATGTTGCCACGTCGGACAAGTCTCGTTTCAAGTTGTATAGAGCGGACGAACTTGTACAGGTGTGGAGACAACTTCATGAATCCATGGAGGTGTGGAGCACCTGCAGTTGGAGTGATACGGGACGCCTGATACGTCTGGATAGGACTCTGACAGGTGACACCTACGTAAGCATCCTGTTTTCACCTACATCCATTCGTGTCCATTGTGCACTCCGACGCACTTACGCAATCCAAGTAGGGCAATGCGACACTCCACATGTCCAGAATTGCTACAGAGTGGTTCCCGGAACACTATACTGAGTTTAAACACTTCCACTGGGCACTGAACATTACTGAGTATATCTGGATTGCCTTGCACTGCTGTCCAGAGGAGATCTCCACCCCCTCGTACTCTTACGTAATTATAGACAGCCCTGCAGGATT